>NC_092509.1:10260447-10563478 GCF_047511675.1 Marmota flaviventris | reverse complement strand
GGAGATAGGATTGCACAGTTATTGATATTACCTAGTATGCATGACAAATTTTCTAATCATACTGTAGAAAGAGGTTCCAAGGGATTTGGCTCCACAGGTATAGACTGGGCTATGCTTTCTTTGGATTTAGATTCTCGCCCTATGTTAAACTTAACTATTCAAGGAAAAAATTTTAATGGACTCCTGGACACAGGTGCAGATCTTAGCATCATCTCTCATCAGGAATGGCCAAGGGATTGGCCTTGACAACAAGCCACTCAAACGCTTCGAGGCCTAGGAGAGGCAACTAATCCCCAAAGAAGTGCGATGGTATTAGATTGGAAGGATCATGAAGGATGTGAAGGAACTATACAGCCATATGTATTGGATCACCTTCCTATAAATTTATGGGGGCGAGATGTTCTAGGTTAATTGGGATTAATATTAGCTAATAACAATCCACATATCAATCCAAATGTGCCCACTATTATGGCTGGACAAAGTTTTAGGAAAGGAAAAGGATTAGGAGAACAAGGACAAGGTATAGCGGCACCAATACAAATAGATCAAAAAACAGATAGACTTGGATTGGGTTTTCAGAAGGGGTCATTGAGACAATAAAAATTACTTGGAAATCAGAAAGGCCAGTATGGATTCCTCAGTGGTCCCTGACAAAAGAAAAGATACAAGCAGCCCATGACCTGGTCAATCAACAATTAGAAGAGGGACATATACAATCTTCTGTATCTCCCCATAATACTCCCATTTTTGTTATCAAAAAGAAATCTGGCAAATGGACACTATTGATGAGAGCCATAGCTGAGTCAGAAAGACGCATGGCATTTTTGCCAGAATGGAGTGGTTGAGAGGTGACGCCAGCAAACCATTGAGATGATATGGTTATGTTAAGCTGTGTATTCAATTGTATATTACACCCCTGCTGTCCACCTCTGCCTGCTACTTTGGAGTTCTCGTGCTACTTTGGAGTTCTCGCGGGGATTCCTGGAGAGTTCACATTGGTTGGGGAAGTGTGGGAGGAGGGATTTCCGGAGGAGGGATTTCCAGTTAGTGTGGTGTGTCCCGGGAGAAGGCCGCATGTGTGGTGTTCATGGGAGTTCGGAAATAAAGTTTGTTCCTACTTCAGTGGCTCGTGATTTGTACCCAGCCAGACTGTGGCATTTGGTGACCGGTACGGGGAACGCCTGAAGCTTGGAGGTAAGTAAAATTGCTCGCCCCTGAGGGAAGGCGAGAGAATGGGTGACCATTTCAAAAAACAATGTGTTCTTGTTTTGATTTTTTTTTTCAAGCTGCCTATCTGTAGAAATTTCTCAGGCAAACTGGGAAAAATGGTTGACTCAAGGTTTGAAGTTGTTCGGCCCTGAGGAAGAGATAGAGATAGACCACGAATATACATTTAAAAAAATAGGAAAATTGATACAACAATTTTTTGTTCCATTTTTGTTTCATTTTGCTTCGGTTTTGTTTTATACGGGGCAATGGAGGAACCCAGCAACACCATCAGTGTAGTGCCCAGGACACATTATACATCAGATCCCTCATCAGACAAACCAGAGGGAGCACAGGGTTGGACATCTGCGCCTCCGCCAGAGCAGTACTAACTCCAGAGATGGGAGTACAAATCATTCCCACAGGAGTAAAAGGACCTCTTCCCCAAGGAACAGTAGGCTTATTATTGGGACGCAGTTCTTCCACTCTAAAAGGACTTATTATAAGTCCTAGGGTAATTGATCCTGATTATGAAGGTGAAATAAAAATGATAGCTAGTTCTCCAAGAGGTATATCAGTAATTTCACCAGGAGATAGAATAGCACAATTATTAATAATACCCAGCCTGCATGATAAATTTTCCAGTCGTACTGTACAAAGAGATTCCAGGGGATTAGGCTCCACAGGTGTAGATTGGGCTATGCTGTCTTTAAATTTAGATTCTTGACCCATGCTAAAACTAAATATTCAAGGACATGAATTTAATGGGCTACTGGATACAGGTGCAGACTTTAGCATCATCTCTCGTAAAGAATGGCCGAAACATTGGCCATTACAACAAGCCACTCAAACGCTTCGAGGCCTAGGAGTGGCGACTAATCCCCATAGAAGTGCAATGGTATTAGATTGGAAGGATCCTGAAGGATGTGAAGGAACTATACAGCCATATGTATTAGATCATCTTCCTATAAATTTAAAAATGTACATAAACCTAAGGTATTTGGAAGGATATTCTAATAGGACAATGGAAAGGTCCTGACCCAGTGATTGTCTGGAGTCAGGGTTCTGTTTGTGTGTTTCCACAGGGAGAACAGCAGCCGATTTGGATTCCAGGGAGACTAACCAAAGTGATTTCTACAGACCAAAAAGAATATGATTTGACTCAAATCCATAACACCTGATATCCAGAGCTCCAGCTTGGCTATTCTTACATCTGCAACAGTGGTTCTCCCACACCTGGAGGCTAATGAATAATGAACACCATTAAAGCCTATTTCAAATGTAAAAATCCTTGGGGCTTGCTTGTGGGAATACCTTCAGACCCATTATGCAAGTTACAGGAAAAAGGATGGGATATCCAAAAAAGAGTCACCCCAGGTGGTAACCAGGATGTCTTTTTTTCAACAACTATTTTATTATTGCCCTTTCCCACATCATAAAGTTCTATTTTATTTTTTGAGCTCATACAGACCTAGGTTAATGTTTTTCTGATCAGTTCTTATTTTTTGACTGTGGAGTTTTTAAACATTGCAATGGAGATTTCACCTGTGTAAAGCTACAAGGCCTTTACTATTGTCTTATATGTTGTATGTATTGTATTATGTGTGTACACTTGTGTTTTGTGTTGTATGTCTGTATGTGCATATGTCCATATATATGAGGAGCGCTCATGAAAAAATGGATCCAAATATTTTTATTATTCACGTGATTTATATGGTTTAATTTAAATTGGGTAAACAGCTGTTGAGGATTTTTTTAATATGTGAACAAATAAGGAGGTTAACAGATCTGTTTGTTTACTTTCACCTTTCCTTTTCATTATATTTAATAATTCTATTCAGGATAATGTAAATTGTTCAGAAAATTGTTTTCTTAGTACCTGTTGGAATGTTACATAATTTTTTTTAGCCATCATTGCCAGAATTCCTATCTTCATCCCAGTGCCAGTGAAGACAAAGATAAAACCAAAGTACAGCTTCTTCGATAGCTATCACAGTAAACTATATAAACTGATGCATCAATGAATAATAACTCAACAAGTAATGCTCAATCAAGGAGTCGATTTACTTTGGGAGGAAATGGACATATTGATAGATTCCTCTGCTTTGAACTGCTTGCAGAACTTGCCTGGTCTATGTATACATTATGAACTATCTGTTGGTGCAGCGAATTGTGGTAGTGCTGGCATATCTTTGCTGATGGTGTGACCAGTGGTACAGTTTTTCCAAAGGAGCTGTCAATTGGCTTGGTGTAGTGGCATTTCTCTATCCTCCTCCCTTCTGTTAATGATGGTCTAAAATTTGGGAGCCAACAGAGGTGAGGCAAAGAACCTCACCCCCTCACTTGTGCAAAGGCCAAATTTTGGAGCCAACAGAGGTGAGGCAAAGAACCTCACCCCCCCCACTGGTGCATAGGTCTATCCACAAGTATGGCTGTATGCTGGACCAGTAGTCAGTGACAGGTATGATACAATTGCAGTGGTACCAACCTAAGACAGGAGGCTGACGCCTTGAGGTCAGCTCATCCGATGACCACTAAGGACCATATGTAGTATTGGACAGCCTAACAGGCACGGTCCCTAAGCCACATGCTTGGTGTTTAATTAAACAGAAGGGGGAGATGCTGAGAGCCACAGCAAAGTTGGAATGACACATGGCATTTTTGCCAGAACAGAATGGTTGAGAGGTGATGCCAGCAAGCCATTGAGATGATGATAGTTATGTTAAGCTGTATATTCAATTGTGTATTAGACCCCTGCTGTCCACCTAGGCCTGCTACTTTGGAGTTCTCGAGCTACTTTGGAGTTCTCCAGGGTTTCCCAGAGAGTTCCCATTGGTTGGGGAAGTGTGGAAGGAGGAATTTCCAGAGGAGGGATTTCAGGTTGGTGTGGTGTGTCCTGGGAGAAGGCCGCGTGTGTGGCTTTCACAGGAGTTCAGAAATAAAGTTTGTTCCTGCTTCAATGGCTCATGTTTTGTGCCCAGCCAGACTGTGGCAGACTATTACAGGATTTAAGAGCTATTAATAATGAGATGGTTATCATGGGACCTGCTCAATCAGGGATTCCTCAATTGTCTGCTTTGCCAAAAACCTGGTATGTTTTAGTTATAGATATTAAAGATTGGGTTTTTTTTCCATTCCAATTCATCCTGAGGATAGTCCACATTTTGCATTTACTGTCCATGCACTGAATCATGAAGGTCCTGATCAGAGATATGAATGGAAAGTACTCCCTCAAGGGATGGCTAACAGCCCAACTATGTGTCAAATTTATGTTAACAAAGCAATCCAGCCACTTAGAAATCAAAATCCTGAACTACAAGTATTTCATTATATGGACAATGTATTATTAGCACACAAAGATAAAAAATACATTGCTAGAATGTTATGCCACACTTACAAACTTATTAAAAAATTATAATCTAGAGATAGCAATAGATAAATTATAATTAAATTTTCCAATAAATTATTTAGGAGTTCTATTATCCTCGACCATGATCCGCCCACCAAAAATTCAAATACGAGTAGATCAACTTAATACACTTAACGATTTTCAAAAGTTGTTAGGAGACATAAATTGGATAAGGCCTTATCTAGGCATACCAACAGGAGAGTTGGGACCTTTATTTGATATCCTAAAAGGTCCATCGGATCCAAATTCACCCTGCATGTTAATGCCTGAAGCAAGAAAAACATTAAAACTCATGAAACATATATGGAAAATATGCATTTGGATAGAATTGATATAAGTTTGCCTCTGTTATTTATTGTATTACCAACTAAAAATATTCCTACAGGAGTATTTTGGCAAGAAGGTCCATTATTATGGATACATTTATCTTATTCTCCTAACACTATTCTTACTAGGTATCCTGAAGCTGTAGGACAATTAATACTCAAAGGAATAAAAGCAGCAAAGGGAGTGTTTGGAATTTCTCCTAATAAAATTATTACTCTATATACTATGGATCAAATTAATGAGTTAGCTAATGAGTTAAATACTTGGGCAATAATCATGTGCAAATCTATTTGTTCATTTGATAACCACTTACCATCTAATCCTTTGTTGTCTTTTGGTCCTTGCATCCTGTAGTTTTACCAAAAATGACAAGAAAAAAACCTATCATGAATGCTCCAATAATATTTACTGATGGGTCAAATAATGGTACAACAACAGTTGTACCTGATCAAGCTTTTACATTTTTAGTACCCAAACAATCAGCTCAAAAGGTAGAGCTTAATGCAGTATTAAAAGCTTTTATGATCTTTAAAGATTCTGTATTTAATTTATTTTCTGACAGTTTATATATAGTTAATGCTATAAATTCCCTTGAAGATGCTGGTAGGATTTCCCCTTCCTCTACTGTTTTTTCTTTGTTTTCCACTATACAAAGTCTAATCTGGGACAGAAAAGATCCATTCTTTATAGGACATATCAGGGCACATATAGGATTGCCTGGAGCCCTTAGTTTGGGCAATGATTTAGCAGATAAAACTACACGTGACATACACATTTTTTCTATACTAGAAGAAGCTACAAATTATCACAAATCCTTCCATGTCAATGCTAATACCTTACAAAAGCGTTTTAAAATAACTAAGGAACAAGCTAGACATATAGTAAAACAATGTCAAAATTGTGTGACCTTTTTACCACAAGTTAATCTTGGAATCAATCCTAGAGGACTGATATTTAATCATATATGACAAATGGATGTCATACATTTGCCAGAATTTGGAAAATTAAAATATTTGCATGTTGTAGTTGATACTTCTTCCAGATATTTGATGGGCTCCCTTCATGCCGGAGAAAATACTAAAGATATAATATCTCATTGTTTACAAAATTTTGCCACTGTGGGCATTCCAAAACAGTTAAAAACAGATAATGGCCATGGCTATACTTCTGCTTCTTTTAAACAATTTTGCTCATCATTTGGCATTACTCATATAACAGGTATCCCGTATAATCCACAGGGACAAGGCATAGTTGAAAGAGCCCATCAAACTATTAAAATGTACTTATTAAAGCAAAAAGAGGGAATTGGAAGGGACATAAATCCCCCAAAGATAAACTTAAATAACCCTTTTTACTTTAAACTTTTTAAATTTGGATTAATCAGGGCTTAGTGCTATAGAAAGGCACATGTGTCCAAAAAATGTACATAAGCCCAAGGTACTTTGGAAGGATATTCTAACAGGACAATGGAAAGGTCCTGACCCAGTAATTGTCTGGAGTCGGGGTCTGTTTGTTTGTTTCCACAGGGAGAACAGAAGCCGATTTGGATTCCAGAGAGACTAAGTAAAGTGATTTCTACAGACCAAAAAGAAGATGATTTGGCTCAAATCTATAACAGCTGATATCCAGAACTCCAGTTTAGCTATCCTTACATCTGCGACAATGGTTCTCCCACATGTGGAGGCTAATGAATAATGAGCACCATTAAGGCCTATTTCAAATGTAAAAAACCTTGAGGCTTACTTGTAGGAATACCTTCAAACCCATATGCAAGTTACAGGAAGAAGGATGAGATATCAAAAAAAGAGTCAAACCCAGGTGATAGCCAGGATGCTTTTTTCTATTTTATTTTTTGAGCTCATACAGACCTAGGTTAATGTTTTTCTGATCACTTTTATGTTTTGATCAACTGTGGAGTTTTTAAACATTGCAATGGAGATTTCACCTGTGAAAAGCTACAAGGCCTCTACTATTGTGTTATGTGTGCACACTTGTGTTATGTGTGGTATGTTATGTGTGCACACTTGTGTTATGTGTTGTATGTCTGTATGTGTGTATGTCCATATATCACTTATGAGGAGCGCTCATGTAAATTTAAAAAATGGATCCAAATATCCTTTATTCACGTAATTTAAACAGTTTAATTTAAATTGGGTAAACAGATGAAAGTAAAGATATCTTTAAAATTAAGCTTGCAAGTTTTTCTAGGTGTTCAAAATGTTGATGTCTATGAAATAATCTACCTAAATTCAGAAATTGACAAGGATTGTTTTAAAATGTGAACAAAAAGAAGGTTAACAGATCTCTTTGTTTACTTTCACTTTTCTTTTTTATTATATCTAATAATTTTGTTCAGGATAATGTACTAAATTGTTCAGAAAATTATTTTCTTAGTGCCTGCTGGAATGCTACACAATTCTCTTTAGCCATCATTGCCAGAATTTCTACCTTCATCCCAGTACCAGTGAAGACAAAAATAGAAACCAAATGAGACTTCGGAATTACAGCTACCATCATCACAGCTGTTGCTGTTTCTGCTGCTACTGCTGCAGCTTCTGTGATAGCTATCCCACAAACTGTATAAACTGATGCATCAATGAATAATGTAACTCAACAAGTAATGCTCAATCAAAGAGTTGATTTACTTTAAGAAGAAATAGACATATTAATAGATTCCTCTGCTTTAAGCTCCTTACAGAACTTGCCTGGACTATGTATCACTTATATGCATTATGAACTAATCTATTGATAATTGTAATAGTACCAGGGTATCTTTGCTGACGGTGTCATCGGTGGTACAATTTTTCCAAGGGCTTCTCACTTGGAGCCGTCAATGGCTTGGTATTGTGGCATTTGTATCCTCCTCCTTCTGCTTGTGGCAGGTTGTTTATGGTGTTTGTATAAAAAACCACTATGGTCGTTATCCACAAGTATGGCTAAATATGTTGGGCTGGTAGTCAAATATGGGTAAGATCCAATTACAATGGTACCAACATAAGCCAGGAGGCTGATGATTTGAGGTAAGACCATCCGATGACAGGTAAGGACAATATGTAGTATTGGACAACCTAAAACAGGCACGGTCCCTAATCCACATACTTGTTGTTTAAAACAAAAGGGAGGAGATGTTGGGGACCGCAAATCAAGTCAAGATGGCACCTGGCAGTTTGCCTGGAGGAGTGGTTTGTGAAGCAACGCCACCAAGCCATTAAGTTGATGGAGATTCCTTATTGGCTGATTGCCGAAACTGGATGATGCTAATTGAGTCAAGCTGTGTGTAACCAGTTAGGTATATATACCTCCTGCTACTTTGGGTGCCCACTACCTTGAGTTCCTGCTCAGTTCCTGCTGAGTTTCCTGGCAATAAAGCAGTTCCTGCTTCAACCTTCAAGTTGCTTGTCACCTCCCGGTTATTCTGCCCAGCCGGACTGCAGCAGGCAGGAAAGACTTTAGGGTTAGCATCTCCAAGTTTGCTGGGAGCTGTTTCATTAACACTTCTTTGGGATGGGCTCTGGGCCTTGGGGACATTAACATTCCAAGAGTTGTTCTGCTTTTCTCAGACTCCATTCTCAACATGGCCTTAATTTTTTATTTTACTAAATATTAGACCCAATTTACCTAACTACACTGACTACCTATCTTTAAATCTGGCTTCAATGCTGCAGGACAAGCTGTGCCCTGCTGCTTGGTGGGGACTGGGTTGGCAGTGGCCTTAGAGACCGTGACCCACCACTGGGTTGGAGCTGCTAGTGCATGAGCGGCCGGGGACCCAGAGTGGGCCTGCTGGGAGCCTCCCCCAGCCCCAGACGAGGTCCTTTCTCCTCACCAGGAGGCTGCGGGCCAAAGCCATCAGAACACTTGAGTCCCAGGTGCAGACCCTCAGCCACGATGGACAGTAGAGGACCAACTGGAGGTGTCACCCTAGTGAGGGACCACATGTGGCTGGCTCCTTGTGGCTCTAGATCAGGGAGCCGATTGGGATGGTGGATACCTAGAGCTGAGGGGAGTAGGGTAATTGCTGGAGAACTTATATTCTCAATGACAGAATGTTCTAGAACTGCCTTCTTTGTCACAACGCATACCAAGCATCAAGCTGCATTTTAAAAGACAACCGCATGGCATGTGGATCCCACCTCAACAGCGCAACATAAACAAAGGAGCCGTGTCCCATTGAGAGCCTCAGTTAACTCCAATAACAACAGATAGCTTCTAAATATTATTTTTTCTTGTACACTGCACAGGGTACCCCAGGCACAAGACCCCAGTGTGTGTCAGGTTCTCACTGTAAGTGGCACAGGTGGTGGGCACCAGCTCCAAGGGTCTCAGCTGGGCATTGCCCTTGGTAGCACACAGTGGCTCTGTGTGTGGTGCTTTTCACAGCAGTGCTGCTCTCCAGGGTGTGGCTCATGGCAGCAGCTCCCCGCCAGGTCCGCCAGGTCCTCACCTGTCATTCTGAAGGATGGGAACAGCAGGAGTCAGATCTGCCCAGGTGGGAAGATCAGAATCAAGCCTTCTGCTGGTGACAGGAGACCTCGGGGGTTGCACGGAGTTTGCTGCCTGGGAGCTCATCCAGGTCACTGCGAGGTTCCAGGTCTACGCTAACCCAGATGTTGGGAAAGGACTGATGCTATTGGTTAAATTTTATGTTAATCAGGGTTTGGAAAAGTACCACAGTCTGGCTGGGCATAAATCATGAGCCACTGAAGCAGGAACAAACTTTATTTCTGAACTCCACCAGCACACTCCACACACGCTCCTGGGAACTCTCCCGAACAACACGTGGCTCCTCCAGGAACCACCAACCGGAAATCCCTCCTCCAGCCACCAACCAGAAATCCCTCCTCCGGCACTTCCCCAACCAATGCAAACTCTTCATGAATCCCTGCGAGAGCTCAACCGGAACTCTACAGGAACTCCGCTAGAACTCAAAAGTCATCATCTTAATGGCTTGCCTCTCAACCAATACTATTGGCAAAATGCCAGGGGCCATTCCGACTCGGCTGTAGCTCTCAGCATCTCTCCTCTTCTGCTTAATTAAACAACAAGTAATGTGGCTTAGGGACCATGCCTATTAGGTTGTCCAATACTACATATGGTCCTTACCCGTCATTGGATGAGCTGACCTCAAGGTGTCAGCCTCCTGTCTTAGGTTGGTACCACTGCAATTGGATCTTACCCGTCACTGACTACCGGTCTAGCATACAGCCATACTTGTGGATAGGCCTATGCACCAGTGTGTGGGGGGGTGAGGTTCTTTGCCTCACCCCCGTTGGCCCCCAAATTTGGCCTTGGTGCCGGTGGGGGGGTGAGGTTCTTTGCCTCACCTCTGTTGGCCCCCAAATTTTAGACCATCACTAGCAGAAGGGAGAAGGATGCAAAATGCCACGACACCAAGCCAAATGACGGCTCTTTTTGGAAAAATTGTACCACCGATGACACCATCAGCAAAGATATGCCAGCACTACCACAATTCGCTGCACCAACAGATAGTTCATAATGTATACAAGTGATACATAGACCAGGCAAGTTCTGCAAGCAGTTCAAAGCAGAGGAATCTATCAATATGTCCATTTCCTCCCAAAGTAAATCGACTCCTTGATTGAGCATTATTTGTTGAGTTATTATTCACTGATGCATCAGTTTATACAGTCTACTGTGATAGCTTTTTATCTTTGTCTTCACTGGCACTGGGATGAAGATAGGAATTCTGGCAATGATGGCTAAAAAAAAATTATGTAACATTCCAACAGGTACTAAGAAAACAATTTTCTGAACAATTTACATTATCCTGAACAGAATTATTAAATATAATGAAAAGGAAAGGTGAAAGTAAACAAACAGATCTGTTAACCTCCTTATTTATTCACATATTTTAAAAAATCCTCAACAGCTGTTTACCCAATTTAAATTAAACCATTTAAATCACGTGAATGATAAAAATATTTGGATCCATTTTTTCATGAGCGCTCCTCATATATATGGACATATACACATCCAGACATACAACACAAAACACAAGTGTGCACACATAATACAATACACACAACACATAAGACAATAGTAAAGGCCTTGTAGCTTTACACAGGTGAAATCTCCATTGCAATGTTTAAAAACTCCACAGTCAAAAAATATAGAACTGATCAGAAAAACATTAACCTAGGTCTGTATGAGCTCAAAAAATAAAATAGAACTTTATGATGTGGGAAAAGGCAATAGTAAAATAGATATTGAAAAAAGCATCCTGGTTACCACCTGGGTTTGACTCTGCTTTGGATGTCCCATCCTTTTTCCTGTAACTTGCATATGGGTCTGAAGGTATTCCCACAAGCAAGCCCCAAGGTTTTTTACATTGGAAATAGGCCTTAATGGTGTTCATTATTCATTAGCCCCCAGGTGTGGGAGAACCACTGTTGCAGATGTAAGAATAGCCAAGCTGGAGCTCTGGATATCAGCTGTTTTGGATTTGAGTCAAATCACATTCTTTTTGGTCTGTAGAAATCGCTTTGGTTAGTCTCTCTGGAATCCAAATCAGCTGCTGTTCTCCCTGTGGAGACACACAAACAGAACCCGACTCCAGACAATCACTGGGTCAGGACCTTTCCATTGTCCTGTTAAAATATCCTTCCAAATACCTTAGGCTTATGTACATTTTTTGGACACATATGCCTTTCTGTAGCACTAAGCCCTGATGAATCCAAATTTAAAAAGTTTAGAGTAAAAAGGGTTATTTTAAGTTTATCTTTGGGGGATATATACCCCTTTCCAATTCCCTCTTTTTGCTTTAATAAGTACATTTTAATAGATTGATGAGCTCTTTCAACTATGCCTTGTCCCTGTGGATTGTATGGAATTCCTGTTATATGAGTAATGCCAAATGATGAGCAAAATTGTTTAAAAGAGGTAGACGTATAACCAGGACCATTATCTGTTTTTAACTGTTTTGGAATGCCCACAGTGGCAAAATTTTGTAAACAATGAGCTATAATATCTTTAGTTTTTTCTCTGGCATGAAGGGAGCCCATCAAAAATCCAGAAAAAGTATCAACAGTAACATGCAAATATTTTAATTTTCCAAATTGTGGCAAGTGTGTGATGTCCATCTGCCAAATATGGTTAGGTATCAATCCTCTAGGATTGACTCCAAGATTAACTTGTGGTAAAAAGGTCACACAATTTTGACATTGTTTTATTATTAATAGTCTAGCTTGTTCCTTAGTTATTTTAAAATGCTTTTATAAAGTATTAGCATTGACATGGAACATTTTATGAAAATTTATAGCTTCTTCTATTGTAGAGAAAATATGTATGTCATGTGTAGTTTTATCTGCTAAATCATTGCCCAAACTAAGGGCTCCAGGCAATCCTGTATGTGCCCTGATATGTCCTATAAAGAATGGATCTTTTCTGTCCCAGATTAGACTTTCTATATGGAAAACAAAGAGAAAACAGTAAAGGAAGGGGAAATCCGACCAGCATCTTCAAGGGATACTATAGCATTAACTATATACTGACTATCAGAAAATAAATTAAATACAGAATCTTTAAACATCACAAAAGCTTATAATACTGGATTAAGCTCTACCTTTTCAGCTGATTGTTTGGGTACTAAAAATGTAAAAGTTTGATCAGGGGTAACTACTGCTGCTGTACCATTATTTGACCCATCAGTGAATATATTTGGAGCATTCATGATATGTGTTTTTCTTGTCATTTTTGGAAAAACTACAGGATGCGAAGACCAAAAAGACAACAAAGGATTAGAGGGTAAGTGATTATCAAATGAAACATTAGATTTACACATGATTATTGTCCAAGTATTTAACTCATTAGCTAACTCATCAATTTGATCCATAGTATATGGAGTAATAATTTTATTAGGAGAAATTCCAAACACTCCCTTTGCTGCTTTTATTCCTTTGAGTATCAATTGTCCTACAGCCTCAGGATACCTAGTAAGAATAGTGTTAGGAGAATAAGATAAATGTATCCACAATAATGAACCTTCTTGCCAATATACTCTTGTAGGAATATTTTTTGTTGGTATTACAATAAATAATAAAGGCAAACTTATATCAATTCTATCCAAATGCATATTTTCCATATATGTTTCAATAATTTTTAATGCCTTTCTTGCTTCAGGCGTTAACATTCCGGGTGAATTTGGATCTGATGGACCTTTTAGGATATCAAATAAAGGTCCCAACTCTCCTGTTGGTATGCCTAGATAAGGCCTTATGCAATTTATGTCTCCTAATAACCTTTGGAGGTCATTAAGTGATTTGAGTTGATCTACTCGTATTTGAATTTTTGGTGGGCGGATCATGGTCGAGGATAATAGAACTCCTAAATAATTTATTGGAAAATTTAATTGTAATTTATCTATTGCTATCTCTAGATTATAATTTTTTAATAAGTTTGTAAGTGTGGCATAATATTCTAGCAATGTGTTTTTATCTTTGTGTGCTAACAATACATCATCCATATAGTGAAATACTTGTAGTTCAGGATTTTGATTTCTAAGTGGCTGGATTGCTTTGTTAACATAAATTTGACACATAGTTGGGCTGTTAGCCATCCCTTGAGGGAGTACTTTCCACTCATGTCTCTGATCGGGACCTTCATGATTCAGTGCAGGGATAGTAAATGCAAAACGTGGACTATCCTCAGGATGAATTGGAATTGAAAAAAAAACAATCTTTAATATCTATAGCTAAAACATACCAGGTTTTTGGCAAAGCAGACAGTTGAGGAATCCCCGATTGAGCAGGTCCCATAATAACCATCTCATTATTAATGGCTCTTAAATCTTGCAATAATCTCCATTTACCAGATTTCTTTTTAATGACAAAAATGGGAGTATTATGGGGAGATATGGAAGGTTGTATATGTCCCTCCGCTAATTGTTGTTCGACCAGGTCATGGGCTGCTTGTATCTTTTCTTTAGTCAGGGGCCACTGAGGAACCTATACTGGTCTTTCTGATTTCCAAGTAATTTTGATTGTCTCAGTGACCCCTTCTGAAAACCCAATCCATGTCTATTTATTCCTTGATCTATTTGAATTGGTGCTGCTATACCTTGTTCTTGTTCTCCTAATCTTTTTTCTTTCCTAAAACCTTGTCTAGCCCTAATAGTTGGCACATTTGGATTGATGTTATTTATTAATGTCAAACCTAATCGATCTAGGACATCTCGTCCCCATAAATTTATAGGAAGATGATCCAATACATATGGCTGTATATTTCCTTCACATCCTTCAGGATCCTTCCAATCTAATACCATTGCACTTCTATGGGGATTAGTCGCCACTCCTAGGCCTCGAAGTGTTTGAGTGGCTTGTTGTAATGGCCAATGTTTCGGCCATTCTTTACGAGAGATGATGCTAAAGTCTGCACCTGTATCCAGTAGCCCATTAAATTCATGTCCTTGAATATTTAGTTTTAGCATGGGTCGAGAATCTAAATTTAAAGACAGCATAGCCCAATCTACACCTGTGGAGCCTAATCCCCTGGAACCTCTTTGTACAGTACGACTGGAAAATTTATCATGCAGGCTGGGTATTATTAATAACTGTGCTATTCTATCTCCTGGTGAAATTAATGATATACCTCTTGGAGAACTAGCTATCATTTTTATTTCACCTTCATAATCAGGATCAATTACCCTAGGACTTATAATAAGTCCTTTTAGAGTGGAAGAACTGCGTCCCAATAATAAGCCTACTGTTCCTTGGGGGAAGAGGTCCTTTTACTCCTGTGGGAATAATTTGAACTCCCATCTCTGGAGTTAGTACTACTCTGGCGGAGGCGCAGATGTCCAACCCTGTGCTCCCTCTGGTTTGTCTGATGAGGGATCTGATGTATAATGTGTCCTGGGCACTACCCTGATTGTGTTGCTGTGTTCCTTCATGGTGTTTCTGAGTTCCTCCAGTGCCCCATATATTTGTGGTCATGGGCCCCAGAGCATTGGGCCCCCCTGTCCGTTTTTTTGCAATGGAGCCCGATGCCTTTCTCCACGATATCATGGGTAAATACCTGTTCCTTGTCCGTTTTTTGATAATGGAGTACCCTCTATGGTGGTTTGAGAACAGCATTCATTATTCCAATGTCTCCCTCTACGGCATCGTGGGCAAATACCCGGTATTCTACCCCTTTGATACCTAGTTTTGTTAAATCCTCCTCCTATGGGGCAATTCCTTTTAAAATGTCCTGTTTGTTCACAATTGTAGCATGTTTTTGGCCTGGCATCTAAAGGCTGTTGTCCTGTAGCTGCCAAGACTTGCCTTTGTTCATTAATGTCTCTACATAATTTAATATATGTGTTTAAATCTCCATGTTTCCATGGTCTAATGACCTCTCGGCACCAACGATTTGCTTGCTCATAAGCCAGTTGTTTTATTAATGGCATTGCTTGTTCTGTATCCCCCAAAACTCTGGTAGCTGTTTGAATAAGCTTATCTACAAATTCATTGTAAGGTTCATTGGCTCCCTGTATTATCTTAGACAATTGACCTTGTAAATCTCCATGTCCTTGTAAAGTCTTCCATGCCCTAACTGCATCTGCAGCAATTTGTGAATATATAGCAGGATCATATTCAATTTGTTGCCGTTGACCCTCTAAGGTCCTATTTCTAACAACATATCTAGATTTCTTTGAGGGTAACCGGCTGCTGCGTTTCGCCTAGCCGTCTCCTTGCAAAATTCCTCATTGGCAACCTTCCATAACAAATATTGTCCTCCATTTAGCACAGATTTACACATGCTAGCCCAGTCTGCTGGCGTCATGTCCAAGTTGGTAATGAATTCAACCATGCTTACAGTGAAGGGTGCTTGGGGACCATATGTTGTTACAGCCTCCTTTAACTGCTTCACTGTTTTGAAATCTAAAGCACGGTGAATTCGCTGCCCTCCTGCCTGCTCAAGTACTGGGCATGCTAATCTTTGAGGTTCTGTCTCAGGATCCCATCAATCAACTATGGGGGTTGAGGGCCACTCAGCTGTCTCCAAAGGTGGAGCTGTTGGTTGAATTACGCCCTCTGGTGATAGAACAGTGTTAGTAGCAGCCTCCTGTTGTAGCTTTTTCCCTAATAGCCCCTTTTCCTTTAAATTTTCTTCCTCTGTCTGACTAGCTCGAGAGACCTTCTCTTTTGCTTGATCTAAAATGTCTTTCACCATGGTCTGAACCTCTAACAATTTACTTAACACTCTTTCAGTTTGTTTTTTACTAATTTCTAATCTACTATAAAGATAACGCATCCCAACAAGAAAACACAAAACAAAACCGAAACAGAATGAAACAAAAACGGAACAAAAAATCGTTGTATCAATTTTCCTATTTTCTTGGCATGTGCATTTGTGGTCTATCTCTATCTCTTCCTCAGGGGCGAACAACTTCAAACCTTGAGCCAACCATTTTTCCCAGTTTGCCTGAGAAAGTTCTAGGGATAGGCAGCTTGAAACAAAAACAAAACAATTCAAAACAAGAACACATTTTTTTTTGAAATGGTCACCCATTCTCTCCCCTTCCCTTAGGGGAGAGCAATTTCACTTACCTCTGATCTTCAGGTATTCCCCGTACGGGCCGCCAAATGCCACAGTCTGGCTGGGCACAAATCGCGAGCCACTGAAGCAGGAACAATCTTTATTTATGAACTCCACCAACACACTCCACACACGCTCCTGGGAACTCTCCCAAACAACATGCGGCTCCTCCAGGAACCACGAACCGGAAATCCCTCCTCCGGCACTTCCCCAACCAATGCAAACTCTTCAGGAATCCCCACGAGAGCTCAACCGGAACTCAATGTGGGAACTCCGTGAAAACTCAAAAGTCATCATCTTAATGGCTCGCCTCTCAACCAATACTATTGGCAAAATGCCAGGGGCCATTCCAACTCGGCTGTGGCCCTCAGCAGAAAAGTGTCATTGTTATTGGTCCAAATTTATACTAATCAGGTTTCGCAAATTTCTGATGCTAATAGTTAGAACTTATGCCAATCAGGGTTTGCAAAAGTACCAATGCTTTTGGTTAAACCTCGAGTCTGGACGTCCAGGCAGGTCTGCTCCGTTCCCTGTCTCCCTGTGGTTGGGAAGCGGGAGGTTGAGGTTGCTGGATTGTGGATATGGTGCTGTGGGCTTCCATGCAGGGCCAAGTAGGGCAGCTCTGCCTTGCAGGTTGGTGCACCCTGCCTCATCTGGGCCTCAGGCTCACGCTGGCATGGCGGGCTCCCTGTGGCTACCGCCCAAGCTCTGTGCCTGCACTCCCACCGGCTCCAGCTGCTACCCTGCCACTCCAGGATAAGGGCCTGGCTTCACTACTGTTCAAAAAATTAAACCACATTAGATGGCATCATGTGGCTGATCGGGAAACAACCCTGGGGTTGAAGTGACATCTGGTGAAGTCCTAAAGCTGAGAGTAATGATGTCTCTTCCTTGCCCAGTCCCCCTTTGAACTGGAGACCTATGTTCACGCCCCTTGATGTTTCAAAAATACAGGAAAAGCTGGGTGCGTGGTGCACACCTATGATCACATCAGCTCCAGAGCCTGAGGCAGGAGGATTGCAAAGGAAGGTCAGCCTCAGCAACTTAACAAGACCTTGTTTCAAAATAAAAGGGTCTGGAGATGTGGAGTGGTTAAGGGGCCCCCAGGATCAATCCCTGGTACCAAAAAAAAAAAAAAAAAAAAAAACCAAGAGAGAGAACAAAATATTGAAAAATAACTCTTATGATCAAGACCAAAATGATAAGGAGTCAACTGAGTTAGAAAAAAGAAACAACTTCAGACCAAACATTCACATGTAAATTGAGGAATCCTTTCCAAGACTTGATAGCAGGAAATAGCTGTAGGAACCAGTTTCTCGCCACCCTGGCCAGAGTGAGAAGAGCTAAGCTGCCCTCTGGCTGGGGATGGCACTGTCCTTCCTGAAGTTTCAACACTTCCGGACCCCCAGCTAAAGGGTGGCAGAAGTTCTCTAGAGTAGGGAAGTCAGGGTCCTGGGGAGAGAGAATGGGGGCAGGGGAGGCTGGACTGATGCGGCAGAGCCCTACCCCAGGGGCTCCAGACCCCAGCAGATGCCCTGGCCACAGGAGAAAGCCAGGACTCAGCTCCAGCACCAGGCAGGGAGCTTGGCCAATACGGCCACCACCCGTTGTAACGAAGACCATAGTGTGCCGCAGTCTGGCTGGGCACAAAATCACGAGCCACTCAAGCAGGAACAAACTTTATTTCCAAAACTCCCGCGAACGCCATGCATGCGGCCTTCTCCCGGGACACACCACACCAACAGGAAATCCCTCCTCTGGAAATCCCTCCTACTGCACTTCCCCAACCAATGGGAACTCTCCGGGAGTCCCCACGAGAGCTCCAAAGTAGCAGGCCGAGGCGGACAGCAGGGGTCTAATATCCAATTGAATGTACATCTTAATATAATCATTTTCATCTCAATGGCTTTCTGGCGTCACCTTTCAACCAAAAATGCCAAGCGTCATTCCTACTCGGCTATGGCTCTTAGCAATAGTGTCTCGCAGACTCCTCACTCTGGAGCCCCCTGTCTTCAGGCTGTGTTTGGGTGGTCGTGACTGAAGGGACAGTAGGCAAGGTCTCAGGGATGGCCATCCACTGTGCTCACAAAAACCATCCTGGCCTGCAGGGCCTCCTGGGCTCTGAGCAGCAGGCGCCCTGGGCCCCGTCTGAAGGCAGGGAGCAGAGCAGCTTCAGAACAGGGAGCTGAGGGAGGACAAGGCCCCTGAGGCCAGCTGGGGAGAGAGGCTGCAGAGTAGGGGTCCAGGAAGCTGGGGACTCCACCAGCACCCCAAGTCAGGCAAAGAGGATGGCAAGCAGAGCAAGAGGGTCTTAGGACGGCCAGCTCAGGGCCAGGGGGACAGGGCTGCAGGCCTCCTTCAGGTGGGGCCAAGAAAGGGTGGGCAGGAGGGATGATCTAAAAAGGACTGTGTAGCCAGGTATGCTGGCACGCATCTGCCATCCCAGTGCCCAGGGTCTCTGGAAGCTGAGGTAGAAGGATTGAAGGCAACTTGGCAAGACCCTGTCTCAAAACATAAAATAGAAAGGAAGGGGATGTGGCTCCATGGTAGAGGACCCTGGGTTCAATCCCCAGTACCAAAAGAAAAAAAGAAAAAGGACTGTGTTATCATTTCCATAGTAACTTTTAAATGAAATCAGTTAGTTTGGAAATTTGGTGAGAATTCCCTTTGTGCACTAGCCAGTAACCCTGGACAGTGAGGCCAGGTTGGTTCACTCTAAGGAGACAGGAGGGTCAAACACATCCCCATCCTGCAGTTTGCTGCACCAGGAAGAAAGGTCCTGCTGGCCAGCAAGACAGCTGACCACTGTCCCATTGGATCATGAAGGCTACCTGCAGAGAGCCCAGCTCAGCCCTCTGCTGCCTCTCTGCAGGGTCCTGTATTCCCTTAGGCTGTGCATCCTGGCTGTGAAGCCAGCTCTTCCCAGGGGGCGGCTCTGCCCTGCACATGGAGCGGGGGGGGGGGCGGTGGGGGCGGTGGGGGGACCCTCCTGTCACAGTCAGCCCTTAGCACCCAGGGGTGCAACCAACCAGGCATGGCGCATGTTTGGAAAGACACTCATCTGCTGGAAGTGAAAGCACTTTTTCTTTGCATAGCTAAATGGTACAGTGTAACGACAGTTGACACAGTGTTTCCGTGGCCTTCCCAGGTGCAAGGAGTCTGGAGAGGGCTGGAGAGCATGGCGTGTGCATAGATTATGTGCAAATAGATAAGGGGACGCCAACGTCCTTGGATGTGTGTATCTGAAGGATGCCCTGTAGACAGCAAGAACAGTGGTGTGTGTGTGTGTGTATGTGTGTGTGCACATGGACAGGCAGTCTCACACACACACACTTTCACGCTCAGACCACAGCACGTACTGAGGATGCCTGGGTTGGAGGGTCGCCTGTGAAAGAGAAACGGGAAACGGCCCTCAGGGACGAAGGGCAGGCTGCTGGTGGCCCACCCCAACCCACCTGCTCACCTCAGGAGCGGAACCCAGCCTGTTTCCTGGTCCAGCCTCTCCTCCTGAGGACGGGTGAGGTCCCCGAGTCGCTGGCAGAGCACCTCTGGGGCATGGCCTCCAAGTGGAAGGCGCCACACTGAAGTGGGGACTGGGAGGCCCGCGGGATGAGGACAGCTCCAGTCCTTGGGCCCTCCAGTGGCCCCATCACACCAGAGAAGCACAATAGTTGCAGAAACGCATGATCCTGGATTCGGCCCCACCTAGCTGCATGCCCAGGCTCTTCAGGGGGAAGGTTGTCCCTCACGAGCTTCTGCTGGCACCTGCTAGCTCAGAGTGGCGGTAGAGGAGACAGCCTTGGCATGTCGGTGGACACCAGCCGCTCAGTGGGAAAGTCATTCTAATGACAGAAGGCTCTCCCGGAGGTTGCTCTTGGCACCGGTGGTGCCATTTCATGTGATCCCAGGCACAGAAGTGCAGTCGTGAGCCGGGGCGCGGGACTTCGGGTGGACATGGACCCTTCAGGGTAAATCTTAGCTGAACGAGGGACAAAGAGCCAGGACGAGGCTGGGTGGTGGGAACAGCAGCGTCCCACCAGCATAGGATGGGGTCCCTGTGTTCAGGGTACAGGGCGAGGCCAGCGTGACTGGGTCACGGAGTGCAGGGACAGAGAGGAGGGCAGGGCTGGATGGTGTAAGTGACCGCAGGTGGCCAGGAGCGGGCCATGTGCCTTTGCCAAGGGTGGGCTTGGGACCTGCTGCTGGAGAGGGGACGTGGCACTGCTCTCGGAGGACACAGTGGTAGATGGCAGCAGGAGCCTGGCTAGGAGGCTGGGGATGTCCCAGAGCCATGGGTGTCCCCTGCCGCAAGCACAGTATTGAAGCTGACGTCTCCCACTGCAGGGGCAGCAGAGAAAGCAAGCCCTGATGGCGGAGCACACAGACCCAGAACGCTGCTCCCCAGAGCCGGTGCTAAGAAACCCAGGGGTGGGAAGGGGCTGCCCACCTCTGTCAGGGAGCCCCCAGAGGAGGAGCCTGCCTGGGAGGGCTGGGCAGCAGCACCCGTCTCGCAGCCCACCCCAGCCACACCCGGGCAGCTGGGGACCCTCAACCCCACAAAGAGCTTCTCACATCTTCATGCAGGTGTGCAACGCCTCCCGGGTCTGGCGCCCCTCGGGTGGCGCTCCTGCTCCTCCCCACAGAGACAGGCAGATGAGGGCCGCACCCCCAGGGGCGTCTCCAGGAGATGCCCCGGGGCCTGTGGACACTCCTGGGTCCTACTGCTGGTGAAGGTCTTCCTAGTCGTTGAAAGGACTTGGTACACATTTCACAGTGGAGAAGGCACCTCCAAAGTGTCTTCAAAGGTCGAGAGGAGGGGAGCCCATTCCTCCACCTCCAGCAGGGACAATGGAGTGTTTGTTCCGACAGTGCCCCTGGGGGTTGGCACTGCTGCCTGGGCTGCAGAGGGTCCTGGGGGAGGCTGTGGGCCCTGGGCTCTGGCTCATGTGGATCAGAGTTCAGGAGGGAGGGGGAGGAGGCCAAGGGGTGGGTGGAGTGGAGGCTGTGTCAGGCAGAGCTGGGGGCGGGTCAGGGTGGACGGTCAGCTGCCTTACCTCGCTCATGCAGCTGGCCTAGCTGTTTACTAGCCCAGGTGCCTAGCTGGCCCCTGACCCACTGTAGAAACCCACCTTCTGGCAGAGAAAAGCATCCTGCGCTCCCGTGGGCTCACACTCAGTGTGCCAGGCCCTGTCCTGACTTGCACGCCACCTGCCCTCCGTGCCTCAGTCCTCCATGCCCACCGGCTGTGGCTACTTCAGCCATTTCTCGGGTCTAGGGGTCGAGTCCTTTTGTCAATGGAGCCATGATGGTGCTTCTTCGCAGAACTTTGCAACATGTGGACGGAGACCATTGGAAGCTCATTCCTCCCCAAACCTCAGCTCTGCTTTCTCTCTCTGAATTTGACTTTGGGGCAGGCGAGTGCTTTTGTGACTGGCTTGTATCACTGCAGCCTGATGCAGAACTCCACTCTCCTCAGGGGTGGATAATATTTCACTGCCTGGATGTGCCACTTGCCGTAACTCTGACGTATGGCTATCACAGAAAACGCACGTCGCTTTCTGCAAAGACTCGGAATAGGGCTGGATGTAGCTGGTGGTAAAGCACTAGCCTGGTAGGCTCAAGGCCTGGGTTTGATCGCCACTTCACACAGAAAAAGCTAAACTAAAAGCAGAATTACAATTTGGCCCAGCGTAGTCCCAGGGCTGGGTGTTTCCAAGGAACTGAAGTCAGTGTGTTGAAGAGACACCTGCCCTGTCAGGACTGCCCCGGCACTGTTCACAAAGCCTGGATCCAGAGTTGCCCAAGGCAACTGTCAGTGGACAAATGAATAACCCATGTGTGGTGTATGTTCCCTGTGGAATACTATTCAGCCACGAAAAAGAGGAGGAATTCTGGGGCTGGGGATGTGGCACAAGCGGTAGTGCGCTCGCCTGGCTCGCCGGGTTCAAGCCTCAGCACCACATACAAACAAAGATGTTGTGTCTGCCGAAAAGTAAAAAATAAATATTAAAGAATTATCTCTCTCTCTCTCTAAAAAAAAAAATTAAATTAAATTTTAAAAAAGAGGAGGAATTCTGTCATTTTGGGCAACATGGATGAGCACGGAGAATGTTGTGTTGAGGAAAATATGTCTGACGCGGGAAGCCCAAGGTGTCTTTATGTTAGCTACTCAGTCTTCCTGAAAACCCCCAGGGGAACGAATTTTCTACCAGGGATTGCAGGGAATATAGAATTGTGTCAGAGGCTCTCCTGACCTTCACTAAAGAGAACAGGACACATATACTCAGAGATGTGCACACTGCCCTGTCTGGGCCCCCGACTACCCCCTGCCGACTGCCCGGTACCAAGGGGACAAGAGCCCGCAGAGATACAAGGCTTGGACTTGGGACCTGCCCGTCGAGCCTCAGTGGAGGCTGCGTTTGAACACGTGGCCATCATCCTGCAGGTTGACTCTCCCTGCATGCAAATACCATCTCTCCAACATGTTAGCCCCGTGGGGGGCAGGGTCCCGTGCTGCAGTCTCCCCCTGCGGCCCAGCCCATAGGTGGCAGCACCCATGACAGTGTCTGGGCGAGGACTGTGGTTCCCCTGGCAGAGGGGAGAGCGAGCCATTCCCCTCAGGCACGGTGTCTTGGGGGCTGGACCTCTGCTGGGCCTGAGGCCTCTAAAGCCCGCGCAGGTTCCTCTCCTGCGAACTGCAGAGGCTGCAGGGCCAGTGTGAGGTAGCTGGGGGCTCTGCACCGATGGCATGAGGCTCTGTGTGGTCTGCTGTCTCGTTTCCTGACCTTTGCGGCTGCTGACCTGTGCTGGGTAAATGTTTGTTGGCATCTGATTGATGGCTTCAGGTGACAGTTGTGGAAGAGTCCGTGAGGACCTTGGCCGTCTGCCTCCTGGGAGGACATCCCGGGTTCATACCTTGGAGGCCTGGTATCTGAGGGTCCCCTGGCCAGGGTCACCTAAGTGCGGGAAGGTACAGGAGCCCCTCCTGTGGAGGTGGCCAGTGTCTGGAGCAGGGACTGACTGAGGCAGGTGTGTTTCTGTTCTTATGATCTTTGGGGAGGAGCTTTATGGGTGTCAAGCCATCCTGGGATGCCCCTTGGGTGACCTTAGGGCTCTCTGAGGCCACTGGGTTCCAATCTCATGCTCTTTCCACAATCCATGGTGGAGGTGACAGATGACAGCCTCCATCCATGACACGTGAGCTCCCCATTCATCACTGAGATGCCAGACAGCTGGTGCAGGGGCCTGCTCCCTTCTGTGTGCCCTGCCGTGGGCCACCGGAGCCTGCGCCCCAGGAAGAACAGGAGGAGGTGGGCTTACCTGGAGCATGGGGTGGTCAGTCCGATGACGGACATGTGAGAGTCCTGCTGGGTTCTGGGGTGGCCTGGGGAGGACAGTGGAGGAGACTTGGTCTCCCAGTGGGCTCCCCGCTGCTGTAAGGACCGGGTGAGATGGTGCAGGAGGCCAGCGGGGAGCTTTCCTTCTGCTCGTTCCATACAAGGAGATGCACACCAGGGGAGGCCTCTCCCCCCAAGCCAGCGCTGGTCCTCCTAGGCCACATCCTCTGACTCAGCCTGACCATTTCCTCTGTAAATCAGGTGGTCCTGCTTGCCATCGAGAGGAGCACAGCTACCACTCCTCACACCAAGGTCCAGCCAGGAGGTGCCGCCCGCGGTCCCAGTGTCTGGGCCTTTTCAGCGTCCCCAAGCACCAGCCTCCTGCCACCCGCAGCTTTGCCCTCCTTCTTGTCCGCAGTAGGAAAACACTAATATTTATCTTTCCAAATTTCTTTGCCGTGTTTTTGTTGAAGAACTGAGCGTTAAATAAACACCATTGCTGGAGTTCAGCTTTCGCAAGAGCCGGCGTGCTGGCCCGCAAGGACAGCGCTGTGTCATCACACCGGGGGCTCTGCGGGGAGAAGGGTGACAGCATTTTTCCGTCCGGATGTCCCTGCTCCTTTTTACTCACTGGGTGGTGGGCACAGCATCTGCTGAATCCCCAGCCACGAGGGCCAAGGCAGATGTGGAACTGGACATGTGGCCAGTCCAAGAGCAGATGAGCCTGAGGAGAGGCCACGTAGAAACAGGACCCTCTGACTTTGAGTTCCCATTGCACTGACCCGGAAATAGCACCCAGGTGAGTCCAGGGCCATCCTGAGCTGGGAGGATTCACAGAGTCACCAAGGACAACCGGGAATTGGGCACTCGGTCCACGAACGCTGTGTTCAGATCCATGAGACTGTGGGTGGAATTTTATTGAAAAGGTCTTTTCAGGAGAGAAACCCATAAGCTGACTTAATGCCTTTGCTAATTTTCACATAGTACAGTTACGACATCTTGATTTTAATTAAACAGTTGATTGAAACCGTTTCCTCTTTTATTTTTCAAAAGTAACGCTCCTCGGGCAGGTTCTGTTCTGTCAGGTCTCTAATGAAGAGCTGGCTGGCCCTGGTGCCCCCACCCGGCCCTCAGCCTGTCCTCAGCCTGTCCTCCTGCCCACGGCCCCTGCCCCTGGGCTTCCTCTCGTGACGGCATCCAAACACCCTCTGGTCCTCCTCCTCCGCCTGCAGCTGTGTCCCCCACTCCAGCTCAGACGTGCTCCATCTAAGCTGCCAACAAGACTCCCCTGAGGCACGTTCAGCCGGTGGCAGTTTGTGACACGTATTGTGCCCCCACCCAGCGTCCCCGGGCCTGTTTCCACCTGAAGTGTTCCTACAGATGGACTGCTGGGGATCAGAATGCCCTGGACATCTGTCCCTTCATGTAGAGTACAACAGGGGCAGTCAACACATCTCCGAGGCCAAGTGTCCCAGGAAAGGACTGTGTCCCAGCACAGATGAGACTGTCGCAGCATGTCAGCCTCCATAGCCATGCTACGTCCCCGAGTACATCTGAGCTGTGGTGACACTTTATTCACACTGAAGCCCAGGGCCCAGTCCCCAGCATGGACGGCTGCTCAGGCCATTGTTTGCTTCATGGAAGCGCCCTTTTCTTGCCAGCTTCGACCAGGGACAGCTCCCAGGGGCGCAGGTAGCATGTTTGAGGCCATGGCTGTCATGGAGCCCAGACGCCAACAGTGGGTCCCCAGAGCCTCATGGCTTTCTCAGAGGAGCTCAGTGCCCTTCACACCCAAGTCAAAAGCCGAGCTGTCCTGGGAGTGGGTGAAGGGGAGATGACCATTTCCTATCTCACGAACACAACGATTCCCAGGCCTGCGTGACAGGGCTGACCGGGGCAGCATGGACCAGGACAGAGTGGAAGCTGAGGGTGGGCAGGGCAGCACCTCGCCTCGGGCTCAGGCTGGTGCCATGCGAGGACACAAGTCTGTACTCAGCTGGGGAGAGTGTCGCTTCTACACCCGGAGTCCTGCCCTGAACCGTCAAAGGCAGACTCTTCAAGGAGGCCGGCCTCCAACAGGAAGCGCTGATTCTAGGGGAGTTGAGTCCCTGAAGAAAGTCGCTGGCCTCTAGCCAGGTCCAGTGGGCTACTTCAGCTTGTTTCAGCTACCCGTGACCGTCAGTAGTGCCACCACAGAGCTCTAGCCAGAGCCTCTAGAGGCGGCCACTGAGGGTGTTAGTGTGAAGCCACCCACGCCTGCCAGGAGCCTGGTGTCTTCACACCCACACCACACACATGCACAACCCACACTACACACATGCATGCAAGCCACACACATGCCACATGAACACCC
This sequence comes from Marmota flaviventris, assembly GCF_047511675.1. Taxonomy (NCBI): domain Eukaryota; kingdom Metazoa; phylum Chordata; class Mammalia; order Rodentia; family Sciuridae; genus Marmota; species Marmota flaviventris. The sequence continues at coordinate 10,537,308 of NC_092509.1, read as the reverse complement.
CACACCACACACGTGCACACCCTACACCACACACATGCACAGCCCACACCACACACATGCACACCACATACCACATACATGCACACCACACGTGCTGCATGCACACCACACATGCGCACAAGCCACCCACGTGTGCACATGCCACATGCACACACACACAGAGCTTTCCTTGAAGGGAAGGTCTTCCCTTTGCGTTCTGCTCACTGCCTGGCTCCCAGTAGCACACCCATTGAGCTGGGGACAAGGGTCACTCCTAGGTGACATAGTGGGAATGGCTCTGGGAATGGCCGAGGTTCCATGAGTGCCCTGTGGGAGGTGTGATCCTCGAGGTCAGGACGCAGGCTCAGTGCCAGGCAGAGTGTGGTGCCTGGCAGGCGGCCCACGGGCATGAAGCAAGACGTGGGACGACAGTGCCAAGGACAAGGCTCGCCCAGGTGGCGAGGCCCAGGAGCCCCTGGCCAGTGAGGTCTGTGGACGCTGTGGAAGGCGGGGCCTGGGTGGGCCAGTGCAGGCTCCCCCCAGTGTGCAGCCAGGAGGCTGCATGGGGACAGGGCTGTGGGGAAGCGGGAGGAGGTAGTCCCACTGGAGCTCCCTTCCCGAGGCTCCGGGGCAGAGATGGGCACCACCTGCATGTTCTTGACCATCACTGGGGTCGTCATTGCAATGCCACTGGCAGCCTTGCCCCCCAGGGCATCTCTAGCCCTGTCTCCTACAGGCATCAGTGGGCTGAAGGCCAGCCATGACAGCAGCGTGGCCACTCTGGCAACCAGCCCCCAGAGGCTGCATCCACCAGACCTCACGAGCCGACCCAAAGCCACCAAAGCTCTGGAAATCCCAGGTGCTTAAGGGCTCTGAGGCCAGGAACTCGGGATTAGGGCAAAGACCACAGGGCGGTGTCCCTTGACCCCCACTCAGGAGCTTGGTGCCAGGAGCTGGGGGCAGAGCAGATATGGACTCCAACTGTTGCACCCGCACCTCAGCCCACAGCTCCCTCCTGGGCCTCACAGCTGGCTGCCAAGTGTCCACTGCTTCTCCTTGGGACTCCTCAGAAGCCTGAGCCAGGCCTGCTTCGTTCCATTTCTTCCCCTGGTGGCGCTGACCCCTGCTGGCCAGTCCAAGGGCATCTGTGGCCCACAGCTGCCAGCCTTCCTCTGTCCCTGGCAACTTTCCTGGGTGTCCACTCAGCTCCCCAGAACTGTGGCCTCTGTGCCAGTGGGTGACATCTAGTTCACACACAGTGGGCATTTGCACCCGGTGTCCCCAGCTGTCCCGTGCCTCTTTATCGGAATCACACAGCTCTCCCCTTGAGAGCCCTTTAGTGTCCAAGCCCACCATCTGCACCCACAGGGTGGATGGCCAGGCTGGACCTGAGAGCACTTTGGGCCTTTTGATCTGGCCACACGTTGCCGGTGTCTAGCAGCCCCCAGCCCTGTCCTTGCCCTCATCCCTTTCCAGCATGACCTTGGCCCCTGGGGACTGAGTCAGGAGGCTTGATGGTGGGCCTCAGGCTCACAGCCTAACTGAAGGGCAAGAGGGCCCCAGCTCTGGTGAACTTGGGTCAATGTGTAACTGGACGCTGCACCAGCCCATCTGCTCAGCTGAGGGGCCACATTGATTGCCAGAACTTCCTGGAAGAGGTCCCAGAGCGGCTAGTCCTGGCCAAACCTGCAGCCCCCTCCCTGGTCCTCCCCCACTTGTGTACAGAGCGGCCTGGGAACGGCTCCACCCCACTCTTGGGTATAAAGAGGGCCTTGGTGGCCGGCCAGGGCAAAGCTGCGCTGGTCCAGGGCTGACGCAGGAGGTAAGTGGAGACCTCAGCTGTCCCTGGCTACAGCTGAGCTGTGGGCTGGGCGAGGTGGCCAGGAGCAGAGCTGCTGGAGGGGCTGTTCTCATTCATCTGGGATCAAGAATGAGGATTTGTGGAGGCCATGCTTCACAGGGGATGTGCCACCTGCAAGTCCAGACACTGAGATGAGGCCGTCCTCCCCAGCCACCACCTGGGCTCCGGAACGGCTTCTCCCTAGCTGCAAGCCAGGATCACCCCTGGCTCCTACTTCCTCTGGTGACCTGGGGCTCCAATAGTCCATTGGGTCTCTTCCCATCTGAGGGGACAGCAGGCTTCATGTACAGGCAGCGACAGGGAAGGGCTTGGTCTCAGGGCCCCGCAAGGCTCAGGGTGTGCCACCTGCATGACCCTTAAGCAGAGTGTCTCTCTGGTCCTGGGATCGAGGTCTGGGTCAGTGCAACCTGCTCACCATTCTGTCCCTGAACCTACATAAAGCCAGACTCCTGACAACACTGGCTTTCAGGCTGGGCCCACAGGGACAGAGCCTGGCCATGCGGAAGTGCTTCCTGCTCCTGTAGGTGGCGAAGGCGGGCCCTGGTGTTCCTCAAGAGGCAATGTAGTTGGGCCTCGGTGCCGCCTGCTGTGCCCCAGGATCTGGCTGAGTCCTGGTTCTGTCTCCTACTGGCTGTGGGCCCTGGAGCAAGCCCCTGGACCTCTCTGTCCCTTGCAACATGGCACTGATGACTTCACCCAGCTGCCTGTTTGGGGCCACCTTGGGAATGAGGCGGAAACGGCTCTTGTGGGGCTATCTTCACGTGGGAGGAGACAGACAAACCCACACCTTCGAACAACAGAGCAGATAGTGCTTCCAGGCAGCAGGTGAGAAGAGCGTGTCCAGGCAGCCTCCGGAAGGCCAGGGTGGCCGAGACTAGCTGGCTGGACAGTGGAGACGCCACCAGCCAGGATGGCAATGTACAAGTGTGCTGCCACCTTCAGGGGGAAAGGCTGGGCAGGGAAAGGCTGGGAAGGACGGCTACCCCCCTTGCTGGTCCCCAGTCCCTGCTGAGAGTGAATTCAGGGCCACCATGCTGCCCCAAGAGGAGCAGTCTGCAGGAGTGGCAGGTGGGAGGGCTGTGCTCCCCACGTCTCCAAGCCCACATGGCGCCCCATGAGACCAGCAGGGGCCTGGCTACACAGGAGGTCCGGGGTGGGGGCAGAGGCCCTGCCCTTTTGTCCACTGCATGTGGCTTTAATGAGAAGAGTGAACTGGGTAGGATGCATGGGGAGGAGGGGGAGGAGGCGCCAGGTCAAAAGTCAAAGGTCTTTTTTAAAAACTGTTTTTAAAAAGGTCGTTGGCAGTAGGTGAACCGAGCAGGACCGGACACGGGGAGGCCTCGGTGTCCTGGGGGCGTGGAGGCCAGGCAGGTGCCGGCAGCTGTGCCTCACCAAGAGATTATGAGATAGTCAACTGTGATGAGAACAGTTTCATTTTGGCTCAGATTTGGAATTTCCAGCCCAGGATAGGACAGACCTATGATGTGGTGCCATGGAGGGCCAACGAGGCCACTCCTCCAAAGGGCTCCACCTCCCAGCAACACCGCCCTGGGGCCAGGCCTTGGGGGTGTTAATCCAGGCCCACAGAGTAAGGCGCAGATAGCTCACTGGCAAGGCCCATGAACCCAGGGCCAGATGGGCAGGGGCAGGGAAGGCCAGGCTGGGACCAGGGCACAGCAAGGTGGGCAGGATGGCCTCAGGTGACAGGGCAATGTAGCAGGCTCCCTGCAAGCATCAAGTGAGATGCCACACGTCTTGACCTGAGCCACCAGCAGGACGAGCTCCCTCCCCTTAACCCAGAGGAGCAGACAGCGTGGAGGGCCGGGCAGCCCAGCTGCCTTCCCCTGCCCACCCCAGGCAGCTCCATCCCTGGCCAGCTCCACCTCTGGCCAGCTCCATCCTTGTCTGTCCAGCTGAGGCTGGAGCTGTCTCGGCACTGAAGGTCAGGCCTCCAGGGCTCACCTGGCTGCCCTGTCCGCTGTGGCTCGGGCAGGGCTCTGAGCTCTAGCTGCACGTCAGAGCCATCAGAGACTTAAAGGATCTATTCCTGACCCAGCACAGATGAGCGAGGCCAACTACAGGGAACAGGGATGGACGGGCATTGTCCTGGAGACCAGAGGGCCACTGGACGGGACAGTGCAGACGGCCTGGAGCTGGGGACGAGGGGGAAGGCCAGGGTTTGGGTCAAGCCCTATAGCAATTAGGATCTCAGGGACACTAAACCATCCAGAGTCACTTGATGAGCATCTCAGCAGGGAGCACAGGGGCTCCACCTGGACCCATCGCTGGCCCCTCCTGCTCCCTGGGAGGAAGCCGCAGCCCCTGGGCTCTCGCCCACAGCCTGGGGCTTCAAAGTCCAAATCGACTGTCCCCCAGCGCAGATGCTGGTGTCCAGGGTCAGGGTGCAGCAGGCTTCTCCTGCTGAGGCCTCTCCGGTCTTGCAGACACCGTCTAGTCCCGGTGTCCTCAGTGGTTGTCCCTCTGTGTGTCCCACTGTTAGGATCCCATCATAACTTAAGCACCTCTTTAAAGACCCCGTCTCTAACTACGGCCACTTGCCAGGGTCCTGGGGACGACTTCAATGCATGGACGGAGACAGGGCAATTCGGCCCCAGCCAGGTGTTGGCACCTGGGCTGTGAGGAGTCTGGCTCCGCCCCTCCTGTCCACCCCCAGAGCACCCCAGGCGCCTCCTGGCTCTGTAGTTCAGGGAATGCGGGGTAAAATGAAAGTCTGGCTGGGGACCCCTTGGATAGTCACCTTCACCCTTCACAAAATGTTGTTTCAGGGTACAGACAAGTGAGCGCTGGGATCAGAGATGGCTCCTGCTGGCGTGGCCCTGAAGGCCACAGTCCTGTGCCTCCTGGCCTGGGCTGGCCTGGCCACTGGAGACCGGGTGTACGTACACCCCTTCCACCTCCTCTTCTACCCGAAGAGCACCTGCATCCAGCTGGAGAAACCCGACCTGGAGACACCCAAAGAGCCGACCTTCACGCCTGTGCCGATTCAGGCCAAGTCAGCCCCAGTGGACGAGGAGGCCCTGCGTGCCCAGCTGGTGCTGGTGGCCGAGAAACTGGAAGCTGAAGACAGACTGAGGGCCGCAGAGGTGGGGATGATGGCCAACTTCATGGGCTTCCGCATGTACAAGATGCTGAGTGAGGCGTGGGTCGCCGCCGGTGCAGCTGTCCTCTCCCCAACGGCTCTCTTTGGCACGCTGGCCTCCTTCTACCTGGGAGCCCTGGACCCCACGGCCAGACAGCTACAGTCATTCCTGGGTGCACCTGGGGAAGACCAGGGCTGTACCTCCCGGCTGGATGGGCATAGGGTCCTCTCTGCCCTGCAGGCCACCCAGGGCCTTCTGGTGGCCCAGGGTGAGGCCGGCGGCCGGGCCCCACTGCTGCTGTCCACAGTGGTGGGCCTGTTCACAGCCCCTGGTCTGCGCTTGAAACAGTCCTTTGTGCAGGGCCTGGCCACCTTTGCCCCCGTGGTCCTCCCGCGCTCTCTGGACTTGTCCTCAGACCCAGAGCTCGCTGCTGAGAAGATTGGCAGGTTTTTGCAGGCTGTGACAGGGTGGACAACAGGCAGGCCTCTGTCAGGGGCCCGAGCAGATAGCACTCTGCTTTTCAGCACCTCTGTCCACTTCCACGGTGAGGAAACCCCTGGTCATTCTTGGGCTGCCCCAGGGTGGTGTTCTCAGTCCCACACCCTTAGCAGACGGCGGGACGGGGACAGGAAGATGGCAGGCGTGCTGCTCGGGTGCCCTTGGCCCTTGAGCTTCCTGCAGCCGCGGTTTCCATGGCAGCTGATGGCCAACTGCAGGGACTCACTCTGCCTCTGGGGCAGATGCTGAGCTGAGTGGCAGGAGGGGTACCACCACCCAGGCCAGCTGCGGGGGGCTGCCTCCGTCACTGTGGCTGGAGGAAAAGCCCTGTGTCCCTCTAGGCAGCTCCACTGAGGTCCCTTGGGGACCATACAAGGGGATGCCCTGCTTCTTGCTCATATGGCTTTATACTGTGGCCCTTGTCACCCCCTCACCAAAGGCTCTGAGGGTCGAGGACCATGCCATTCCACTCTCACAAGGTCTCAATCCAGGGGGAAGAGCTGCATCCAGCCCCTTAGGACAGGGCGACATACAAGTGAAGCCAGGCAGGGGTCAGGGCTGTCATGGGGGCCCCTTGTTGACCAGGCCTCCCTGGGGCCTCCTGCGGGCTGCCTTCGCTTCACTCTACCACCCCAGCTCACTGGTCCTCAGTCCTGCCTGTCCCTGGGCAAGAGAGGTGCAGAGCTGGGGCCTGGTTCCAGGGCTGGGGCCTGGTCAGTGAGCAGTAGTGGGGGCTGAGCACCACCAGCAGGCTTAGGGGCTACATGAGGACCTTGGGCCTCAGGCAGGAAAGGTGTGAAGCTGCCATGGTGGATGGTCACCACTGTCCACTGTCCAGTCCCACCAGGTCCAGCACCAGGGTGAGCCCTTGTGAACTGTGGCTTTGGGTAACAACTGGCCATTCTGACAAGTGGGCAGCTGTGGTAGGGTGTCAATGGCCGAGGCTGGGTGTTGGGAGATCTCTGTAATTGTGCTTGGACTGTGGCCCTAACGCTGCTTTAAAGGGTCATATTGAGTAAGGAAAAGTGAGGCGAGCCCGGGCTGGGCAAGGCAGATCTGGTGGGCTCCTCATCAGGAGCCCTGGGCCAGACCCTGAGTGGTTTTGGACCTCAGCCTAAGGGCTGGTATCCCAAGTGCAGCAAGTGCAGCGGCTCTGTAGCCGGGCTTGGGCGGAAGACAGGCAACCCTCAGGTTCTGGGCAGGTGTGGGCCTGCGCCCGGGGCAGTGGTGGCTGCTGGGTGGGGAAGGAGGCTAAGGGTGGGGAAGGAGAGGAGCAAAGCAGCCTGGCCAAGGCTGCCCAGGCCCGGGCCCCACTGCTGCTGCCAAGGCCCACAGCCTGCCCAGCTGCTGACCATCCCCTCCTATTCTGTCTGGGCTGCAGGGAAGATGAAGGGCTTCTCGCTGCTGCCCGGGTCCCAGGAGTTCTGGGTGGACAACAGCACCTCAGTGTCCGTCCCCATGCTCTCGGGCACTGGTACCTTTCAGCACTGGGCTGACGTGCAGAACAACTTCTCCGTGACCCGCGTGCCCCTGGGCGAAAGCTCATGCCTGCTGCTGATCCAGCCGCACTGTGCCTCTGATCTGGACAGGGTCTCAGCCCTTGTCTTCCACCATGACTTCCTGGCCCGGATGAAGAACCTGTCTCCCCGGTAGGAACTTCTGGGTGCCCTGGAAACTGGGGGAGCTGCGCCATCTTAGCCCAGGGTGGAAGGGTGAGCAAAGCGGGACAGGCCCAGGGTGCCAGGCTGGCCTGGACCTGGGTGTCCACCAGCACCTCCCATTCCTCCATCCCCTGGGCTCTGGCAGGCGCAGCTGAGAGAAGAGGAAGCACCCATTTCTCAGAGCGGTGTGAGCCCACAGGTTTTACGAGAGAGAAACGCCTAAGCCACCCTCTGAGAAGGAGTCAACCCCACACTCAGGCAGGCCCGTCCTGACACCCCAGAGCCTCTGGGGACTGATGTTGGGAGGGCCTGGCCTCAGCTGCTCTTCTTCCTGTTGTGGCAGCCCCTCCCACAGAGCACTGGCCTCTTCCTGTTGGTCCTTCAGACTCACGGGCCCAGAGTCTGGCCCAGGGCCAGTGCCAGGGGGAAAAGTCGGGACCCTGCTGCCAACTCTCTTTGAAAGTTTTATTTTTTTAGGTTTATAATATTGTAATGATAAATCAGTATGCAATGAGGGTCTTAGTTTGAATCATGATGGAATACACCTGACCTAAAACGCACCACCTCGGCCATCCCAGTGTCCTGACACGGAGCCGTCTCAGTGGTGGGCCTCCACCAGCAGCCTGTCTCCAGAGCCCGCTAACAGTGCAACACTGACACTGGCCTGTGTGGTGCCGACCCACGGGAGCCTTGGCAGCCCACAGCACCCTCTGGCCGGCTGCGGGTTGCCCACCTCAGGTCCCTTCTCCCCTGGGGTCGAGCATCAGCCACTATGCAGACACACAGTCATTCACACGTCTGTCCGTGGACACTTGTGAGGCTTCCCCGGTGGCTTGAGGCCTTGGCTGTGGACATGGCACACTGGCCAGGGCTGGCTGTGTCACCAGAAGTGCCCATGGCCCTAAGGGTTGCCAGAGGAAGCAGCTGGAGGTGGAGGTCACTGGAGCTAATGGGTTGGCACAGGCTGGGGTCAAGACCACAGCCCCTGCCCAGAGTCTCCCTCCAGAGCACCCTGCAGCCAGCTAGAGTGACACCTCTCAGGGCTGCCCAGGAGTGCCCACACACAGCCAGCCTGAGAAGCGAGCAGAGCAAAGCCCAAGCTGCCCTCGCCAGTACCCAGGACAAGCCCTGGAGCTGGGGGCCCTTCCCATGCTGTTTCCTTCACGCTTAAGGTTTTCTTTGTATTTGTTACTGAGGTTTTCCTAGAGGTGAGGATGACCTAGCTGGATGAGGGCTAGACTTCCCCTTCCTCAGGGGCAGGAGCAAGGAGCACACCTCCCTGGGCTCCTGGGAGCCCTTGCCTTGTCCCCTGGAACCCTCTGACCACCCATCTTCCCAGGGCCATCCACCTGACCATGCCCCAGCTGGAGTTGCGAGGCTCCTACGACCTGCAGGACTTGCTGGCTCGGGCCAAGCTGCCCACCCTGCTGGGCGCTGAGGCGAACCTGGGCAGGATCAGTGATGGCGACCTCAGAGTGGGAGAGGTTGGTGCTGGCCTAGGGGAGGTGTGGATGAGACACAAAGGGGGCTGTGGGCGAGGCTGTCAGGATAGGAGGGAGAGAAGACCTGGACCAGGGGGGTGGGCCATGTTGGGAGGGACGTGGCCAGAGCCCTCCGGGACTTCCCAGGGACAGTGCAGGAGAGCAGCTCCTGCCCAGCCTTGCCTCTAGTGCTCCAGGAGTGTTCGGCCCCTGCTCAACCAGGCCAGGACTTGGGGTCTTCCCCGGAAGCTGCAGTGGAGGTGTCCCTGGCCAGGCTCTATCCTGCAGCTCCTTCTGTGCTCAGGAGCCACTCTCTGGCAAGAGAGCCAGGGATCCTGCCCAGCACAGCAAGGTGGTGGGTGGAGACAGGAGGGCACGGGCAGGGGAGGCAGGAGCTGCCGGAGTCCCGAGGTGGGCCTGCAGGCATCCTCCCTGCCTTGGGCCCTGTGTGCCCGAGGACAGAGGCCATCTCCATTGCCTTGCAGGTGGTGAACAGCCTTCTTTTTGAACTCAAAGCGGATGAGGAAGAGCAGCCTGCAGAGTCTGCCCAGCAGCCCAGCATGTCTGAGGCCCTGGAGGTGACGCTGAGCAGCCCGTTCCTGTTCGCCATCTACGAGAAGGACTCGGGTGCCCTGCACTTCCTGGGCCGTGTGGACAACCCCCTGAATGTAGTGTGAGGCCCTGCAAGGCCACTGTGCCTGGCCATCCAAGTTGAGGCCAGCAGAAGAGCAAACCTGGCAGAATCGGCCACCTGTTGCCACCTTCTCCTCCCCGCCCCTGGTGGGTTGGCGTGGCTCCTTGCCAGTGTGGCACCTGAGCAGACACAGGCGTGAGTGGAGAGTGGGGGAGGCAGGAGCCTGTGCTGTACCAGGACGACTCTTCAGAGGGGGAGTCTGAACATATCCACTGTCTCTGAAACCAAAGTGTCCCCTTCTAACAGAAATTGGGCTTTAAGATTAAAACACACGTTGTCTCATTGCTTTGGGTTTATACTCAGCGAACTGAATGTGAGATTATAGTTCCCACAATGCCTTAGTTTTTCTTCCCATGATACCTGTAGTTGCAGAAAGACACACAGACCTGATTTCATGCTAGAGCAATCCTGACCACCCTGGCAATAATCCTCAGGTGGCTAGTAACATCCTCCGCTGTGAGCAGGGCCGCCAAGCCATTCAGCTGACAGTCCACGGAGCTCTCATGACCCCTTGCTCCTGGGGAGGCCCAGCCCATGTGCTCTGGGTGCCTCTGCCAGGAGCAGGAGAGTCAGGCTTGTGTGGTGGGAGGCCTGTCCGTCAGGGGACCTAGAGGGGAACGGGGCCGAGGGATGGATTGCTGCTCAGGGGGTCCCTGGAGCAGAGGGCAGGGCCCTAAATCTTCTCAAAACCCTTTTTCCCTCAATGGATTAGACCCACAGTCTCTATGTCTCAGCAAAGCCAAGGAAGAGGTGGGTACTGGGCAGGCTGGATGGCCTTGGTGATGCTTCTACCTCCCTCAGGAAAAGTTGAGGGAAGACATAGCCCTGGCCGTGCTGGACGCAGGTCCAGGCCCCAGGTCCCCAGCCAGCAGCTGTATTCTGCAGATGCTGAGTGCACACCAGCCTCGGGAGCTCCTGTGGAATGGAGTGGTTCTGCTCTGCGAGCGCAGGTGGGTGGCAGGGTTTCCAGAACCACAGCAGCCCTGTTCCGTGGTGACTCCTGGCTGGTGGGGCAGCCTGGCATGTGTTTCCAGCACCCTCACTTAAACAATCAGCTGCAAGGTGCTGAGTGTCATACCAGGGACCCAGGGACCCAGCCAGTCACTCTGCCCCTGGCTCCTGGGACGCCCAGTGGTAGCATTGCCACAGCTGAGGTCCCAGGGTGTTGCCTTCTGTCTGTGGGAAGGTGGCCTCCAGCTTTGCAGGTGGAGCAGTGCTGCCCACTGTCGCGCTGCTTTCTGTACAGTTCTAGGTGGGCGGCTGGGTCAGGGAGACAGCGCAGGACGCCGGCACGCCATGAAGGTGGCTTGAGAACGGCAAGCATGGGGTCCGTCTGCCCAACGCACTCCTCCACTGAGCTGGGTGCAAAGTGCCCATCCATGAGACTGGGGTCGGCCACTGAGGCCTAGGTGCTGTGGAGGAGACCCGCAGTGACACGGCAAGGCCTGGTCTGTGGTGCACTTGAAGGGCGCAGGGAGTGTGCTCAGCACTGCCCTCTGCACAGCATCCTGGTACCCCTGCTTCCCCTGTCATGAGGGGACAAGCTGTGGGGCAGCCCAGCCTGGGTAATGCCAGCATTCACGGGAGCTGCAGCCACTTTCTGGCCAGGAGGCCAGCCAGAGTCCATAGCAGCTCCAAAGCTGACCCACAGCTGGATCCAGTCGCAGCTGGGCATGGGCTGGAGGCACCCATAGGTGGAGATGTCAGCCTGCTCACCCAGCTAGGCCTCAAACACCTGGGGCACCTCCCACTTCCTCCCAGTGAGTTGTAGTGAGTGGGTGGATGGAAGGCAGCGGCTTCCAAGAAGACATCCACCTTCCCACCCCAGACCCTTTGGAGGGAGCAGGACCTAGGGCCACCTGCTTTTGCACTTCTGGGTCCCTGTCCAGAATCCAGTGCGACAGACTGGATTTCTGTTATGTTCAGCCACCACCTTGGTGGCCACTTGTGCAGGCAGACCCCAGGGATGCAGACTGGCTCCCCGGGAACCTGGAGCTTCCCTGAGGTATGCTCAGTCTGCGCGGCAGGGGGAAAGCAGCTCTTCCCAGCAGGAAGCACCACTATATTTTAAACCGTCAACAGATGAAAGAAAGGTGAGCTGCAGACAACACTCTGCAACCACCAGCTTCCTGCAGGAAAGTCCTCCTTCCTAGGCCCCAGGACTGTCACTACCCAAGGCCACCCTCTGCAGAGGTGGACACAGGGAGGGTAGGAAGCCTAACAGGTGGTCAGCTGGTCTGGAACTACCTTGCCTGGGTCTCCAAACAATGACCCACCTTGGTTCCCCACCTGTGAGATGGAGACAACATGCCTGGGCTGGGGCTGTACCCCACCTCCTGCTCTAAGGCTAGTGAGAAAGATAGAACAGGGGGCTGGGGACTTGGGGTCCACTGGGGAGATGCTGGCTGGGAGCCCCCTGCCCACCAGCGCCAGCCTACTAGGTGGGCAACATCCCCTGCCTACCAGCGCCAGCCTACCAGGAGGGTGACTCCCCCCTGCCCACCAGCGCCAGCCTACCAGGAGGGCGACTCGCTGGCCTGCAGAAGGCACCTTCTGATGTTGGTTCGGGACAGAGCTCCCATGCCCAGGGAGGTGCCCTATAAGGGAGCTGCAGGGGAGCCGTGCTACCCAGGGCGAGGTAACTCATGGAGGACAGGATGGCGCAGGCTTGCAGCAGACACTCCTTTATTTGGGATATCTCCTCCTCCTCCGGCTCTGGCTCCTGACAGGTCCAGAGACCAGTGAGAGCAGTGGTGCTGGGTCCCTGTCCATGAGCAGACAGTGTGTCCACTGGTGCAGCCCCATGCAGTCCCAGCACCCAGCCAGCCTGGGACACAGCTGGGCCCCACCTATGCATGAGCTCGAACCCTGCTTTAGAATCAGCTCTTCCACGCTAAGATTTGCAATAAAAATAAAATCATCTGATCTGTAAACTACAGTAAAAAGTTTCAAATGTCTTAAAAACTCATCCATACAATGGAAAAAGGCCTTTGTTCTTTTTGGGTAAAAGGAGATCCAAAGGTGCTGAGGTGGGCACGAGCGTTGCTGGGCAATGCTGGATACGCGCCTCTGCTGTGAACAGAGCCGCTTTCTTCCCTTGGGCCACCAGGACGCTATGGCTGCTCCGTGGCTGCCTGGTCCTTGGCAGCGGCCACCAGCTCTGCAAGGGCTGTGAAGCTCTTGATGCTGCTTGTCTGCAGGCCCATCTTTTGTATCTGCAAAGACATGAGAATGAGTCATCGTCCTGTGGCTTAGCCAGACTCGAAGAGACCCGCATGAGAAGCCACCGAACACCCGACCAAGTCAGAAGAGGGCAGTGCCCTGAGCACCTGCAGGAACCTTCTTCTCCTTTGGAAAAAAGGGTCAACTTACTGCAGAACTTCATGTTTTTGGGTTAAACCCTCTGCATTCTAAGAAGCCAATATGTTACCTAATCTCAGCCCTTCAAATCAGACGGATGAGCGCAAGGGCCTCTTTTAAGGACTTAAAAAAAAAAAAAAAAAGTTCTCAGAGGAAATTCACAACTAAAAAAATACATGAATTGTTCTCTAAGTGGAGAATTTCCAAACAAGTACTGACCTGAGCTCTTGCTTTATCCATGCAGCCTTTTCTTGGGTCCTTGTGATGGACAAAACACACTGGTGCTGACCTACTGTGGTGACTATAGCCACTGAGTGCCCATTAGGGCCTGTTTTTGTTCAAGAATAATGTGTGTGCACAGAATGGGAAGGAAAGGCTGTGCAGTACTTGGCACCTCACGGCTGGCCTGGCACTGGACCGTGGGAGCCTGTCCCTGCCTTCCCCACCTGTTTCCCTTTTGCTTATTTACTCTCCATGTCTCTACAGCAAACTTTTTGCTTCTCTTATGACATGCAACAGGCAATGGGCTTTGCAGGAGACATCCGGAAGCTCAGAACAGAAACTTGGGTTCCAGGAGGGCCTGGGCAGGAACATGTGGCTTGCCTCACTCCCCCTCTCGGGCAGAATTCTTGTTTGAGGAGCAATTGCTCGGGGAAAATCTGGACAGGGGCCATCTGGACACCTGCCAGCTTGAGGATGCTGAGGATGAGACTGCCTCACAGAAGGGCCACGCCAGCCTCATCACCCAGGAGGGAAGCAAGCAGCTGTATCAGCTCACTTCCTGCATCCATGGGAGAGCACTGCTGTGCTCTCTGTGGCCACTGGTAAGCACGTTAGGGCCAGCTGTGCAGCACAGTCCCTCCCAGGCACGGAAGGCATGGTAATCGCACGTGTGACCCCACAGCTACCACCACAGCCAGCCATCAATGGAAACTCTCGGCACTCTCTTGCCTCCTCTCTCTCCTGCTCCGGGTACAAACCCCTTACCAGAGAGCAGCCTGGACCCTACTTTCCTCTCCTAAGCCATGGGATTGATGTCTTGGCCTCAGCAACAGCACCCGAGGCAACGCCAGATCCCTGTTGGGTCCTGGGACCCGAGTTTGGGCTGCTGGTGCTGAGGTGGCTCCCAGTACCTGCTCGCCCAGGTACTCCACGTCCAAGGCCAGCTGCAGCCGGATCTTGTCGTCATCACTCATGCCACTGCTGGGGCCCACAGGGCTGGCTGCGGCGATCTTTCTGGCCTGCTTCAGCCTCTTCAGACTCGCCTCCATCTTCCTCACGGAGCTTAGGACATCTGACACAGTCTCACAGTACCTGGCCAGACACAGGTACCAGTGAAACTAACATTCAGAACCCTTGTGGCCGACTCTGAACAAAGATGTTCTTAAGATAAAATTCATTTCCAATAAGACCCAACTGTGGTAAATGCTGTCTCTGAAGACAGTGGGAAGGGTCTGGCACAGCATCTCCCCAGAACTGAACTGTTGGGACTCTAGGCTGAACGCCAGGAGAGACTGACAGGCCCTATGCCTTCTCATACCCAGTGGACACCTACAGTGCGACCACAGCCAAACAACAAAGGTCATTCCAAACCCTGAAGGGAACATCTCATCTTCCAAAGTGTAAGATTCCTAGAATTTTAAGTAAAATTCTGTCCTCCAAATACTCTGCATATAATTTTTAAATCATAAGCAAGTTACATTTCTAAATTCTGTAAGCTGGTCATTTGGCATTTGGAATACATTTGCCCACAAAAACATTCTACATCATTGTTATGTTCTAAACTAATCCATTTATGGCTGCTTGACGCATAAGAACTGAACATAACATACTGCAAAAATTAATGCTTAAAACAGTTAAACAAAATTGATAATGAAACATTTTTGCTTTTTCGTTTTTTGGTGGAGTGCTGGGGATGGAACCCGGGGCTTTGTGCATGCTGGCAAGTGCTCTTTGGCTGGGCTATCCCAGCTTCAAATGATACCCTTTAGTGTGACTTGGCACCAGGGTTCGAGAAGCAGACTTAATTAGATGAAGAGGCACTCAAGGGCTGGGGACTTCAGAAACTGCCATGCCAGCTGTAGGGAGCTTCTAAATGTGTGCGTCCTCCTTTAGGTCACAGGGCTTTCATGTGTATGAACTCAAGTGGCATGACTGGAGCTGTGCTGGAGGGACAGAGCTGAGGACAGGGAGGGCCTGAACAGGGCAGAGGGGCAACAAACAGTAGCACAGACAGTGCCCGGGACATGAGGCTCACGGAACACAGGCCAGCTTGATGGTGGTCTGAGTGGAAGAAGGTGGCCCTGAGCTGAGAGCGAAGAGGGCGAAAGGGTGTGGCTGATGTGCCCAGGGGCAGGCAGGTGCTGTGGTGGGCCCACTACAGGTCCATGCACAGCCTGGGAATGCCCAGGGGCCTCTTCCAGGGGCTCTTCAGAGGGCGCACCTGTGAGTGCTCTCGGAAAGTGCTCCTTCCAGCCACTGCTGTACCAGTGAGGGTCTGAGCTTGTCCTTGTGTCCACTCTGGAGCTGGTGAAATGGCTTCAGTGCACTCTCCACGTAAGCAGAAGCTGTGGTAGGGACCTCCTGCAATAATGTCGACAGGACGCGTTCCAGGTCGGAGTGTACACAACCACTGTCCTCCCAGACACTAACGGCAGAGGTCCACAGAAAGATCTGGGGCAGGAGGGCAGCCAAGAGTGCAGGCCCACACCTCGGACTCTGTTCCCTGGAGCAGTAGCTCCCCATATTGTCCGTCTATAATATCCTGCTAATTCTGTTTAATTCAGGATCTGCTTCTACAGGTGGGGTGGAGCTGAATTCTGGCCACCAGGGGGCATCAGTCTGGCTCATCAACAGACCAGAGCTTGAGAATCAAGCATGGGTGAATGACCAGCCTATAACCCTTCCTAGCTTTGGTTTCTCCACCCATCAACATGCCAGTCACAGAAGGAGCAGTGAGTCTGTGTAAAGTGCTCATCCTCACACCAAGGGAACACACCCCAACAGCCCACAGGGCAGAAAGGGAGCTGGTGCAGCACTGGGAGGAAAGCAAGCCGGTCTCTCTACTTCCAAGGGGGCATCAGGTCAGAGGAAGGTGCAGACTGGAAGTGCTCTACTAGGAACGGCAATCCCAGCCCACGTCCCAGATGGACTGTGGAGAAGACTGTCCTAACTAATGCCAGCTCTGCCACAGGGACCCACAAGCACCCCCAATAGCATGCCAGACAGATGGCTGTGCAGCAACAGACAGGGCCCACCTAGTACAGTCAAGGCCCTACATTCCACAACCCTCGTGGCTCTAGGAAGTGAACCAGGAGACATTAAATTAAGTCTGAAATCTAACTTTACAACTGGGAAGAAAAAGAAAATCAGAGAATTATGTGAGCTCTACTAAGAATAAGACGAGAACAAACATTAAACATGGGAGAGTGGGCATTCAGGGGGAGCGCTCAACACTGAATCCCACATCTGCTCTAGGACGTGACCATGAGCAGCAGCAGCATGCGCTGCCTTCTAGCCTACAAATGTCTGTTTTTCCTTTTCCTTTCTTTTTATTTTGTGGTGCTTGGATGAAATGCAGGGCCTGCCCAGGCAAGTGCTCATCCCACGTAGCCCTGACATACTTTTTAACGCAGTTTGTCTGAACTTATTCAGGAGAAGGACAGGAGAAAGTAGGTACCTCCAGGACAAGAAGGCAGCAAAGTATTTTGTAAGTCCAAGTAGTTTGTAATACATGACATGTTTAAGTAGGATTTTAAAAATATTAAGATGCTTTCTTTTGAAAGGAAGCAAGAAAGTGCACTCTATCCCAGCTACCACCCACCTCAGCTGCAGTGTCAGGGCCTCTGCCCTCCAGCCTGGCTCTGAATGGTTGGATGGAGCTATCTTGCCCTCTTCTCCAGCCCCCTCAGTAAGCTTCCCACTTCAGAGTTCTTTTTGGTGAATGACACTAACCTTATTGGTTCTTCGGTAGAGCCGGGGCACCTCTAGGGCACCCTTCAGGTAACTGAAGCAAGACTCGCTCAGGTCCTGGATGACCCTGCTGCTCAGGGCAGGCACGCAGGCTGACAAGGAGCTCCGGGAGTCCTCCAGGGCAGCTGCAGAGGCAGGAAGGCAGGACTGGTCACTCTGCTTGGGCCCAGAGGTGAACTTGGTTTTAAAGACGATCATAGTATGCAGTGTGTACTACAGTAAACCAAATCAATTAGCATTAAACACAAGATCTTAGGGGTCAAACCCACAGAGCAGAGCGACCAAGGATTTACAACTAGAAAAGAAAATGCTGATTCACACATGTCCCGTAGTCTCTGAAACTTTACCTCAAATTATTTCTTATTCAAAGATTTGCCGAGTCTGAAGATCATTTTTACCTGAGATAGAAGAGAAATTCTCAAAGCCAATCATTTCCAGTTTTGGCTTAATTGTCTCCAAGAGCTCTGGAAGCTGGAACATAGATACCGCATGCTCAGTCACTCCTTGTAAACCAAGGCAGCGGCAATTCTACTTGCATCTACGAAGCTGGAACATTGTTAATGGGTAGTGAAACTAAAATCAGGACTCTTAGTGCTGTTTGTCAAGGGAACATGAGGCTCAGTGCTGTCAAGAAGAACTGATGGCATGGGGAGCCCACGGGCTCACAGCCACCCGCAGGCCCAGGGAATGGGTGGAAACCTTCCATTTTCTGGCTATCCGTGACACCAAGAAAGCCCACTGTAAACAGCAATGCTCGAGACACACAAATGCACCAATTCAAGCACATAAAGCCTTAAACTCAGGGAAAGCAGAATCATGCACTCTAACTTCAGCCTGTAAAGTTCTTCAATTATAAAAAGCAAAAGCTATGGGAACTATATAGAGAAAACAGAGAAATTTTGATATGTCAACACTTTCAAATATTACAGAAAACATCTGGGTAAGTGAACTAAAAATAGCTAAGAGTTGTGCCAGAGCAGACATGAGCTAACCAACCAAAGCAGCACGACTCTGCTCAGCATACCCCTGCTGAGGAGGGGCAGAGGTGCAGGCTCCCATGGTGCCAGGGGCACTGCTGAGCAGGAGGCACACTGGCAGAAGCCTCCATGGAGATGACCTGTCAAGGACGGCTGGGGAGTCACGGGACAGGCGAGATGCACCAGACCTTGGCGGGATACCTGGGGCCCCACAGTTCCAAGGACCACAAGGACACAGAAGCCTGCCTTTGGCACCAGCCTCTTTCTGAGAAACCTGCGACTCTTCAGGGATCGGCTTACCTGCTCCTGAAGCCTGTCTAGGTCTGCAACCACATACACCAGCTGAGTACTGGAAATGGACTCCATTGGCTTCTCCTCTGAAGGTCCCCTTCCTTGGTCTTCATTACCTCCTTGAGAGGCAGAAGGGTCTTTGCTACCAGCTACCAAAGGCTTTTTGATCTCCTTGGCACTTTCATTAGATATGGGCCTGCGAGAAAGCTGGACAAGAGTTCCAGTGGTTACATGCTTGCAGGCTGGCGAGACACAGGAGTGTCCATACACATGTAAGTCAGCAAGGAACGCCAGCTGTGTGCAGCAAAGATGGACTAAGGCAAGAACTCCGTACCATCTCTGAGACAGTGACAAGCAGGGCTTGCACACAGGGGACAACTAGCTCCCTGTGTCTGACACTGAGGGCAGCAGACAGAGAGCCCTGCAGGGACCTAGCAAGGCCAGCACTTGGCACTCAAGGGCCATGCTCTGTGGCTGCCACACATCTACAGACAGCCTGAAGCTTGCGGTACTTCACACACCTGGCCATCTGAGCAGGGGAACGGTGCCCATGAAAAGGAAAGACTGCTCCCCTTTTCATTTCAACTTCCAAATACCAAGTGTATTTTGATTTCTAATCATTTTCATTAAAATGAACATGTTTTAATTCAGGCCCTGTGAAGATTTCTGGTTTTGAGAGAGAGAGTGGACTGGTCAGTGTGGGGCTCTTCAGTAAGAAAACACAGAGCGTGGGACACCACACACCCAAGGGGCAGCTGCCGGAGCAGAATGTAAGGCAGTCAGCTGCGAGCGAGAAGCCAGCTTGCTGCCATCCACGCACGCCACAGGGCGTGAAAGGTCTCTGACCCTCACCTGTCCTGGGTACAGATGAGACGCATGGCACTTACCTCACTGGCAAAGACGGAAAAGCGTGCCAGAATCTGCAGAGTGAGTCTCCAGAGGCGATGGACCAGCAAGGGCAGGAACAGCTCGTCCGACCAACACCTGAGCAGGCTGCTCCACGTTCTATGGGAAGCCAAGAGGCAAAACGGACTCCCAGCTGGGGACGGAGCAGAGACTCGGGCTCAGTCAGCTGTAGCTGCCGATGCTGGGCCCTCCGGGCGAAGGGCGTGGCGTGTGCGAGTGTGGCACAGCGAGCCCAGAACTCACGCGTGCACGCTCACGCACAATAACACAGGCGTGGCCTTCCGAGGGCTGCCAGGGAAGACAGGAGGACCCCGCGGCTCGTCTTCCTGTCTTCACGCACTTGGCCCCACACCCCAGGCATGTGGGTGAAGAAGCAACGCCCAGCACCTGGGATGCTGCTCCTCACACACTGTGGGCCACCTCAGACCAGCTCTAGGGCACCCCTCCAGGCCAAGGGCTGCTGGATCTGTCCTACCTGCTCTGTCCACTCCTCTCCTCCTGTCTCAGCAGTTCCCAGAGAGGAGTCACTTACACACAACCACCTCTGACAAGGAAAGACTGAAACTAGGTGGAGGCCAATAGGGCAGGGGGACTGACAGTGGACACAGCTGCCCCAATGAGAGCAGGCACTGACATCCAGGAACCCAGAACCCATACACCATCCTTTAGTGGTCACCAAGAAAAACATGACGAAACTGGCGAGCCATCAGACACGCACACATGTTCTGAAGTCTGCACACCTATGATGGTCACCTCCGGTGTCCACCCTGGGGCTGGAGGCCGAGCGCATGCTCCCACAGGGTCACTCTTGGGGTCCTATATGTGGCCACCCTAAGCCAGGAAGAAGCCAGACTGCAGCAGCCTGAGCCCCTGGACTGCAGCCCTAATGTGCTATGTCCAGCACCAAGAAGGACTCTGCTTCCTGTCTGCAAGCACCTTCGACCCTCTCCATGCAGCAGCTCCATGAACCAAAAGATGTGGTTTCTTTTGCCTTATTGGAAAAAAAGTTGGATAGTGGTGGTGGGGGCAGTGTCCTGAGTGACAGGAAAAGGTCAGAGTGCTCTTTGGACCAAGGCCTAGCTGAGAGGTGGGCGTGGCTAGGGGGACACCTGTTGCTCCAGTTCTAAGAGTTTACCTGGTGCTTCTTCCAGCCCACGAGTGAGTGCTGCTTCCAAGGATCCTGCCACCTCTCTGAACCTGTGAGGAGCAACACCCAAGTCAGCCCGAGGCACCCCCGACCCGTCTTCCTCTCCCCAGGCAGCAGGGCTTCCTTGCGTGCTGAGGGAAAGGCCAAACACCTGAGGCAGAGGGTGCAGCAGAGGGAGATGGGCCACTGTCCTACTCCATCCTCTGCCCCGGCCACAGAGGAGGGCATGGGAAGGAAGCTGGCCTGGGGTCTGCCCATCAGAGCCCAGCGTTCCTTCCCACTATCAGAAAAAGGCTGATCTTTGCTCAGTTTGGCTCCCAGGACACTTGTACCTTCCACAACCAACTCTGCCTCCCAACAGGAACCTTCTGACGCCAGAGGCAGCTGCCAGCTGGGTGCGTGCTCAGCAGCAGTCACGCTCGGGGGAAGGTGCCTGCGGTGTGGGGCACTGACCGTATCTGGAAGTAGACCGGCAGGTTCCACTTGCTGTTGAAGCTGTGGTAGGCAGGGTGCGCTCGCAGCCGTTTCACACTGGCCTGCGACCCACACTGTCGCTCAAACCTTCTTAGGAAGTCCATGCTGGTGGTGTACTTCTAGAAAGAACAAGGGGGTCAGTGCAGCGGCTCAGCCGTACTGGGCACACTCTGGAAAATGTTGGAGGGGAAAGGGTCCCGCACAGCAGTCCTGAGCCATGCCCAGGGCTAACGTGGCCATGTCCAGGGGAAACTCCAACACACAGTCCTATGTCCAGAACTGGATAACGACAGTGCTCTCACCCCACCAGCACCTGAACAGACAGACGGTCCATTAAGTGATCCAACTCGTCACTGAGCAGCCACCTGGCTCTCACAGATGGGAAGTGGGAACTGCTCCAGGAGGAGCACAGCCGACAGCGGGCACTACCGTAAGCCACCCAGCTGCCTGTCCAGGCCGCCACCATCACCACTACCACCACCAATAGCAGGTGATGCCTCTTCTACTGGGCTCTGACAAAGCTAGGGGCAGGACCCAGCCAGTCAGCAGATGCCTTCTCGGGGCTCTCTATGCATGAATCCCCGTGCCCTGAACCACGCAGGCTGACATCTGCCCACACAGGGATTGTAGGCCAGCAGAAGCTACAGGTTATCATTTCTTTCACCTAGATTTGGGCAGCATTCTGTGTCCCTAAGGGTGGGCTAGGTGTGTGGGGTTGGGACACAGGAGGCCACTGTGGAGTAAGGCTCTATCTCTACATTCAATGGCCACCAGAGGGACAAGGGCACTTCCCTTTCCTTAAGAAACACTGCTTTAAGGCCCACAGCTGAAAGTACTTCTTGAAGCCGACAGACACTTGTGGAAACTAAGCCCACCAGCACCCAGCACTGGCCTAGACTTCTGCCAAGTTCTCTCAGAAGGTTCATGGCTGAGCTGCTGCACTTCCTGAGCCAACCTGGTCACCATGACCTGAGGAGCACAGTGGAACGCAGAGCACCTCACACCACTCCTGCGTGAGCCACCCGCACTCTGCTCACGCCATCTAACTTAGGAAGCCCTACTTTTTTTTTTTTTTTTTTTAAAACATCTTTATTTATTTTTATGTGGTGCTGAGGATCGAACCCAGCACCCCACACATGCCAGGCGAGCGCACTACCGCTTGAGCCACATCCCCAGCCCCGGAAGCCCTACTTTTTAACATCACAGAAGTTGTCCTCTGTCAAAAGCAACACAAGCAAGCATGCGACTCAGCATCCTGTAACATGAGGCCATTAGCCCAGAGGGTCACATCCTGACAAGAAGGCTGTGCTGCACTGTGTCTCAGCCGCCACCATCAAGCCTCCAGGCCCAGGCTCCGTCCGCTCACCTCGTGCCTCTTCGTGCACCTTGCATTAGTGAGGGGAGTAAGCAGGCAGATCAGAAGAGAAGCAAACAAATTCCAGAAATTATGGCAACTACAACTGGAAACTCAAAGCACAGACGCATCTGATGAAAGACCCAGTAAAACGAAAGACAAGTCCCGAGGAATCCTGAGCACGCGCACCCACATGGAAAGGGAGGGAAGCAGCTTTGCAGGCAGGTGCTGGAGGAATGGCAGGAAAGCGCAGCTCGAGAGGAGAGGGCCTGGAGAGAAACTGCAGAGGAGAGGTGCTGGCCTTCCACCGGAAGTCCAACAAGTCCCAGGTGAGGTAGAAGAAAAGTCCACGTGAGGCACTTCAGAGTGAACTAAGCACACCAGGCTCAGAGGATCTTCCACCAGCCAGGAAAAGGGCTCAGCCAGGGGGTCAGTGCATCCACAGCTGACTCGGTGGAGTCCACAGTCAGCACCATGTGTTGTCAAGTCCATGCTCAACAGAACCACTCTCCCCAACAGAAAAACAGAAGAATAACTCCCACACACGGCTGAGGGCTCACTGCAAACAAGGCCGTCACCTGCAAGCCTCACTGCAAGCCTCTGGCACGGGCTTCAGAAGAAAGGGAAGGGCCCAGGAAGGATGGGCTCACACCCAACAAGAGCAAGCAACAGAGCAAGGGGCCTGAGGCAGTTCTCAGAACACCACGGCCACCTGGGACCACGGACGCAACAGGAGAGCCAGCCTGGGTCCAAGAAGGCATGACTGGCATGAAAAGCAGTCAGGAGGAGGTAAAGACCTCTAACCAACTCAACTCGGTTAAGTGAAGAAGTGAGAGCCTGTCCATCTCCTACCAAGGTTACTCAACATATGCAGAGAAAGGACAGAACACCCCAAACAGCAGAAGCAAAATCAGAATAAAGGGAGAAAGCAGATACCCAAGTCTAAAACACAAAGGAGGCAGACCGGAAGAGACCTCACTGACGGCAGTGCTGCACACCACCAGCCACGTCTGAGACCAAGACCTCGCCCAGCAAGGACCCGACCAAGTTCCAGGGAGGCACAGGCACAGGCACAGGCACAGGAGGCCACGGCAGCAGTGGGCCACAGCAGAAACGATGTTTGCAGCCATGGCCAGGACCTTCTAAAAGATACCATGATTCTTAAAGAGGGAAAGGCAGAGCTTCATAATTTTTTTGGGAAAAAAAAAAATGTGTTTTAAGGTAAATGTCCATTCAGCAACTCAAGTTTTTGTTTTTAAGACCACAGAACCAAGAATGGAGAATAGAACATGCTGCCTGCTCCGAAGTCTCAGGCCAACACCTTCAAGAACCAGGATTGGAAATCACCTGGTGAAATGCGTCAGGGTCCCCAGGATTGAAGAGCGAGGGCAGCTTTTCCTCCAGTCCTTGTGCGATTTCTGGCCAGACGGAGTTCACTAAGAAGTCGTACCCGGGAACAGGGATGGCTCTCTCACTGTACGAAACAAGCGAGATTCAGTCAGGGCCCCACAGCTCCCACCGCCCAAGAGCAACTTCCACCCTGCAGCTTCTTCCAGGAGTCCCTCAGCCCCACACCCACTCCGACCTTCTTCATAAAGACCACGTGTGCCAGTTAGCTGTCCCCAGACTCGAGTTCCTACTTCACTTCTGGACCTCAATACTGCGTCGGCCCCGACGACTCTCCTGGATCCTGACTCTTATAGCAGGTGTCAAGGATGAGGCAGAACCACTGTGCCCACCTGGGACCACTTCCCTCTCCCACAGGCCACCACCATGAGCTTGTTTTGGGAAAGAGTGGTCTCCTGCCTTAGGAAAGAAAACTTTGAAGTCAATGGAACACCACAAACCCCAGGGCACTGCAAATTAAATTAATCCAGTGTCCTGAAGAAGACCTTTAATTCTAAAAGTCTGTGACACTGCAGGTGAGATTCCAATGGCAAAGCTTGAAGCAAAAACTCTCAATGGCCCAATGAGCTTGGTGTGTGTGTTTTGCTGTTTTTTAGCACTGGATATTGGATTTCTAATTCACAACCCTGGCACTGAGATAAAAGCAACACTTCAGAGCCAGTGGAGCCTGAGTTCAAATGGTGGGTCGTGGGCAGACCATCTCACTCCTGTGCTGTGGTTAGTCTTTAAAATGGGCATAGTAACAGCTGACTGCGCAGGGTCGCTGCAAGGACCAACATCTGTAAAGCATCCAGGATAGCATCCAGCACTCGGGAGGCACTGTCAGTCCTGCTGAAGGAAGACCTGAAAGCACCCCTGGCCCTACACACCCACTGCCCACCCCCGACTGCCATGCACTGAGCAAGACGCTCTACTTTAAGATAGTCTTCCTTCAAAATGTGAAGGGATAGATGGTCTCGTTTTGGCAAACCTGGGATCTTATAGCTAACTGCCATTTTGAGTCGGGACTCAGTGTTCTGCCAAGTACTAAACAACATCAGAACCTTGTCTTAGCTGTCCTCCTCAGCAGAACGCATCCAGACAGGAGGTCAGCACAGAAACTGCCTCCTGTCCAGGGGCAGCTTCCATAAGCCCATGCAGTTCATCAAGGTCCTGAAGAAGAACCACTGAGGACAAGGGAGGTGAAGGCAGGTGCCTGCTTCCCTCATGGCCAATGCCACGTGGGGGCGCTACAGACCCTTGAGCAGAATGAGAGACTGCTAGGCAGCTGGCTGTGAGCCACAGATACCATAACACAGTCACAACAAAGCCGACGTCAAGAGACAGGATCGCCTCATTCACACAGTAAACATCTAACTAAATCCCCCAAAGGAATGTTAAGACCTTGCAGGACTAACAGTGAACACAGGGACTAAGAAGAGCTAGTGTGTCACTGGGGAAGGTAAGTCCTGAACGCTGTAGGTGGTGTCAGTTTCCATGTTCTTGGGGGGAGATGGTGAAACAGAAGAGAATAGACAGGGAGGCAGCAGGCATGGGCAGTCTGAGGCCACGAGTGTGCTGGGGAAGGCCCAGGCCCTAGGGCCTGCACTTGAGATGCACAAGGGCCAAGGGGCCAGGAGATGCCTGGGACTCCTCAGCTTCTGCATGAGTCTGCCACACTGAAGCTGCAGAGACTGCCAACGCTGGGTATCTGACACATGGGGACCAAGGCTAGGCTGTTAAGTCTGACAACCGGCTGTTCACAACCATGGCTTCTTCAATTTCATATTGTCTTCTACTGGATGCCTACCCCAAATCCAAGCTCAACACAATCCTCACAAGTGGCACAACGAGGCCTCAATGCACTGGTGCAGTGGACACAGGATGGTGCTGGAGAGGCCAAGCAGAGCATGAGAACTTGACCATAGATACTTTTTTTGTTGTTTTTAAGAAACATAAATTTGAGATGCCTGTCCATGAAAACCCTCAGGGACTGCCCTTCACCACTGAGCTCAGCAGGCTTTGGTGAAGCACTCCTGGGCGGCTGCGGTCTTCAAGGCACTGTGTGAGGAGGGGTGGGCCCTGATGGCAGGGTGGCCTCTTGGAAGAGGGATGTCAGCCCACAGAAGCAAGGGCAAGGTCCCTGGAATCCAGGGTATGACTGATGTTGAACATCAGGACAAAGGAGGGTGTCCTGGAAGACAGGGAGTCTTAGCTGGGGCTTCACGAGCAGTGGGGATTCAGTGGGAAGGGCGGGCACCATGAGCACAGAAGGAGGGCTGGGGAAAGGGTGCAGTACTGTGTGGTGGAGCTCCACATGTGCAGGAGCTGCCAGTCCCGACCACGAGAAGCCTCCTCCACTGGGTCCAGGAGTGGGATCCTCCCCACCCAGCCTTCAGAAAGAAGGTCCAGTCTACAGATTGCAGGACTCCCAAAGGCTGGACCATGGCAACGGCTGGAGGACTGGCAGACTCTGGAAAGTACTGAGAAGTCCTGGAGACCAACTATACAGACAGAGGCTGAAGACGGCCTCCCCATCGGCATGAAAGTCATCAGCTGAACTGGTGTTCACACACTAGACCCCGGAATCAGAACTGCAGCAAGTGCAGAGGGGAAAGGGGACAGGCCCTGCTGCAGGGACTCAGCCATGCAGAGGGGAAAGGGGATAGGCCCTGTTGCAGGGACTCAGCCCTATTTCTAGCTTCACAGTGACTTCCTCCTCCGTGAACAAGGCTGAATATACTTGCCCCAGGGCACGGTGGCACGAGCCACCAAATGAGGACACTCCCGGGGACCCTGCTCCTGCAAGCCTGTCCTAGCAGCAGGCTGGGCGCAGCAGTTAGCAGGTGTGAGTCCGCAAGCCAAGGCGGGTTGAGGCAGGGCCCTCAGGTTACCTGGAAACAGCGCCACCTGTGACTTCCCGAAGGAGGCGGCAGTGGTGGGGGACAAACTCCAGGAGCTTATTATATATGACCTGAAGGCCATTGGGATGTGACTCAACAGAGTGTTCCACAATCACCTGGGAAAAAAGCATTTAAAAGTGTAAACTACATACTGCATATGAACAATTAAACAAAACACCTCAAAAACACGCCTCCTGCGCCAGAAAACAGGCCTGTTTCTAAACAGTAAACCCGGTCACACTCAAGGTCAGTTCCTAAGGCACAGCTGTGGCTTTAACCATGGGGCAATGTTGGCCAGGTGATGGGGCCAGGTGACAGGGACTGGCCTAAGCCAGGGAAGCCCCACATTTACCTGTTTCCTGCTGAACTTAAAAAGAAAATAATTTCTTTTAAGAAAAGCATTAAGCCAGAGCACAGGATCCCCTACAGCGCCTCACTGTCCTGCCCTGGCCTCTTCTGTTCTCCTTCAGCTCAGGGCAGGCTGTGAGCCAGAGGTGGGAGAAAGTGCATGTCACCATTTGAATACTGGCATGAGGCTGGGAGTCAGAATGAAAAACTCTTACCCTCAGGTCACTGAGCATGACCTCTGCTCATCCTGCACTTGCTGAGCAGAGAATGTTCAGTGAGAGGCAAGCTCCACACACTGTGGGTGGCCTGTCCCCTGCATTCCCTCCTATCTCCAATGAGGCCCCAACAGCAGTGGACCCAGGCAGTAGTGCACCTTGCTGTCGTACTATGGGAGTCCCTGCCTTGGGTCTTCCTCTCGCCTTCCTGGCTCAGCACACTCCCCCGTATTTGGGGGGCCCAAGTGTTACCTGCTCCCTGCACACCTGGGGGATCACCACTACCTCCCTGTCTCTGCCCTCTCCCATGCTCCAGTGCTGTCCTCAGCTTACCTGGGGCTTCCACCTGAGACCACTGGCTCAAACGCTGTCCAACCTGACGGGGGCATGACTGACTAACCACACCAGAGCTGAAGTGCATGATGATATCCCTTCCCAGTGAGGATGACCCCTCAGCTGTGGCATCACCAGAATACCACAGAGCGTGCTGGGGCACACTGATGTACAGACGGGACTGGCCTCCTCATGGCTGGCCTGCAGTGACAGGGCCCCTCCCAGGAAGACCTCTGGTGCACCGGCCTCCTCCCAGCCCCCAGCAGAGTGGCAGCAGAGAGCACTGCTCTCCATGTGCGCAGGGCGCACCTCATCTACGTACGGCTTCACCAGGACCTGGCCGACCAAGGCCTCAGCGTCCCGCGTCTTGTCGATGGTGGCGTAGGTCCGCAGGCAGTGCCTGATGACGTCCACATCGCAGGTCTGCAGCCCTTCCAGCAGGAGGCCCTCCAGAGACTGCTGCAGCACTGCTGTGATGCCTGCGATCCGCTGTGGGCAATGGCAGGACAGCCCCGTCAGAACCACTCCTATGCCTCCAGGGCACGCCACTGTGTCTGACCCCAAAGAGGATGTGTGACGCTTAAACACCGACATTTCCTGAGGCTGAGGCATAAGAACAAACTCCCCTTTGCCCTAGTCTCTCTGTGAGTCTATCTCTGGTTCACCAAAGAACGGAGACCTGGCCTGGGGCTCAGTGGCAGAGCACTTGCCTAGAATGTGTGAGGCACTGGGTTCCATCCTCAGCACCACAAAAAATAAACAAATAAGCCGGGCACAGTGGTGCACACCTATAACCCCAGCAGCTCTGGAGGCTGAGGCAGGAGAATGGCGAGTTCAAAGCCAGCCTCAGCAAAAGCAAGGTGCTAAGCAACTCAATGAGACCCTGTCCCTAAATGAAATACAAAATGGAGCTGGGGATGTGGCTCAGTGATCAAATGCCCCAGAGTTTAATCCCTAGTACCAAAAATAAAAATAAATTAATTAATAAAAAAACAAATAAAATAAAGGTATTGTGTCCATTTTTAGTTGTAACTAAAAAAATATTTAAAAAAGAAAAAAGAATATAGACCTAATTGCAGAATGAGAAAAGGTTGTTTTTCTCTAAAGCTGCAGAGCAAACAATTTTGATTAACATTACAGACTTAAAATCCAATCAAGGTCACCGGAAGAATTATAGCTCTCTTACAACATACATCAAATCACATAAAATTCAGAATCATTACTCTTGGAATGTAGGAAATGTGACTGAACTTTACACAAGATCTATAACATATGACACTTAGAAGAAAGGCCCCCAAACTCAAAACCGACAAGAAGTCAAGACTAGTTCCAAACCAGCACAGGCACATCCCCAGACTAACCAACCACCCTGCAGGGGCCAGGCTAGGGGCTGAGAGGCAGCCATGACTCACCGGCCTCACCATGTCCAGCAGAGGCATGCCCTTGCTTTGGACCGCATGGAACTGCAGCTGGTTGAACTCTGTGGCGATCCTCTCCAAGGTCTGTCCAGTCAGCAGGGGGCTGGGGATGATAAGCAGAGCCTGATGCCTGGGAAGGTACAGAAGAGCACCACAGACAGCAGTGTGCCACCACCCAGCTTGTCAGGTGGCTCCATGGGTATTCTGTCACAAGGTCAAAGCCAGGTTTCCCTGCCATCAGTCTGCTCTCTCTCTGGGCCACAGGACAGTGCATTATAGCTGGTCGCTGGTGGGCAACGAGTCCTGCACAGGCCGAGCATGAAGCCACAGGGCTGCGCAGCCCACGGAGGTGAACCTTTCCCAAGCTCCCCATTCCCAATCTCCATTCTCTCTCTCCCTCTCCTACCTTTTCCTCTCCTGTTCTCTACCTGCTCATTCTTCCCTCTTCTGAAATACCTCTAATATTTCTCAAATGCCAAAAGCTCATGTAATAGCTTACTTTAAAATTAAGTTATGCACAGCAGAAATAGCAATCGGGCTATCGGGCTATTTGCTCCGAGTCCTAAAGAGGACACTTATTGAGTCAGGCCGAATCTATCTGTGATAAATGCACTTCTGTCTCTAAACACACACTGGAGTGTCAACACCAATCAAGAGGAGGAAGCCAGCAAAGGAGAAATACAAAGGTACTTCCGCTGGACAAGTGGCAAGTGAGCAGAAACACACAGAAGATCCTGTCCAGACAGAGAGGAGGGGACCCCCTGCGGGAACGCTCGCCCATCACTAACATGCCCTGGCTGGGGACACCCTGCGGGAATGTTCGCCAGTCACTAACATGCCCTGGCTGCACCCTTCTCTATAGCTCAAGGCTTGCTGATGCCTCTGAAGGTGATCCAGAGCTAAAGGAGCTCAGATCTGCTGCATTAGGATGGACACTGCCAGGGAAGGTACAGGAGAGCACTCAGGGACCAGTGGGTGAGGTCTGGCAGCTCTCCTTAGGTACCACTGGTTCCACACTGCAGGTGTAACAAGGGAAGCCTGGCCTCATGTCAGGGGTCTTACAGTCTATTGAGAAAGCACACAACTTAGTCCATGGCTCCAACTCACAGAGAAGCTCCCTGGAGGCTGCTGGAAGCACAGAGCATCTGAGAGATAAGGGATGACCTCCTGGAGGAAGTAATCCTGCAGTCCAACCTATAAAAGGTAACTTTTTCAGTGTCTTGTTGGGACATTCACTATAGTCCCAACTGGGCCTGAGTTTAAAGACAGCAGGGGGACGACAGTATCCAAGGCAGGAGAGAGGAGTGAATTTTAAAAAACAAATCCATAGTGTTTCTGCAGTTAGCACAGTATCTTAAACAACCACCTCTCCACACCTTAAGCATGCTGTGAGCTAGATGTGGAAGACACAAAAAGAAAGTCAGGCAGACCACAGGGGGCAAAAGTGAAGGAAGCCTTGGAAGACAGACAGCCACAGGTAACTTGTGGAACGTACTTCACAGGGTTCACCATCAGGGAACCACGGTAGATCCAAACAGCGGTACAGAAATGGCCAAGAGGGGCTTAGGAGGTCAAAGGTGAGCTGCGACTGGACCAATCTGAAAAACCAGACAGGCAGCTTCGGAGTCAATGCATTAGAGAAGGTGAATGGCCAGCCAGGAGGCCAAGCCTGAAAGAGGCAGTGGGAGAGGGAGGCAAGAAGCAGACACCTCCAGGTCTGCAAGCGAGGCAGCCACACCCACTGCAGGACTGCCTAGTGTGCCAGAGAAGAGGAGAGGAGGGACAAAGGGAAAGTGAACCCCGAGGACTCTAAGCTGGGTCCTAGGGAAAGGAGGCACTGTTTCCTGAAACAAGAGAAGAAAGAGGAGAGTGTTTTACAGGTGGAGAGAGGTGGAGAAGGGTCACAAGTCCAGTTTTCAACAAGATCAATGCGAGGAGCCTGTAGAACAGACAGGAGACTCCAGTGGTTGGGCTGACCACGTCTAAGGATAGAGCAAAGAGCCCAGCTCTCCAGGGTGGTCAAGACCAGAACAGCAGGTAAAGGTACCCAGAGAGTGCAGACAAGGAGTATGGCCCTGAGGACTGACACCAGCAGAGCTGGCATCAAAGGGGACATGCAGCCTGGAGGAGGAATAGCTGGAATAGGCAAAGACAGAGGGCGGGCAGGGTGTGCCACGAGAGGGCACAGGTGGAGGGCTGTTACTGCAGTGGGAGGAGAACAGGTAGAGGAGCTAAAGACAACCAAGACGCCACTGACTTCTCAGTGCTAAGGTGACAACACAAGTGACACAAAGGGGCAGAAGCACCAGTATGGAGGCCTGCAGTCCCTGACCACTCCCTAGACACCCTGCCTGAGCAGGTGAGGCCTTGGAGCACACTTCCCTCCTCAGCCGAGAGGCAGGAGCCAGCTGTCCTAAGGCCCTCCACATCTGAGTCAAGGTTCCTGGAAGGCAAGAGCAGACCTTTACAGGACGACCAGTTCTATCTGGTCATGGTGGCCTCCCAGAAGCTCATCCCAGCTTTTTGGGGAAGGGCAGTGGCTGCCAACAGGATTGAGGGCCTGCGAGGTGCAGGCACCAGCCGGCTGCCCCCAAGCCTCAGGTGGCGCTCCAGCAGTGCAGCGTCACTCCACAGGTGGCACTCGGCCTGGCTGGTGTGCAGCACCAAGCTGTGTCCTCCCACTGCACCCAGAACCTTCCGGTGGGGATCCTGCTGGGGTCTGCAGGACCTATACCACTCATTCCTGAGTCACTCATCTGCCCACTGGCATGAAACTCAGAGTGGACGGTAAGACAGCGATGGTGTGATGAGGAAAAGGCTGTCTGTATCCAGCAAGGAGTTTCCACTTCAACATCTACACTTCAACCACAGTGTACTGTCCTGCTCCTAAACGACACAAGCATGCTGACCTGAGACACGTCAATGGCAATGCCTTGGCCTACTGAAAAAGGAGGGCTAAGATGAATGTGGTTTCCCCAGATCAGCAGGACTCCGCTAGTTCATGGGTGAGCAGCTCAGAGGTAAAACCTTCCACAGCAGCACACTGCCTGAGCCCCAGAAAGGCGGGCGGGAACCGCGCCCTGCAGCCTCCAGGCCCGTCAACTCTGGCACTCCACTTTTCTTGAGCTACTTTTAAAAATACTAGGCCAGGGCTGGGGTTGTGGCTCAGTGGTAGAGCGCTTGCCTAGCATGTGTGAGGCATTGGGTTCGATTCTCAGCACCACATATAAATAAATAAAATAAAGATCTATTGATAACTTTAAAAATATTAAAAGAAAAAAAATTAAAAAACAAAAAACACTAAGCTAGAGACTTGGATTTTCTTATGGGGTTTTCCCCTCAGAGGAAACGAATACTAACTCCAAAAAATCTCCAGCCTGGGTGTGAAGTATTTAGTAAAAATACTTACCTGCTTGCTTCTAGTGCAGATGTCTCTTTAGAACTTTGAGAATTTAGGATTTTTTCAATTTTCTCAACAGATCGAATAACTTGCATCAGCCTCAGCACACACATCTGTGAAAGTGAACATCAGGCAAAGAGAAAGTCATCAGCATGCTTCATCGCAACCACCGCATCTCCCCACGTAAGAGGAGGCAGAGAGCAGCGCCAACACAGGATACTCAGAGCCTCCACGTTTTCACAACTTCCATAGCACATCAAATTCCCTAGAGAGCAAGTCTTCACCTTGGCTTTCCAGAACCAGCACGTTTCACTATTCTTATTTTACAGTTAAACAAACACAACACGTCACTGCTTTCCCAAACCTGCATCCTTCTTCTTTTCTACTTTCCTTATCTTAAACAACCTTTCTTTTGGTGCTACATTCATTTTCCTGAGACCACTCTTCAGGTTTTGTTTTGATTCACAATCACCCGGATCCTCTTGAATTACACGAGCCTGCTGTACCCACACACTCAAAGGTCGATTCATTACAGACACCAAGAGATACAGTTATTCCTAAAGGAACGGGTGCTGGGCTGGGTGGCTCAGGGCAAACAGTGCCTAGCATGAGCATCCTAGCATGGTCCATTTTCAGCACCAAATTTTAAACAAACAAAAACCCAGCAGAACCATGGCTACTAAGCATCTGCTGGGAACACGCTGCTCCAGACACTGGGAACAGGAGCTCTCTTAGAGAGGTGCCACGTTCTCAGCCGGAAAAGCTGAGAGGGGCCTTCAGGAGAACCATTTGGAATCGAAGGTCTCCAAATCAGGCTCTGGGCAGAGCACATTCCAGGGTGAGAATTACAAATTCTAAATCCAACTAACTCAGCCAGTATGACTAACGATCACACACACACAAAAATCACAAAGAAAGTTCAAGTTCACCCAGAGCCACTGCACAGCGAGGCAGTGCCTAAGCCATGACACAACGGGGAGAACAGGTAGACTGGGCAGGCCTGAAGCGTGGTACCCCCTCCCCAGAGCAGGAGCCTGCAGGGGCAGCCTGGGGGGACGCTGCAAGAGTGCTCCGGCACCTCCAAAAGACACAGAGGACATGGCTGGGAAGCGGCTAGCTCGCCTGCTCTGAAGGCTTCATGCCCTTGAGGCAGCTTCTTCCTCTGAAAAAAGTGGAATTTTAAAATACAACCACTCGGAAACTCTGTCCTCTGTCTTTAGTAGGTAATGTGACTGAAAAGAATGAGATGGCAGTGGGAAACGGGGTTGGCTGGTCACATATTTCTTTAAAAATGTTAATGCTCCCACAAATAAAGCACAAGAGCAATATGCAATTTCCTTTTAGAAAGTCCTTACTTTCCTCACCCATTTTACCACAGGACCTAACAGACCAGGAGTGAGAAGGCCTGGGCACTGCCCCTCAGCACGTGGCCGGGCCGCAGATCCCTGAGCTCGAGGAACACCACGCTCCTCCCCACCAAGGCCTCAGACCATAGGCCCCACAGTCCAGCAGCTATAGCTGCACGAGCAGTGGAGGCTCTGGGGTCAGGTGTCAGGGTTTACCTTTTTATTCCTAATGTCCTCTTGTTTTGACATTCGTTCATCCACTGCCCGAATCCCTTCACTGACAGTTGACCTAAGACTCTAAAACAATGAAGAGGGTGTACTGAAAAAACTGTTTTGTAACATCACAAAATTTACACACTTAATTCATTTCCAGAGGACTCAGTGTCTACAGGCCAGGACTGTGCAGATACTGACAGAATTTCAAAGTAGTAGGCACAACTGTTGTCAGGTTACTCAGGCAAAGTGACATGAAGCCACAGTCACATTGAAGTAGCTGCCAAAATAAAATAATCCAGGTAGGACAAGCACTTAGGCAGTCAGGGCAGGGAGGGTAAACCTGGCAGCCCCTGGGCCTCTGGAAGAGGGTGGGGCCCAGGCAGACCCAAGGAGCCTGCGGGCGCTGCTGAGCACAGAGGGGCCTCCAAAGACGGGTGGGGACAGACACCTAGGCCTGCCGGGCACACACCCAGGTGCACCACAGACCTGGGGGAGAAGAGCAGAATTCAGAGAGGGGCTGGCTTTGGAGGGCGTGGCCCGGACAGGTCTCAGGACCAGCTCCTATTCGCTCTGACACTGACAGGTTGTGATGAGGATGGCCTATGGGGAAATTCAGGAGTCAAGAAGCCTGAATGGATGGCCAGTAAAAGGGGGAGGTCACAGGCGGAAAAACAGGTTAGGTCGTAAGCTGATGACTCAAGCCAAGCAAGGGATCATCAGGGACAAGACTAAAATGAGGTAATGGAAGCCACATGATAAACTGGACAGATCACGAAAGTTCTACAGCAAAGTAAATCCATTCATTCAACAAACATTAGGAATTTCCCATTGAATGTCAGCTACTAAAACACGAAAACGCAACAGAGAAAACAGTCTCAGCTCTCAGGGACCTCAGAATCTCAGAGCAGCTTCAAAAAGGAAGCAAAAGTCTATGGCCAAATCCTAGGGGAAGCGGTAGCCACATGCGTGGCTGCAGGAAAAGGTGGGGACAGGGTGCTGGCAGGTGACAAGTGACAGCAGAAGTCAGGAGGGCAACAGATGAGATGGAGGCTCGGGAAAGGCCCATCCACAGGGCTGGACAGGAGAGTCTAGGAAGCCAAGGAGGGTGTGGAATCTAGCAGTAGACCACTGCACAGACAGCTACCTTGACACACTTTTTAAAAATCAAATGAAATGTAAATGTTCAAGACACAGATCAGGACTTCTCTCGATGTTCACATCGAGAACATGTGAACATCTGGCCTCCTCCTGTGGACCTTACTTTGTCTTCCCAGCCCCACACAGAGACTCAAAGTCTCCTCATGTTGTATCTCAGAGCTGACCATGTGCCAGGCACTCTTAGGGACAGTACACAGGCGGTCCTGGCTGCACACAACCCAGTGGTCTACACAGGAAATGACAGTGTAGTGCACCAAGCCTGTGACAGCTCATCTGTGCTGGGGGCCCCAAGTTGGGAACTGACAGAGACGGGGAGGTGGCTAGAGGGCAGTGGACAGGGTAGCATGTCCACTGTCCCAAAGGCACAGAAAGCTGATTGAGGGCCTTGTCCATGCTGACCTAAGGGCAAACACTGCCAGAACTGTCCCTCTACTGTTCAAGGCTAGAGGTGGGGAGTCCCATTCCCACAGCCAGCCTGGTCTGAGAAACATAAAAACACCATGTCTATTAGGATTACATTAACTTCATATCATCCTCAGTTGCACTGGGCTAAATGGCTTCTGTGAGCTGCTCTAGGAACCTAACCACACATGAAACACCAGTTGGGGAAACACTTGGACAATCACAAATGTTTAAAACACAGTGCACTTGCAAGCTGGTGACTGCTTATTAAGGAGATGTTTTCAAAAAACCTCTTTCTTCCCACATTTTAACGCTAACTCTAAGAATCTGTCACCTTCAAATCAAAGACTTTTTTAGGTTGCACTATCACATGCAAACAAAAAGAACCACTTATTCTTACTTTTTTGAGTGAGTGCTGTAATTTCTGATCATTCAAAAACAGCAACAAAACAAGCACATCATGCTTTATGGTAGTCTGTTTAATGTTATTTGGGGACTTACCAGAACCTCCTCTCGTAACTGTCCCAAAGGCACAGAAAGCTGGTTGAGGGCCTTGTCCATGCCAACCTAAGGGCAAAAGACACTGTGGCACAAACACTTCACAGGCAAGAGTGGTGGTAAGCATCTATCTAATGGCTGAAGCAGTACTAGACTTTTTAAAAAATCGTATTAAAAAATCTGTTTATACATGTGAAATCCACAAAGGTATGGGAAGTTATCATCAACAAAAGGCTCCCTTGACACATCTGCCTCTGGATGAAAGTTCTTAATGACTGAAAACTTTTGGAGGTGAACTTATGACGTCCAACCAGTTGGCACAAGAGCCTGATGAACAACAGCTTGACTTGAGAAAATCTGAATTAAATAGGACAGGAGTAAAGTCTCCTGGGTTTCTAATCCCACTGAAGGTTTAGCCCGCAGTGTGTTTCCCAAAACCAGTGTGGCTCATTCAGTTTAATGCCTCTCAAAATTTCCATGGAGGTGTTTACTTTCTGTACTTCTTTCCATGCACAGATTTAAGAGCAAAATAAAATATGACCAAGAAGACTACAAAGCAAATTTTGGGAGCATTAAAACCCAAGCATTTCTAAACTACTTTTACAAACTACTCAGTGAAACTTATTCTCACAGTTTATAAAAATCAAGCCTCCTGGAGATCCCTAGTGGCCACTGCCAACTTGGCTCTGGCTAGCACACATATCTGAAAGCAAACTAAACATTTCCTTGAGGACAAATTAGCTGGTTCCAGCGCACTTTCCTGGGGCCAGCAGCAGCTGCCCCTATTCCGCCCTGGTACCTTTACTCTTGGGCCTTGACACCTGCTCAGGACAAGCAGGAGGCAAGTCCTGGATGAGCAGGAACTACAAACAAGAAGGTATACCAAGGAAGTCCAGTTCTACTACTAAAAAGTTTCTGAGCACACTCCACATGAGAGAAATCATGTGTGCGCACAGTGAACAGCAGGGACCAAGGCTCTGTTACCAGGTTTGTCGAGAGGTTGACGAAGTCGGCGTAGTCCTTGTTGATGAGCTCCACCATGGCTGTTTTAAGCAGCCTGTAATACAGCTCCAAGTCATCCCTCAGCTCCTCTAGCTGCACCCGCTTCCTACAGTCAGACACAAAGTGGTCGACGTCGAAATCTTCCTGGAAAGTAAAACCAGGAGAGGGAAGAATGACTGCGGTGTCCCCAGGTTTCCTATGCAGAGGGAAGAGACAGCACTCCAATCACTCATAGGCCAGCACTGTGCCGAGGGGAGCACCTGCTGGTCACCTCATGAGGGCACCCAGAGGGGCCTGACGAGGAACTCCTCCATGGAGTTCAACTCAACTCCACAGAGGACTGTTTTCAAGATGATATTTCAGCTGGATGCTTCTCAGAACAGGAAAGCTTTTTTCTCCCGAATTTTATAAGTGATAAATGTGCAATGCAAGATAGGATTAAAAAAAACACAACCAACTTCCAAGCTTCAGGGATAAGCACTACTGATGTGTACTTTGACACTATTTAACACTGAGCTTTACCTCCTTGCAGACCTTTTCCCAGACCACAAACACACAGGTGTGCACACACAACCTTAACATGCAGGCCTGTGTGTAACTGCTTCTCCCAAGCACCACCACCTGAGTGTGTCTGTGGCACACAGAAGTCTGCACAAAGTCTGAGGTCAGCCTGAGCAATACAGCAAGACTCCATCTCAAAAAATTAATAACAATAATATGCAAAGATGGTTTAATCAAAAAATCTATTAATCCATCACATCAACAGAGAAATGTGATATTAACAGATGCAGAAAAAGCATTTGAAAAAATCCACACCACTCATGACAAATACATTCTGAAAACCAGAAACAAGATGGGAAAGTTCCTCAACTCTACAGACAACACCTACAAACAACCCACAGCTAAACTTCTGTCAAGGGAGAACACAGACTCCTCCCCTTAAGATGGGGAACAGGCAGGAATGGCCCCTCTCACTAATCCTGCTCAATAACTCTATGTTTAAGCGAACAGAAGGACATACAAGATGTACCGACGGGGAAGGAAGACATAAAATTGCTTTTGTGCTCTGATGATGTAATGGTATAGAAAATCCCAAAGGAAACCAACCCAAAACAACAATGCCCCTGGAACTCATACACAACAGTAGCAAGGCAAGTTGCAAGGAAAATATTTTTAAAAACCCAACTATTCTCCCACAAGCCAGCAGGGAACAAGTGGATTGAAAGTAAAAGCACAACACAGCTGGGCGTGGTGGCGCATTCCTGTAATCCCAGCAGCTTCAGAGGCTGAGGCGCGAGGATCATGAGTTCAAAGCCAGCCTCAGCAAATGCAAGGTGCTAAGCAACTCAGTGAGACCCTATCTCCAAAGAAAGAAAATACAAAATAGTGGTTGAGTACCCTGAGTCTAATCCCCAGTAACCCCAACAACAACAAAAAAGCACAACACATTCACATTAGCACACAAAGTACAAATTTAACAAATTGCACAAGATCTACATGAGGAAAACTACAAAACTCCAATGAAAGAAAGCAATGTAAGACCTAAAACATGTAGAGATATACCAGTTCATGGGTAGTAGGAAAACTCAATATCCTTAACTCAGTTCTTCCCCAATCAAAATCCCAGGAACTATGGGTTTATTAATAGAATGATTCTAAAGCATATTTGGAAAGGCAAAAGACTGAGACTATCCAACACAACTCTGAAGAAGAAAAGCAAATCCAGAGGACAGACACTATCCTTCCTTAACACTTTTAACATTTCCTATTAAAGCTACTGTCACTAAGGCCACTGGGTCTGGCCAAAGAACAAAGACCAGGGTAACAACAAAGCACCCAGAAACAGCCACACAGACAGAGTAAGCAGATCGCTGACACAGGGCCCAGGCAAAACCAAGAGGAAAGATGGCCACTTCAAAAGGGATGCTGGCAAAACTGGACCTCCATGTGTAAAAAAACCCAGCTGGGCTCAATGGCACACACACCTATAACCCAGCAATTGGGAGGCAAAGGCAGGAGGCTCACAAGTTCAAGGCCAGCCTGGGCAACTTAGCCAGACCCTGTCTCAAAATAAACTTAAAATGCTCTAGGGTGGGGGTCGCTGGGGTTGTGGCTCAGTGGTTAAGCGCTTGTCTAGCATGTGTGAGGCACAGGGTTCAATTCTCAGCATCACATATAAAAATAAAATATAGGTCCATCAACAGCTAAAATTAAAAAATTTTTAAATTAAAAAACAAAACAAAAACAAAGCTTTGGGATGTGGCTCAGTGGTAAAGTGTTCCCGGAGTTCAATTCAGTACCAAAAAACAGAATTGTTGAAACATAAATTGTTTATACCTTTCTCAAAAAATAATTCAAAATGGATCATAGACCTAAATTTAAAACACAAAATTATAAAACTTCTAAGAGATAACACAGGAGAAAAGTCTAGATGATCTTGGCTTCAGCAATGACTTTTTAGACACAACACCAAAAACAATTTAGGAAAGAAAATATTGATAAGCTAGACTTCCATTCAAACCAAAAGCTTCTGCTCTACAAGACACTATCCAGTGATGGAAAAGACAGACACAGGCTGGGGGAAAATATTGACAGGACAGATAACCTGATAAAGGTGCTGAACCCCAAATACAGACAGAAGTATTAGAAACAACAGAAAATCTTGCAGCCTATATGGAAAACGGCATGAAGGCTCCTAAAAAGTAAAAGAACACCTTTGGACCCAACAACTCACTGCTGGGACTTATCCAAAGGAAATGAAGTCCCTCTTGGAAGAATCTGCAGGCCATGTTCACCACAGCTATGACAGGTGGCCAGTGTCCACCTCCAGGTAAAGGCACAAGGCAAACACAGCGCACACCATGTGCCTGCCCAGCAAGGAAGGGAAGCCTACCACCTGCCACCAAGCTGATGGAGACAGTGACGTGAGACACAGGAACACAGGCACCGCGTGGCCCCACTTACACACAGCACCTTGGAGTATGCAGAAGGGTGGACATCAGGGCTGTGGGTGGGGTCCAGGGGTACAGACTTCACGGATGAGATGAACGCACTCCAGAGAGCAAACCTACAGCATAACTGTAGTTTAATAATCCGGCTCCAAAAAGTGGATTTTATGCCCTCTGACCACAGGGAACGGGGAGGGTCAGCACAGGAGGGTAGTATGACCCTCAGTAGTCATACTAGCATGACTATGGCAATCACTTCACAAGCATCAGAGAAGATGGACACCATTCAGTGATGATGACCTTAGGCCTGAACCTAAGCAACTCCACTTTAAAAACTCCAGTTTGACACCTGCAGTCTCATCAGGCATGGCCAATGGAACCCTCCAGCATGGCCCTCAGGCACAAACAAGTCACTTCCCCCACCTGATAAACTCAGAATGAAGCTTCCGTCAGGCTGCCCTCACTGGATAAGAGGGAAAGGTGAAAAGATCAAGGTGGGAACCACCAGAGCAAATGTTTTAACCCCAGGGTAAATGATGTCACTAAGAGATCCAGGGGACAGATGATAAGGTTTGAAAGGGAGGTCAAAAGCCCCAAAATTTGGTATAAATAATAGAGCAAATGAAGAGACATTCAGCCAGCCAACACTGATGCCCTCATGCTGAGAGCTTGATGAGGACGTGGACTGATATCCCAATTCTTCTCATCCTTTGCTGATCCTCTGCATCTTCCTCATTGCTCTCAAACTCTGCAGTCATATCTTGACCCTGGGGAGAGCCACAACTTCTCCCTACCACCCTTTCCTCAGTCAGCTGTCAGCTCTACCCTAGGAGAAGCCTGTCTTGGTTCCTGATCTGATCACCTCGGTGTAAGTGTGTACCTGCTGGACTTAAAGCCTAGAGCTTGAGACTTTAGATCGGACACTTGAATTTAGCATGCAGAGGGAATGTCTGTCATGAGCCTGTCATGATTAAGTGTGTTTGCAGTGCTTAGAATTAATCTAGAATTGTTTGCTGTGAATTGATTGTCTATTGCAGTGCCCAGCATTAAGGATTATCGTTTTCTCGATTAAGAACCTACAGAGTGAAATGGTATTGAGTGATTTGAGTGAATAAAGCATTGACTAGGGCAGAAGTGCGTGGATATTCTTTATTTCTCCCCCTGTACTGCATAAGTCGCACTTTTTGCTCATCACGACACATTTCTGAACACAATTTTTGTTTGCCAATCGGTAAGGGGGCAATAAGAAATAATGTACTTTAAAAATGGGCAAAAGATCTGAAAACATGACGGATATCACGTGTTCTTAGGGAGTTGGGAAGGTAAACAAGGTGCCAGGATGCACCAGATGCTGGTGAGGGTCTGCAGCAGCAGACACTTCCACTTCTTGCTGATGGAAGCTGTGGTACAAACCCTTTCGTCACTGTCTCCAGCTCCTGTCCGTGCATCCAATGCCTGGCAGCCCACCTTCCCCCTCTGGCCACACTCACTCCATCTAACCCATAGGCGGAGCCAGCTTACCAGGCGTGCTAGACTAGACTCCCTTCCTTAGTGAAAGGCCTTGGCCTCAGCCCTGAACGCAAGGCAATGCACCTCAGCTCTGGCTCGTGAGCTCTTGATGTTACTCTGAGCATAGAGCTCCTCCTATTGAGACAAGGTGCCTTGCTTCTACTTCTCCAATGCCAAAGCCTGGGAGTCAGCAGACAGAGGCCCTAGTTTGCCCTCACTAGGGGTATGACCTTAGGGAGGCGAACCACTTATGGGCCTCAGCTTCCTCATCTGTAAACCAAGAAAAGAGTACCAGTTTCTTTCCTTTTTTTTTTCAGAAAAAACACAGAATGTCAAGAGCTGGAAGGAACTGCAAATATTAATCAGATAAATGCCACCCTATCATACTAACAAGGAGATATATTCCAGAGAAGCCAGTGTTCTGCATGGTCACATGGGCAGTCAGCAGAGCTGAAACTGGAGTGTGTACCTCATGCTGTCACTATTCGATCAGTAGTGTCTCTACACCAAGACAAACAGGTGGCCCTGGACACTTGCTTCAATATTCACAATTATCCAAATAAAATACCGAGGACTCTCAAAGAGTGGTTCATCTCCCACTAGTTCATTAACATATTGTTGACACTGACAGTCACAAGGACGCTCCCAATTTCTCATGTCATTAAAGAGGTATGAAGTGCCAGTCCAGAGGTCTAATAACGCCACCAAGAGGTGGAGGCCCTAGAAAGGACCTAAGTTCAACACAGGCAGATTTAGACTCTGACTGAAACAAACTGCATGCCATTAAGGATTACCTGCCAATGGAATGAGTGCACTGTTGTGGAATATTATCAAGATGTTTTGGGAAATGTTTTCTCTCGGCCAGGCACACAGACCAGCCAGTATACTTGCAAGATCAGATATGCATTTTGAAAAGAGCATCCTGCCTGCAATATAGAAAAAGGATTAGACAAGGCTACAAGGGACGAAGGAAACTCAGAAGCAGCCATGAGTACAATGGCCCAAAATAAAATTAACTCAGAAGGTCATGGAGGAGATTGAGAGAAGATGAGTTCAAGAGACACTTAGGGGGCTGGGATTGTACCTCAGCAGTAGAGCGCTCACCTAGCACGGGCACGACCCGGGTTCAATTCTCAGCACCACATAAAAAATAAAGGCATTGTGTTGTGTCCATCTAAAAAAAAAAGATTCTCTCTCTTTCTCTCTCTTAAAAAAAAAAAAAAAAAGAGGCATTTAGAAGTGAAATCATGAAGCCTGGTAACAGACTGGACTATGGAAAGGGGAAAAGAATCACTCATCTGGGACTGGGGTTGTGGCTCAAGTGGTAGCGCACTTGCCTAGCATGCGTGAGGCACTGGGTTCGATTCTCAGCACCACATTAAAATAAAAATAAAAAATAAAAGATATTGTGTCTATCTAAAACTAAAAAAAAAAAAAAAAAAAAGGAGCACTCATCTTCTGGCTGGGTGGTGGAGTATTTTCTGGACAGGTAAGACGAGAAGGTAAAAGGCTTCAAGGGAAGGAAGTTCACTCCTCTGTTTCCCACACATCCAGCTTTAAACATGCTGAATTTGAGGTGCAGGGTTACCCCAGAAGGACGTCAGGGAGCTGAGTACACAGAATTGGAGATCAGGAGACACACATGCCAGAGACAGGAACCTGTGTCACCTGCCTATAGGTGGTCAGTGAATCTGCATGGAGCACATCACCAGGGCACGTGAAAAGGAAAGAACACATGACTGAGCCTATAGACAGCCATTCAGTGGCTATGAGAGGGACAATGACTATTTAAAATAAAGCCAGAGAGCGTCTCTGAAAAAGCAATGGTCTGCTGAGGTGAAGGAAGGAGATGGGAAAGGTGTACTAGATCAACATCCGCTGAAAGTGAGAACTATGCAGAGGAATACTGGGGCCGTAAGTCAGCAGGAAGTGACCGTGAGTGAAAGGTGACAACTCTGAATCCCGGGGTTCCAGGGAAGAGCTAAAGGTGGGGGACTGAGGGGAAGAAACTAAATCACAAGCACATGTGTGAAAGCCAGTGGGGAGGCATGGGGAGAGGGGTAAGAAGGTTCTGTGAAGATGAGGACATGCCAGCCAGCAACAGTGCACAGTTCAGAAGGCCAAGCCCCAGACCAGTTGGGGAAGGCAGGATTGAGACTGTTAGCAGCAGCTGAGGATATACCCATCTGATGGCCTGTGAAGTCACACAAGGAGACAGAGGAAGGATGTGATTTCAAAAGTATGCCCATGTTCATGGTCTAACTTGTCCTTGTTAGCACACCACCTTCTCTCCTACCACTGAGCCTTATGTCCTACTTCCTGTCAACTGGCTGCCAACCCTAAGGGTTAAGTAACCTCCTGTTATTAATCAGTCCCAATGCCACGAATGTGACTATATAATTTCCCACTTTAAAGTTGACTGTAAGGGCTGGGGATGTGGCTCAAGCGGTAATACGCTCGCCTGGCATGCGCAGGGCACTGGGTTCGATCCTCAGCACCATAAAAAATAAAATTTAAAAAAAGGATGTGTCCGCCAAAAACTGAAAAATAAATATTAAAAAATTCTCTCCTTAAAAAAAAAAAAAAAAGTTGACTAGCTCCACAATGAACTTTGC
Source organism: Marmota flaviventris (assembly GCF_047511675.1). NCBI lineage: Eukaryota > Metazoa > Chordata > Mammalia > Rodentia > Sciuridae > Marmota > Marmota flaviventris. The sequence goes on along the minus strand of NC_092509.1, from coordinate 10,493,855 downwards.
ATGGAGCACAAATTCCTCAAATATCACACAAGGCCCATTCCAACTTGCAACCCCACCCCACCTACTGGTCCAGTCTCCTTTCTGACATCCTCCCACACTCAAGCTACTCTAAGTGCAAGTTTTTGGATGCACATTTTTGGGTGCCAAACCTTACCTCCTCCTTCATATCTAGATTTGCACAAAGGCGGTAATCAATCAATGCCCACTAACTGAATAAACAATTGCTACCATTGCCCAAGCAGGCTGTCACCATCTTAGGAAAACTAATGTCCTGTCAAATGACTGGACTTCAAATAACCTCAACTCTCCTAATGGATACCTGACATTTTAACCTCATGCATAATACCTATACCTGCTACAAAAATGTAAATGAGGCACAAATGTACAAACCACCCAGCAAGCACTCCACACATCTTTTCTGCCACAAAATCGTATGCATGTCTTCCTGAAGGAAACAGGAATTGCAAATAACTTTTAATTTCCAGTTCCACCTAGGATATCAACATTCCACACAGAACAGCCGTTCTCTGTATTTTCTTCTATATGCAAGTGGTTACATATATCAGAGCTACAAACTTCATGGCATATTGAGAAGTGTAAGAGCCATGAAAAAATATGCATTCCTGTTGCTAATTCCAAGATCTGTTTTATGACTTGTATTTTGTGCTTTCTACTTTCTGAAGCTGTACTTATCAAAGGCATCTGTCAGCTCTGAGTGAGAAAGACAGTGGGACTAGGGAGTCAGAAAAGATGCTGGCTCTGGGCCTGAAGGAACGCAAGTCTAGAGGTGGACAAGATTCCTGAGGTCAGAAGGTCCCTTATCTTGGCAGTCCTTTCTTCCTTCAGGATACCTCTCCCCATGATGTGGCTAGTTCTTCCCACTCTTTTAGGGCAGCTCTCAGCAGGGGGTGGAACACTGGGTTTCTGGATCAGTTGGCAGTCTCTGAAGTATTTCAGAAATTCCATTCAAATCATGCTTTTCAGTAGAGGCCTGGTGTGAATCCGCCGGAGGGGCACAGGTACAGCATCCTACAGCATCGGTGGGACTAGGTGGGACTAGCTAAGCCCCACATGTGGATACCTGCGCTCCAGGGGATACACAGGCTTTTAGAACACTAGAGCTTCGGAGATGCAGACTGAATACAAGTATCAAAAAGAGGCCAACTATGCAAGAAAAAAACACTACCCCTTGAAAGAGTTAGCAAAGAAAGTGGAACAAGAGGCATTTTAGATGTCTACTAAGTAAGCCCAAACTTGTGACTTTCTAACTCTGAAACTAGCTACTGAGTGGTGGCTAAAATCCCAATCTTAAGAAATCGAATGCCACCTATTTTGGACGGTTTCAGACAACCGGAGCGGTACAGCCAACAGGCAGGCCCGTTCCGGCTCCCGCCAAGCGCGGTCGGCTCCAAGGCGGAGCCCGACGGAGTTCACCCCCGGTGACCTGTCCAGAGCTCCTCTCTCTGCAGTCGGCACTCTGCAATTATCCTCAACCTGGCTTCGGGTGCTCCAGGGGGGAAGCGAGTGCACCGGGCGGGGGGAAGCGGGCGTCTCGGCGCAGTGCCCAGGGAGCCCGAGCCGGGCCGGCGGGCCACGGCAGGGCCTCCGCGCGGCCCCCGCCCGGCCCCGCCACCCGGGCCGCGCACCTTCATGAACTCGTCCTTGTCGAAGCACAGCGCGTCCGGCCCGGTGGGCAGGCTCATCCCGCGCCTCTCCATCCTGCCGACCCCTCAGCACAGAGTCCGATCGGACTGCGCAGGCGGACGCGGCGGCCCGCCCCTTCGCGTGGCTCACTTCCGCCAATATGGCGGCGCCGCGGGCGGCTGCACACGGCCGGCGCCAAGAGCGGCGCGGAGCAACGGGCGCTTCCGGGCGGTGCTGTCCCCGGCGGCGGAGGACGGCACTGCAGCCTCGCGCTCGCCCGGGAAGGCGCCTCCCCTACGACAGGTCCGCCCAGCGGCGGCTGGGTTGCAGCTTAACAGGCTGGACCCGGCTCTGCGGCGCGGTGTCCACCCGGCAGGGGCCCGAGTGCATCCGTCCTACTCGCAGGTGGCGTGTGGCCGCGCCCGCGAGCCCCTATCCGCCACCGGGAAGGCGGGCGTTCGCACCTCGTCACCGCGAAGGGGCGCCGCCCATAGTGGACTCCCGGAGGAGCTCCACAGCGACAGCGGTGCCCCAAGGCTCCCCAGGGGCGCCGCCCATAGTGGACTCCCGGAGGAGCTCCACAGCGACAGCGGTGCCCCAAGGCTCCCCAGCCCGTGAGGTTGTGGGCACGGGGAAACACACGTTTAACGTTGGGTTTACTAGTGAGAAAATCTTCAGCCACATGCAGGTCTGGAATGTATGTTAGAGCAGACCCCAAATATCACATTGTTTCCTACTCCCCAAGCTCATGTTGGAAAAACACAACATTACTAACTCAAAATGCCATTATCATCACAGAGTGAGAAACTGATGTGACTCCATTTTTGTAAATAAATAACAGCAGCTTCTTCCTCAAGGTCTGTCCTAAGGAAGGAGGCGTGACCCCTGTCCTTGGAAACACTCACTGAGTCTTTCTAGGCAGATAACCACCCTGCTGAGTAGTTTGTCTGCAAATAACAGGAGACATCTGTGGCACCAGGTGTCCCTGACTCAGGCTAGGTGAAGACCCATAGCAACCCCCTAGCAACCACCAATCAGCATGAGATGGGGAAAATCCCTAGGATGCCAGATGACTCCCCACCCCCAAGTAGTTTATAGTGGTTTATAACATGTTGGGAAACCATGTAGTTTAGCACGTAGGTACACCTCTCATGGCCTAAACCAATCAGTTAAAACCAATCCCCCTCTTTTACTAACCAATCACCCCTACCCAAATTGCTCCCACCAGTGAACATGCTGATCAATGTTAAGAGTTGTTGTTTGACTTTCCCGCGGTATGGAACGATTTGCTGTGTGATGTTGTGACGCATAGAGTATCCCCCCAAAACCTATAAAATCTCACTGAACAAAGGACCAGAACTCACTCCCTGGGACCACTGCATCTGGAATGGTTGTGAGTCCAGGCTCGAGCTTGCAATAAAGACTCTTGTGTGATTACAGCGGATTTGGCTCCTGGAGTTCTATTGGGGTCCCACAAATCTGGCATTACAAGAGGACTGTTGCTCCTGTTGGATAGAAATCACGGTAGATTACGTGCAGCTCCCCAAGTGCTAGCTGCCCTGCTTGGAGTACCAGCAGCTCTCAGCTCTGGGTGTTTGCAGCCCTCCTTGCTGTTCCCCTGACAGCTCTTTCAGCTCCCGAGCTAGTGGCTCCTGTCTCCATCACTCCCAGCCGTTACAGCTGCTGGCTGCCCTCAATGCTACAGCCCCGGGTGGCAGTCACTTCATTGCTACCAGTTCTTAGTGCAACCAGAACAGCCTGCTCAACTCAAGCTAAAAATCTCAAATAGGCAAAAAAAAAAAAAAAGAAAGAAGCTTAATTGGGGTTCACGGTTCAGCACAAGGGGAAGCAGCATAGTGGAAAGAGGAGGCTGCTTATACAGACAAAAAAGGCCGGCTCAAACATGCGCAGTGTCCTGCAACTGCAGCAGACCTGCTCAGTCATAGGTTCCTCTCAGTCAGATTGGGGACAGCTAAGGGGCTGCAGAGGGACAGAGTCACCCAGAGAAGCTATGGGTATAGTTACAGGGGATAGATTTGGACAGAAATTGCCAGAGCCAAAGCTAGTCAGTGACCATGTGGTGTTTGATGTGGCTGTGGCTGTGAGGTGTTTTGGGGCAGCCATAGTAGAAAATAAATTTAAAGTGCCTCTTGGGGAGCATTGGGCCTCTCTATATCACTAACAAAATCAGCAGTTCTAATGACCAATCTTGACTGACCCTGGGAGGCTTACCCGTTAACACAGTCACACTATTGGTGGGAGGTGACTTTTAAACACAGGCAGCCTGTACCAGTGCCAAGGGAGGGGAGAGCATGCAGGGAATACCCAGCATGGCTCTGTTGGAATCTCAGTGAGCTAGAACTTGCACTCCTTCCGCTTTCGTCATTCCCTTCTGATAGAGTCCCCAAGCCTTTAGCAAACAAATGACCTTAAGTGTATACAGCCTTGTGTGCTAATCCTGAGAGACCTGAGGGGACGAGGTACACAGGGCAATGGGGGCTCTCTGCTGCCCACTCTCCTCTCAAGACTCAGTAGGGAGCAACCACAGGCCATGACCATGACAGCGCACCATAGATGGGGCAGAAGGAAAGATCTTGCTGCTGGTGGAGTACCCTAGTGAAGACAAAGGAAACAGAGAGGAAGCCAAACCCTGCCCAGAGGACATGGCTCCACATCCACTCAGCACCTCTATTCAGCTGGCACAATCATTTCTGCTGTGAAGATTGGTAAACAACAGCTCCTCAAAGGTTGTCGAACAGCCTGTCTGCAGCCTGCTGAGTGCCCTCTGCTGCCCTAACCACATGCAGCCTTTGACCCAGCACTGGAGGGTCCTGCAGGCTTCCAGGTACCCAGTGCATATGCTGTTAGGAGTTTGTCTATCGTTGGGTGTTTGAGCACCATCTCTAGCAACAACGCCTATTGCACAGTGTCTGTAGGAGGAGTGAACCAGAACATGCATGTAAAGTACCTGATCAGTAAGACAAAATAAGCCACCTGCACCCTGGCTTTCTTCCCCTGTGATCTATACCTTTGTTCACCATTTTCCCCTTCATATTCTCCTTTCTTTATAAAGCATGCACCTGCTACTTCATTTCTAAGTAAATATTAACCCCCTTTGACTTTGCATCTTTAGAAAATTCTTAGTTCCCTCTTTTCATTGTGACAGGTCTCATTTTTTTCTTCCCACACTCACCTATCTATAGGCCCTGCATTTGGGGCAGGTTTTCTACTAAACACTAAAAAAAATGCAGAGAAATCTCATGCTCTGGAAACTCGCATGGGCATTTTCCGTTCACCATCCTCTGTTCTCATTCCAACCCTCACTTGTTTCCTGACTGTACAAGAGTCAGCTCTTGGAGTCTCCCTCTGTAATATATTACTGGTTCCCTTGTCAATGTGTTAAGTAAAATTTTTACAAGCATCTCTTACATTTGAATGAAAGTCCTCGTTTAAACAAATTACCTGTTAGCAGCATTTCAAATAATAAACTATGATGAGATTCTAGTAAGTGAACATGCAGAGAGATCAAATTGGAGTGGATTTCTGTATGGCCAGCACTATATTGGGAGCTAAAGTGAATGAGGCACAAGGCCTGTCCTCTTGAAGCCAGATTTAAAGATAGGTAGTTAGTGTAGTCAGGTAAATCGGGTCTAATATCCAGTATGATAAAGAACGGAGTAAAGAAGATGGAGTCCGATCTGAGCTGGATAACCAGAACAACATCAGGGGAAACTGAAATGTTAATGTCCCTAAGTCCCCAACCCATCCTAAAGAACTGTTAATGAAGTAGCTCCCAGCAAACTGGAAGGTGCTAATCAAACCACCCCAGGCCCTTCCTGCCCAGATTATGCTTCTCTGCCCCATCAATCCACCTATCTCCCACCTTTTGGCCTTCCCACCTACATTCTATCACTGCAGGATAGAGGGAAACAAATGACAGGAATGTGGGGGGACTAAAAGAAAACCTTTGTGTAAAAAAGGGAAGACCTGCCCCTGCCGCAGTCTGGCTGGGCACAAATCACGAGCCACTGAAGCAGGAACAAACTTTATTTTTGAACTGCAGGAAAACACTTCACACAGCTCCCGGGGAATCCTCCCAAACGCCACTCGGCTGGTCCAGGAACCCCCCAGCCAGAAATATCTCTCCCGGAAATCCCTCCTCCTGCACTTCCCCAACCAATGGGAACTCTGGGGGAATCCCCGGAAATCCCCATGAGAACTCCAAAATAGTGCGAGAACTCAAAGGTTGCGGCAGAGGCGGATAGTAATGCCTCGCCTGTCAATCAATACTGTTGGCAAAATGCCAGGGGCCATACAGACTCGGCAGTGGCTCTCAGCATGCCCCTTTTCAGGATTCCACCTTTTGGGTCCCTTTCTTCCTCTGGGGAGAAGTCTTTTCTGCTATACTTTAATAAAGCCTTCCACTTTCCACTCTACACTTGCCTCAGCATGCTTCTATGGTGTTATATTTCAGCATTTGGGGAAGCAAGGTCTCCTCGCAACAGCGGCAACACTCTGACCCTGAGGAACTCTGAACCTGCGCAGAGGCAAGACTGCACAGATAGCAGCATGTGACGCCTTTACCAATGGAGTTGGCTCCACCTGCTGCCAACAGAGCTCCTTGTATGCCCACTGCATGCTTCCCCTGCCCCCAGACCCAGGTCACCTGCCATTTCCCTTGGATGTCCTGCTGGCATCTCCAATTCCACACATTGAAAAGTCAACTCATGGGGCTGGGATTGTGGCCCAGCGGTAGAGCGCTTGCCTAGCATGGGCGGGACCGGGGTTCGATCCTCAGCACCACATAAAAATAAAGGCATTGTGCTATGTCCATCTATACCTAAAAAATAAATATATATTTTAAATTAAAAAAAAAAAGACAAAGAAAAGTCAACTCATCATCTTTGCTAAAGAATCTGCTTACCTTCCTACATTCTGCTTCTGGACAAGTAGCTCCACCAAATGCCAGCTGCTTATGCCAGAAAGCTAGGGCTGAGTCACCCACCTGAGACACCTGTTGCACTTTAAAACAGTTGACCACAAACAGTTGACCAGATGGTACTCTGCACCACCACAGACTCCCATGTCTCTCCCTCAAATGGAGATGACCATTTCACATGTCCCAGCCTGCCTCCCACCCACCACATCCCATCCTTAAAACACCCCTCCTCTCTGCTCACTCTCTGGTGGGACACTGTTGGGGAAAATAAAAGCAAATTAGACAGGAATTCCCTAACCTTTCCACTATCAAATCAACTCTACCTGCTCAGGTTGTTGGCAGAATTCCCTCCTTGCTCTTGCAGGACTGGGCCCAGCCCTGGGTGGCTGTTGACTGGGGCCTCCCTCAGCCTCAAAAGGTACTGGTAGCCCCTGCCATGCTGTCTTCTCCATGGTGGTGGACAGCTTGGCCCTGTGCTTCCTCAGAGCACAGGAGAGCCTCTCATCCGCCATGTGCATCACATAAGCACCTTACCTTGATGGTCTACTGGTCAGAAGCAAGTCCTGAGTGTGGTCCCCACTGAAAGGCCACAGCTGGGGGCAGGTATTAGGAGGCTGCTTAGATGTGGCCAGCACTCCTGCTCTCCCATGCTCACTGCTTCCAAGGTGTGTCTGGTCCCAGGGCTTTGGCCGTTTTCTCAGCCCTAATGATGGGGGTTTTATGCCCACACACTGGACATTCCCTGACCCCAGACTTATGTATCCAACTCCCCGACAGTTGCCTCTGCTGCAGTGCCCAGGCCCAAAGCCTCCATGTGGTCATTCTTCACACTTAACCACCCACAAGCCCTCCAGAACACACTCAGCCTCGTGCTGCACCTCACTACCTGCACACCTGCCATGCTGGTCCCTGCCAGCGCTGCCTCTCATTCAGACCAGAGGGTCTCAGTGGGGGTTGAGGGGTGGCTGCTATTCCCTCTTGTGTTTTTGACAAAGTCTGGAGACACTTTTGGTTGGTGTAGCTGGAGAAAGGGTGCCACTGGCCTCCAGTGGTTTTAGGGATGCTGTAAACCTCCTCCAAGACACGGGACAGTCGTCTCTGGGACAGCTACCCAGCCCCAGTGTCCACAGCACTGGGGCTGAGAAGCCTCCATCCAGATGGCCTCCCTGCCCTGCCCCTGCTCCTCAAGCCCGTTCACAGCAGCCTGAGGGAGGTCTTAACCAACCAACAGGGCAGGCTGTGCGTGAATCCACAGGGTGGCTCTCCCTACCCCTCTCCAGCCTGCCTCCTAGCATGCTCCCCAGGAGGCTCTCTTGTCCCCAGGAGACCCAGCCTTTCCTCTGACACACCAGGCACAGCCCCACCCTGTTTGCTGCTGCCTTTATGTAGATGCTCAGCCCTTGTCCTCTCTTGGTCTTTGCTTCCATGCGAGAGATGTTTCTGACTCAACCCTAAATGGAATAATGCCTGCTACCTACACCCCACCTCCATGACCCGTGTGCTGCTTTGCTGTTTTCTCAAGCACACATCAACTCCTGAGATAGACAGGTAGGCAACTGACAGATAAATACGGAGGTAAGTAGATGGGTAGACAGGTGGTGCATGGATGATGGATTGACAGATGGACAGATGGATGATTGATAGAGGAGACAGGTAAGAGAGAGGGTAGATGGGATGAGGAGACAGGCGGGTGGAGACACGGGGAGGTGAGCAGATACCATTGTACCAGCCCCATGGGGCCTGAAGAGCCTCACGCACATCAACATGGCCTCACGCTTGATGCGTATGTTTGTAAAGACAGCTGGGTGTTTTGGATGGTTTGTGTTGTTGTTTTATGATGAGTCAAAAATTAAGCTTTAAAATAACAGTCCTCTAAATGCACACAGCAACCAATGGTGTGTATATTACAAGCATGTGTTCTACGCACATATGAAAACTCCACAGTTACCATGAGACACGGAACCACAAGCACCATAGGGGCCCAGGGAAAGCTATAAGAACCTGGGGAGGCATGGAGCGCTCCTGGAGCTCAGGCAGCGGGTGGTAGGCAGCACAGGGCCATCCACCTGCGGGCAGGAGCTGGGAGCAAGGGAGTCACTCAAAGCCTAAAGGTACACCTGGTGTCTTGCTGAAGAGGACTGCATGGCCTGAGAGGCACAGCTACTTCACACCGTGCTGAGAGGACTGTGCTGATGAAACAAGGACCCACCAGTGGGCATGAGAGGCTAGCATGCTGGGGCTTGGGAAGACCAGAGTGCCCCACCTCCTCCTACCTTGCATAAGCCCTCCTCATGCTGTGACAGTGACGGCAGAAATGAGGCCACTTCACATTCAAGACAGTGTTGAAAAGAAACTGCTTCTACCTTTTCTCAATCCCCACGTGTGTGTATGGGGAGGTGCGTCTGCCTGGTCGCTAGCTGCTGAGCACACGCAGGCAGCCCTGCAGAGGCTCACAAGATAAGGAGCCGAGGCTGCCCACTGGCCTGCAAAGAACTGAGACTCGCTGATACTCTTACCTGTGAACCTGGGTGGGGATGCTGCAGCCGCCAGATATGCAGCCCCAGCTGTTCCACGTACCCCACAGGAGACCTAGAGGGGACCAGATAAGTGTCCCCCAGATGCCAGCCTCAGGAACTATGAGACAATAGTTATATACATATTTATTGTTTTAAGCTGCTAAATTCTGGGGCAGCTTATTCTGGGACAGCTACAGATATACCTGAAACTGATGAATATGAAATACCATATCTAGCCTGGGTGCCAATCTGAGACAGGAGAGAAGGGCCCTCTGCTCCCCAGGAGGGGCTTTTTATTCTACATTTCTGTCTTTAACAGCCATGACTACCCCCACATGCCTTGTGGCCATCTGTGAATACATCAGATGCCCCAAGGTCCCTTGGAGATCTCTGTTTCGGCTGTGGTAGCTTTGGTCTGGTGTCCATCCAGGTGACTCAGTGGCCTCTCGGATGACTCCACTCTTCTGCAGCCCCTCAGCTGTTCCCAGTCAGGTCCACAGGAGCTCCTCCCTCCCCATGACTCTGCAGAAAGTCTGTGGTCAGCCACAGGACACTGCCAAGTGCAAGTCCACCTTCGTGTCTACGTGAACAGCTCCCTTTCCCCAGCAGAGCTGCTTCCCCTTGTCCTGCAGCCCAGGTGGGCCCTCTTTTGAAGAGCTGTGTTTGGCATGTTCACGGATCCTGTCTCAGGCAGGGTAGTCTGAGCTGGTTGCACTAGGAGCTGGCAACATGCGGGGCACAGCACTGCAAGTGGCCAATAGCAGTGGCCAGTGAGCGTGAGGGTAGCCACAGAATGGAGAGCTTCTGGGACCTGCGAGCCCTTGTTCCTGAAAGAACTCCAGTGAGCTGCTAGGAGAGCAGCAAGGAGGGCTACTAACACCTGTTAGACCAGGATGCAAAGAAAAGACCACTGACTCCAATTAAAATCAAATTAAAGCAAGCTTATTATTTTGACTGGCTGGGCTGCCTCTCCCAACAAAAGCTGTGGGAACAAGAGAACACTGCAGTGTTCTTGCAGGCCAGCTTTATAGCCCAGGAAGTTACACAAAGAGGGGTTACAGATAACAAAACTTGGAGGAGCATAATACAAAGGCTAGTTTATATTTTTGCTGGCCCTGACATCAGAATTTATGAAAGTCATTAGAGCCTCAGAGAGGGTCGTTATCTGGCCAGGGAAGATTTATGAGGCCTCACTAAAGTTTCAGAGAGGGCTGCTATCTGGTCAGGGAAAGCCAGGCATGGGTGAGTTCAAGGCACGGGCAGGCATTCCAAACAAGTTCAGAATTTGCAGTAATTTATGGTAAAGCTGAAATTATCTTTTCATGTCTTTGTGGTGAGATGTCTCCCACTTTTAAGAGGGAATCAGGCTGGGTCTATCACACCAATAGCTGAGCCACTGGTGCTCGAGATGCAGAGCTGGTGACCCTCAGGGAGGGCCGCTCTGCTCACTTGTGATCTCTATCTGAACTGAGGAAATGAGCCCTCAGCCGATTGGCAACAAATTCCAGGCTCAGAAACAGGTCAATGCATCTTAATCCAATTCTTCTTCTGGGCTTGTAGACCTCCCTGTGGCCAGAATCAGGTGCAGGTCATGATGGTGGGACTCAGTGGAGGGTGACATGATTGCTGGTGGGGATGGTTGGTGGCAGTGAGGCTGGGATGTGCTGAGTCAGGTTGAATGCTCATCAGGAGCACCTCTTGTTCAGATGGAAGTCAGCTTCAGAACAGTCTACTCTATATCACAGGAAGAACTGGGTGCTTGTGCATAGCAGGGCACCCCCAGGGTAGGTGTGGACCTGGGTGCGGGCAAGATGCTGGCATGAGGAGGTGGTAAATTGAGAATGGGCCTGAAAGTCCCCGCCTGTGGACAGAGCTGCTGAACACTGTGCCAGGGGAGGGGGCATGAATAACTTGGGCAGAAGAGGAATGGCAGTGGGTGGAGGACTGAGCCACCAGAGCCTACAGTGCCAACGTGAGTGGAGCCGCTGTGAATGCTGTGGCTAATTCCCATGGGAGGACATCAACGTGGACTTGGCAGATTCCATCCTTTCTCATCTCTCTGGTCACCTGCCCAGCTCAGAACCACAGTAAGCCCACGCTCCCCACAGGCAGGGCCCTGCTGTTGCCTGCTCTTCCTGTTGCCATGGGTGCACTCGAAGGCACCCCAGAGGCTGCGGTCCAACTGAACCACTGCTGAGGTAGGCCTGGGAGGCAGGAGTGGGATGTGGGTGAGGTCAGGTGTGGCAAGGCCTCCCCCAGAACTCAGAGGGGCTTCAGAGCGGCCAGTTCTGGTGGGATGGCAGAGGCTCCATTGAGAGTTTTCCTTACATGCAGCAAACCGAGGGAAACTCCAACTCATGATTTTGCAGACAGGCTCTGGACCAGGGTCTGCTGCGGGCCCTCTGTGGGAGGCTTTGGTTCCTGGCCTCCTCCTCCCCGGCCAGCTCCTGATGCCTACGACTGCCTTCCTCAAGAAGGAAGCTCTGGCATTGCCTGGAAGGGGCTGCCCACTCCAGGAGCAAGAGCACACAGCTCTTTGTGAAGGACAATCCTACTGGGATAGTTTGCTCGTTTTCTGATGGGTTCCATAAGGGAACTTTGTCCTGGTCCCTGCCTCTTTCCCCAGGAGAAGCCCATATTTATGTCTGGATTGAAGAGGCTTCTTGTTCAATCCAGTCCACCTCTATGTCTGTATTAGGAAGAGAGTGGATACATGCTCTATTTTTGACAAGGCTGATCTGAGGGAGTTGAGGGTTAATTCTACTTCCTCGGATTTTCATTTGTGTTTTGTGTTAATTCTGCAAGCCTCTTCCTGCATTTTCCTCTTCAGAAAGCCACATAGTTGATTAGCAACATTCCATACCACCTGGTAAGAAAGGAACATCACTTTGTCCCCTACATGACATAACATGATTGAAATGCCTATTGACAAGATTAATAGCACAGCCATATTTACCAACCTGTGCATTTCATTAACGTCATTTTCTTCTCTTTGCTTTACAAGAACAAGCCCTGTGGGATTCTCTTCCTGGAAATATGGCTGTCTAATCACCCAGCTCACTATTTCTGCTGAAAATAACTAAAAATGTTTGACAAAGCCTTCCTAACAGCCCTGATGAAGTGGCAAGAAACCAAGAAACACAGGAGAAAACCCCAAGGGAAGTAGAACCAAGAAAAGTGAACAATCCCCTTTCAGCCTGGGTGTTCGCCAAATGGGCGTATCGGAGCCCCAGATGTCAATGCCCGGGGAGTGCTGGAGCCTGGAGACCAGGCACAGGGCATCCAGTGGGATGTTCTTGGGGACTCTCTTCTTCAGAGTTGGTACCTGGGGCCTCATCCTCAGCCAGTGTGGCCTGGAATCATACCTGATATCCCTCCACCACCATGTCACAGCACAGCAAAGGAAGACAGCTGGCTCCCGGAAACAGACTCCAGGGCAACGCCTACCTGTGCTAAGGTCCCTCATGATGGCAACACACTCATGACACCTGGGCGAGCAACACGTCCAGGATGAACACTTCGTGTCAAGGTCGCTGAACCAGATGGCCATCTCCCGACAGCTGTCTAACGTAAGGACACATCCTCCAGGAAGGAGGTAGCCTTACAGACATCAGGGAGTTTCCTCAATAGACTTCCTGGGCAAGCAGGTAGTGACAGGGAGGCCCAGCCAATGCCCAGGAAACAAGGGCACCCCAAGAGAAAGCCAGAAGAAACAACAGACGATAGAAGCTGGCCCACAAAGACCTTCAGTGCCACGATTACCAAACACAGTAGGACTTCTTATATTAAAAACAGATGAAGTTTCATGATCAAGGCGATTTGAAAGAGTGAAGCTGAATTCTTAGAAGTAAATGTAATAAGTAAGCCTGATCACAGTATGGGTGTGGCAAAAGAGAACTGGCAACAGGAATACAGTTCGTTGTTTATACAGAGTGCCTCACAGAAAGGGGAAGCCGTGGAACACTTGAAAGCAGGTGTGCGGCTGGAGGTGCAGAGTAAGAAAATCTCTCCTGGGTTGAAGTCAGGATTTGGGGATAGCAGTCAGAATGCAGGAAGTGCCCGTGGACCCCTGGGATGCAAAACCAGCCACTGAGAGACCCAGCCATACCCATGTCCTTGCTCACAGAAGGTGTGGTGCAGGGCAGTGTGTAAGTGCAGAGGAAACTGGCTGGGACTGTGCAGCCTGCCGGGCTCACCGCCAGCCAGCCCTGCTGCTGTGCCCTGTAAACATGGGATCTGCTTCTCAGGCTCCTGAGAACACCCTCTCTTCTTCCCATCAGGTGTGTAATGCTAGCTCTCCTAAATAAATCCCTGCTCATGCCTCTGACGTGTCTTTAAATTATTGCCTGTGATGTTTGTCAAGAACCCTGCTCCTCCTGAGTCAAGGTCCCCTCCCCGGGACCTCCTCAGACCCTCGGGACAGGGGCAGCTCAGTGGCCGAGCACTTGTTTAGCTGCACGAAGTCCTGGATTTCATCACTAGCAAGGGGGGAAAAAAGTCTAATGTTGGTCTAACAAACTTTTAGAAGCAAAGAAAAGAGATAATGAGGCAAAGACACCATTTGATGAGATAATGGCTGAAATTTTTTGACAGTTTTCAAGACCTAGATCCACACACAGGAATGAGGCAGAACAGAGGGTCCAATGCTCCCCAACAAGTACTTTTGACTTCTCTTTCTCCCACTGTGGACAGCTGTGGCTGCCTGAATACCTCCCTCTGCCTCAGTCACATCAGAGACCATGCCTGCTCCCAGGGACTGCAGTTCCAGCTGTGGCAGCTCCTGCTGGGTCCATCCAACGACCCTGCCCCTCTGCAGCCTTTAGCTGTCCCCAGGCTGGTCTGCAAGGCCCCTCCTTCCCCAGGACCAAGCAGAAAATCTGTGGTCAGCTGAGGACCCTGTGCATATGGGATCCCAGGTTTTCTCTATGAGCAGTCGCCCCTCCCCATCAGAGAAGCTGACATGCTGCTTTCCCTCCTTCTATAGCTTGAGACCTAATGTAAGCCTTGTTTTAGTCAGTTATTTTTGTTTTTAGCTACTGGGACCAAAATACCTGACAAGAACAGTTTTAGAGAAGGAAAAGTTTATTTGGCCTTCACTGTTTCAGAGGTCTCCGATGGCTGACTTCATTGCTCTGGGTCAGAGGTGAGGAAGGACAATCATGGCAGGGCTGTGGTAGAGGGAAGCAGCCGGGGACATGGCACCAGGCAGCAGAGAGAGCTCCACTCTCCAAGTACAACATATAAACCCCAAAGACACGCCTCCAATGACCCACCTCCTTCAGCCACACCCGCCTGCCTGCAGTTATTACCAGTTAATCCCCGGGGGATGAAGGCACCCATCAGGTTAAAACTCTCATAACCAAGACCTTCACCTCTCAACCTCTGCATCATCTCCCACTTGAGCTTCTGGAGGACACCTCACTCTAAACCATAACAAACGTTTCAGATGCTCTTCATCTCACCTCTCCCGGCTTTCTCAGGCAGAGCAGGCTGAGTTGCTAGGCTAAGAGCTGGTACTGCTGAGGCCGCAACACTGAAAGTGACCTGCAGTGGGGGAGCTGTGGAGGGCTGCCTCTGGTTGCAGGACCAACCCTGGAGAGCTGGGGAGCTGCTGGCTCTGACTGCCAGGAGGGCTTTGGGGAGGCTGCTAGCTCTCAGGGAGTGGCACTTCGCCCCTTTGTGATGTCTACCCAAGTTGAGCAAAAGGACTCTCAGCTGATTCAGAGGAGCAACTGCTGGGGCAGTAGTTCCCAGGAGCAAGGGAAGTCAGATGGCAACAGAATACCCGAGGTGTGCCGAGAGAGCAACTGCGTGTATGCCCATCCCTGCAGCCGAAACGGATTGTCAAAGGGCTGCTATGATTTATACTAAAAAGCAGATGTTTTGGTGTTCCCTGCTGTTCCTGGCATAGGAACCCCAGAACCTTAATTCCCTCCTCGAGTGCCAGGAGCAGCTGGCTGTGACATTTGGTCTCTGAGCTGGGTTCCCAGTGCAGAGCCCTAATCCCTTTGAGTTCCTGAGTCAGGTGCAAGGCTTATTCTGATGAGAGCACACTTGGTGGATTCCCTGGTGTGGCTGGTCACCAGAAATACAAAACCAACGGAACTTTCCAAGTGTTGTTTTCACGCCCCCAACCCCGGGAAAGCAGAAGGGCAGGAGATTGAGTGAGCATGGAGGGTGCCTTGTGATGACACCCTGGTGAAGTCCCCAAATGGTAGGGTTTGGGGAGCACCAAAACTGGAGGTCACACCCTAGGCTGAGAGTGTCGACCCGATTCCCCAGGGATGGAATGTTCTGAGTGCAGAACACTTCCAAACCTGGCCTGTGCTCCTCTTCAGCTGGCCACTCATCTGAATCCTTGGCAATAGCTGGTGGACACAAGTGCTCCCTGAGCCCCATGTGCTCTCCTGGCCAACAACTGAATTAGCAGGGGATTGCAGGGACCTCCTACTCATGACCAGCTGGTCAGAACATAGGAGACCCCTGGAATTGACAGACTCTGAGGTGGGCCAGTCTTGAGGGACCCAGCCTTCAACCTCTGGGAGATAGTTTCAGAGTCGAAGTCACAGGACACCAGCTGTAGTCTGGAGATTTGGAGAGCTGGTTGGTGCAGGCAGAACCCCCAGCACCCAGGCTCAGAGTCAAACGCATGCACAGAGGGAGCCCTTTGTTTCCCCTTGAAGAGTGAAGTCTAAATAAAGGCACCTCAAACCAACAAAAACTGAGCCTGTCTCTCCAGAGAAGTCAGGGAGAGTTCTAAGTAGGAGGAAGGAGATTTTAGGCAGAAGTTCAGAGGTTCAAGGAGTGGACAGAATAAAGTGCTGACATGGGATAGGTGTACTTTCTGTGGCTCCACAAAACAAGAACAGCGATGTTTTTAGATCTTGCAGAGGCAGCTTAGTGCGTGCGCGCGCACACACACACACACACACACACACACGTGCACTTCCAAGTGGCTCTGCCTCTCTTTCTGAGCCAGCCATCGTTTCAGCCCCTGCAGCAGCTTGAGGACAGCGAGGAAGGCAAGGGAGCATCAGGAAAGGCCGTGGGGCAGTTTAGCAGGGTGAGGGCAGGGCAGCTGGGGCTGCGGCAGGTGAGAACTGCTAGGGAACCAGAAGGCTCACGTGTGGATTCAGACAATCTGGTCAAGCTTCTGTGTGTAGTGATCCAATCGCCATAAACTGACCCCTCTCTCCAACCACTGGAAGCATGAGTCAGATGGATGGCCCAGATCCTTGGCCCAGGGTTCCCAAGGCTGTTGATGATGATCAGATGCTGTACTTTATAGGCCAAATGTCCATGTGTTAAAGGCCGATCTCCAGGGTGGTCCTATGGGAGGAAACGTCTGGAGTTGGAGCATAGGGGAGGTCATCGTGTGTGTGACCCCCGAGTGGGATGTGAGGCTGAGCCCCTTCCTCTCTCTCTCTTTTGCTCCTGGCCATGAGATCAGCAATTAGCTCTGCCATGTGCTTCCTGCTGGCACCACCCAGCATCCCCAACAGAGGCCCAAACCAATGGTTCATCTTGCCTTGAAGTGCTGCCTTGAAGTGCAACCTCCCAGACTGTTTAAAAATGCTCCTTAAAAGGTCTGGGAAAATAGATACCAAATTGAGGAGATAGCAGGTTGGGAGTGTCAAAGTGGATACATAACCTTGTCTTCCATGCAGTTGACTTTTAGAATACTTTCTAATAACTATGCATTTATGTATCACTTGTGCGGTTACAAATAAAATTACCTTTGTAACGCAGTCAGGCTATTTTCAAACAGGGAACTCTCACAGACCTATGAGCCCAGGGGGAGATCAAAGATCCTCATTCACAGTACCACTTGCTTCTGTGCCTCCCAGGACAAAAGGGGAGCAAAAGCTCCCTGCACTAGCAGGTTGGAGCTGGATTTTGGCCCAGGAGCCAAGCTGCCTGCCAGGCTATTCTGGCTCTCCCCTTGCTCACCAGCTCTTCAAAACTGCATGGCAGCCATGTTACCTGCACTGACCAGCAGTCAGGTCAGCCTCTTAGATTTTTCACAGCTGATCTCGTGCAGCTCCACCCTGGAGTCCTGGTCTGCTTCTGCTGGCCAGCAGGACCCTTCTGCACTGTCCAGCTCAGGGAAGAGCACTACCCTAAGGGTGACATCAGTGCCCTCTTGGGAGTGTGTGTGTTTTACCAACTGTGGTTAAGTTTACCTGTCACAGTGCCTGGCCATGGGATGCCCGGATTGTTGTTGTTGTTATTTCCAGATTGGTCTATGAGGGTGTGTTGGAAGGGTCAGAAGAACTCGGTGCCACAAGGAGTCAGACAGGTGCTCGGAGGCAGTCAGCAAGGCAGACTCTACTGCAGAAGGGCATGCTACTGAAGCTGGCATGCAAGCACAATTGGGCAGCCAGTCCACCTGTTTCTGTCCCTAACGCAGCACTGCCCCTTGCTCTGATTGGACCTCAGGGCTACAATCTACTTTTAAAATTGGGGAGGGAAAAGGGAAGGGCTATAGTTAAAATGACTGATTGGATTTTACAAACTGATTAGGGCTAAATGCTGTGTTCTGCAAATGGACCATAGGCTGTCTGATTCTCACAGAAGAGATGAGCATTTGACATGTGGACTGAGAGAAGCCTGCGACTCTGCCCTGTGTGGGTGGCATCAGCCCACCCACTAAGGGCCTGAGAACTTGTGCCACACGGAGGCTGTGTGTTCACACTCTGATGTCAGCCTTCTCCTGCCCTCGGTGCTCCTGCTCCCAGGCTCTCACTCTCACAGTGAAATTCATACTATCCGTTTTCTGAGCCCTAAACCTGCAAACAGTGTCTTGACTTTCCTGGGTTTCCAGTGGCAGATAGCAGGTCATGGGGCTTTTTGGCCTCCATAATTCCATGAGGCAACATAGTATAATAGATCTACCTTCAGGTTCTCTTTCTCTGGAGAAATCTGACTAATATACCTACCAGGTGGGATGGAATTGGACAGTCCTAGGGCTGTGTTAGCCTGCTGTAGACCTAAGTGCAGCCTTGGGGGATGGGGCAGGGTGAGAGAAGGAAGAGGAAGACAGTCTCTGTGTCCAGGTAAGAATTCCTTTGCTTCCATCCCTAAGCTGCCAGTGTGCCAAGTTTCTGCCCCTGGTTGCCACGTTAGCTGCAGGCAGGTGGAAGATGCCTGGACGCAGAAGAAGTCTGCAGAAGAAAAGGGAGAGCTGTTGGCTGCTGGGTAGATGCTGGCAACCCCTGCCTCCTTCCCTCCCTTAGGTTTTATGGAGGAGGCAGTCTCTGCTGAGCACCAGCTGGACCTTGCAAAGCACCTGTCCTCATCCTTGCTCCCCAGCCTTGACTCCACTCCTGGTTTCTATGAGATCCACTGTCCTGACTTCCACACAGGAGAGAAGACAGGGGCATTTGTCCTGTCTCCACCTGGATGGCTCTGTTATGGGTAGGTTTGCACCAGGAATTGGACAGTATTTCATGACCTGCCCTTGGACCATGTAATGAAATTTGGGTCAGATGCTGTTTACGATTAGTGGAGTTGTTGCTGGCTTCCCCAGTGCCCAGGGGCATTGGTCAGTTGGCTGAGTCCACTCAAAAGCAGGTTTCCAGGTCCCTGTGTGTCCCTCCCTCGGGCATCAGTGAGGCCCGGGCTTCTCAGATTGGAACTTGGATCTTTCATGAGTGGTGGAAAGACCAACCCAGATGGGCTTAAGCAAGAGGGGAAGGTACCTGACTGGTAAGTCTAGAGCTTGGGTGGGTTCAGCCAGCTCAGCTGTTCTCACTGGCCCCTGCTCTCCATGAATCAACAGAGGGCCCCAGAGTGATGTGGTGCTGAGAAAAAAGGATATGTGGGATTGTCAGATACAAAAGAAGAAGGGGTCTGATCCATGTGGCAGGAAGAAGTTGGACTAAGCTTCACAGGAAGGCAGCTCTTTCCCAAGATGTCAAGGCCCAGGGCAGTTACTAAGAATGCGGGTGCTGAGTGGGAACACAGCCGTGCACAGCTTGGCTCACCTGGGGCTGGGTGGCCTTGGCTGGTCTACTGCACTGCATTGGTCTTGGTCGCCTCACTCACAGAGTCTGTAGTGGGGCTGTTAAGGATCACTGACGTTCACTGAGGGGTAGAGCACCCCTAGCACCAGGCAAGATGCTCCAGACTTGTTAGCTGTGAGACAGACCTTGTAGGTGTGGCTGCTTTCAGACAACGAAACGCAATGTTAGAAGTACCTTTCCCTTTCATGGACACAGAGGGCAGACAGGGTTCAAGGTCAGGTAGAGGCACAGCCTGCATAACCAGCCCTCTTCAGCCTTCCTAAGAAACCCTGGGGAGGCCATTAGCACAGTGTCACCCCCAGGAAGTGCAGCATATCTTCTGTTACTAACAGTGGCTCCACTGTGGCTGTCTGGTTGTTGCCTCTGGTGACAGCGTCTCAGGCTAGTGTGCCCTGTCACAGTATCTGGCTAATGTCTGTGGTTACTGTATTGGTTCATGGTATCTGATGGTTTTCCCTGGGCTTACCTGATACGACTCTACCTTATGACAGTGGACACAGAAGCCTCCCATCATGGTGTGAGGGGACTCACATTTCCCCACAGGTCTACAGAATGGTACCTACTGCTCGCTGGTCCCATCAGGTGGCCAGGCTGTGTCCTCTGGGAAACTGATTTGCCAGGCCCCTCCCTCAGCAAGTGGAATATGTCCTCACCCTGCAGTGCCCCAGATTGTTGGGCCAGCTCAGACCCAGCCATCAGCCCCTCACATCCTCCTGTTTCACAAACCTAGGATGGGGTCCCTGCACCCAGGGGCCCAGGCCTGGCTCTCCATTCTGTGCCTGGCATGCACCCATCTCCAAAACCTTCCTCCTGAGGCCATGGTTTCCTGACTTCCTGTAGCAGGGCCCAGAAGGAGCTAGCTACATGTATGCCACAGGCCTAGTAAGTGCCGTCCCCTGCACCTCAGGCATCAGGTGGAAGGCCACATTGCATCAGGCACCACCCACACACACACCCCTGTGCCTGGAACTCAGACCTGTTCTCCATCCCCTGAGGAATTCCCACTCAAACTGCCAGATTCAACGCGGCTACTACTCCATGAAGTTGCCCTGTCATCCCCGCCCTAGCTGGGACCACCCTGCAAGACATGGAGGCCCAAGTTCCATGCAGAGGACCACCCTGGACCCTCTGCCCTGGTCCCCCTGTATTGGCCCCTCTGTACTGGCCATGGCCCCCGCTGCCCTGGCCTTGTTGCACCTGCAAGGCCCCCTTGGGGGCGGGGTCTAGGGCCATAGGGTACAGCCTCCTGCTCCCCCGCGAGCCATTCTAGCCCTGCCCTCTCCAGCCCCATGTGCACTGATGATCCACGTGCTCAGATGGTGGATGATTGGTGACCAAGGGCCCGTGGCCAATAGCCCAGCGTGCAGAGGGGCTGAACAGGCTGAAGGGTTGCTTCGCGCTCCTTGCAGCCTGGACATGGCTGCAGCCTTGGTCCGAAGTTCCCAGCTCAGAAGCTAGACCAGGTGTCCCATGTCCACCCTACGTCCCTGCTGACTACCCTGTCTGCAGTGCAGCCCTGGTCTCCATGCCCTTGGGGTCACCTGTGGAGCTTCCCCTCAGGCCATGCTGCAGGCTGCCATGCTGGAGATGCCTTGGAGTCCCCATACAAAGCAGTAGGGAAGGTGCCGGTGGGGTGGGGTCTGCCCTGGAGGCCAAGCCTGGGGGACCAGAAGGGTTGCTGGGTGGCGAGGCAGCCCCGAGGAAGGTGCATGGTGCTGCTGCCCCCAACCCACTGTGGCCAGAGCTAGTGCAGAGGTAAAGGTCATGGGAGAAGCAGGACAGTGCCCTTGCACCTCTCCTGTGCCACTCAGCACAGGGCAGGACATCTGGGTTAGAGTCTCTGGTTACCTGGTCATGTTATCTGTCCAGTGTTTGACACTGTACCTGGTCAGTTACATGGCTACTGTCACTGGTTACTGTACCTGGTCATGGTATCTAATTGTTGTCTCTGTTTACTGCACCTGGTCACAGTGACTGTCTAATATGTAATATGGTTGGTTACTGTACTTTGTCACAGTATCTGAGTAATGTCTCTTATTGTAATGGGTTCCAGTATGTAAGTACTGACTGTTTACCATACCCAGGAATGGTATCTGGCTAATGTCTCTGGTTATTATATCTTGTCATAGTATCTGGATATTGTTCCATTTACCTGGTCACAGTATGATGGCAAAACCAGACCTGGTCAGACTACCTGGCTAATGTCTCTGGTTGCTGGTATGTGGTCATGGTATGTGGCTAATGTCTGTGGTTACTGTACCAGGTCATGGTGTCTGACTCAAGACTCTGGTTACTGTATCTAATCAGGTATCAGGGTCTTGTCTCTGTTTAAGGTACCTGGTCACAGGATCTGGCTAATGTCTGGTTGTCCTCATTGTGTAGGACAGAAGAGGCCGGACTCCTGAGGAATTTTCAGGAAGCAGGTTTATATTAAGCTGCATGTTCCAGAGGGGGCTATTGCCTAAAATTCTCTGGACCATGAGTCTGGAATTTTTGAACTTTATACCCAATGGGAGGGGGGTTTTGAAGGCTCACATGACAAGTGATTCCCCCGTCCCTTTTTAGGCTAGACAGAGGTTTTATGTGTTTTTTTTTTTTTTCCTGCAAACCTGGCATTTACAAAAAAGAGAAAGCTATAAACCACAATGCCCTCTGCAGAAGTTTTTGCTGATGTCCTGTGTAAAAATCTGTCTGAAAAGAAGAGAAGCTCAGTTATGAGGTGGGGGCTGGACAAGCTTATGTTACAAATATTGAAGGAGGTACATTTGGTGGGGGTCCACTTCATCATGACTGTATCTGGGTATTGCCTCAGTTTGCTGTACCTGGTCACAATGTCAGGCTCATTCTCTGGTTATGGTGCCTTGTCATAGTAGTTGATAATGTCTCTGGTTCCTGTTTGGTCACAGTATCTGGGCAATGACTCTTTCTATACCTGGTCTTGGTATCTGGTCGATGTTCTGGTTACTGTACTGTCTCATGGTATCTGGGCATTGGTCTGGGTTTACTCTACCTAGTCTTGGCATCTGGTTAATGTATCTGGTTACTGGTCACTGTATCTGTCTAATGTCTGTGGTTAATGTACCAGGTCACAATAAGTGGCAAATTTCTTTGGTTTGTATACTGTTAGACCAGGACGCAAGAAAAGACCACTGACTCCAATTAAAATCAAATTAAAGCAAGCTTATTATTTCGACCGGCCGGGCTGCTTCTCCCTCCCAAAACGGCGGGAACAGGACAGCCCCGAGGCTTCTTTGTGGCCCAGTTTTATAGCCCAAAAAGTTACACAAAGGGGGGTTACAGATAACAACACTCTGAGGAGCATAACACAAGTTTACATTTTTGCTGGCCCCGGCATCAGAATTTATGGAGATCTTAGAGCCTCAGAGAGGGTCGTTGTCTGGCCAGGGAAGGCCAATATTTATGAGGTGTCACTAAGTTTCAGAGAGGGCTACTATCTGGTCAGAGAGCCAGGCATGGGTGAGTTTAAGGCACAGGCAGGCATTCCAAGCAGGTTCAGAATTTGCAGTAATTTATAGTAAAGCCGAAATTATCTTTTCATGGTTTTGTGGCGAGATGCCCAATTTTAAGAAAAGATCAGGTTGGGTCTATCAATACCTGGTCACTGTGTCTGGCCACATAAAGTCTCAGGTCATTGTGTTTGTCACATAGTTGCTCATGGCTCTGGTTTCTATACTTGTTGTGGCATCTGGCTAATGTCTCTGGTGACTGTACCTGGTCACCTTTTATGGATAATGACTGGTTGCTATACCTAGTCACAGCATTTGCCTAAGGTTCAGGATTTCTGTATCTGGTCACAGTATCTGTTTACTGAACTGCTCATGGTATTTGGCTAATGTCTTGCTACTGAACCTGGTTATGGTAACTGGCTAATTTTTCTGGTTCCTGTCATGGTAAGTGGCTAATTTCTCTGATTACTGGACCTAGCCACCGTATCTGACTAGTGTCTTTGGTTACTGTTTCTGGTCACAGTATCTGGCTCATGTCTCCTATTACACTACCTGGTCTTGGCATCTGGGTAATGTCTCTATAGTTAGTGTATTTTATTGCAGGATATGGTTAATATCTGGTGACTGTGTCTGATCATGGTATCTGGATATTTTTCTGTAAGCTGTACTTATTCAAGATGTTTGACCCACTTCTCTGCATACTATGCCTGGTCATGTTATCTGAATGTCTCTGGTGACAGTAGCTGAACACTGTATCTGGATAATATCTCTGTTTACTGTACCTGGTCAAAGGTTCTGGCTACTGTCTCTGATGACTATACATAGTCACAGTATCTGGCTCTTGTCTCTGGTTATTCTATCTGGTCACCATCCCTAGCTAATGTCTCTGTATCCTGGACCTTTTTATGGTGTCTGGCTAATGTCTATCAATACTATACCTGGTTCTAGTATCTGGCTAATGTCTCTTGATTGTCATGGTATATGGCTAATGACACTGGTTATTCTACTTGGTCACAGTATCTGGGTAATGACTCTGTTTATTGGTTCTCAGTGTCTTCCTAAAGCCTCTGGTTACTGAACCTGGTCAAGGAATCTTGCTAATGTCTCTGGATGATCCATCTGGTCCTGGTGTCTTATTAATGTCTCTGCTTCTGTATCATCACATGTAATCTAGTAATTATCGCAGGTTCCTGTGCCTGACCATGGCGTCTGGCAAATGCCTCTTCTTATTACAACAGGTTGGGGTTTGAGGCATTGTCTTTTCTTCCTGTTCCTGGCCATAGAATCTCCATTTACTGTACCTTATCAGAGCATTGGGTTTTGGTGTCTGTTTAGTGTACCTGGACTGGTATTAGGGTATTGTCTCTGTTTATCAGGTCACAGTATTAGGCTCATGTCTTTGGATACTGTACTGCAGTACAGTACAGTATTAGGCTCATATCTTTGGATACTGACGCAGTACAGTATCTTTGGTTACTCAACCTGGTCATGGTATCTGGCTGATGTGTCTGGTTTCAACAACGAGATGTGATATCTGGCTAATGTCTCTGGATACCACATCTGGGCATGGTATGTGAGTATTATCTCTGTGTAGTGTACCTGGGTATGGTGTCTTCGTGTTGTCTCTGGCTACTGTTCATGGTTATTTCATCTGGTCATGGTATCTGGATAACATCTATATTACTGTACCTCATCACTGTAAATGGCTCATGACTCCTTACTGTATCTGGTCATATATCTGGGTATTGTTCTGTGCACTGTACTTGATAAAGATGTCTGGATTATTTTTCTGCATGCAGTACCTTGCCACTATACCTAGCTAAATGACTCTGGTTACTGTACCTAGTCATGGTATTTGCCTAATGTCTGTGGTTATTGTCCCTGGTCATGGTATCTGGTTGATGCCTCTGCCTATTGTAATAGATGAGGTATGAGATATTATCTCTGCTTACTGTTCCGATCCTCACAATCTGGCTAAAGTCTTTGTTTACTGAACCTACTTAAGGTAAGAGGGTATTATCTCTGTTTTTACTCTACCTGGTCTCGGTATCTGGCTAATGTCTCTGGTCCTGGTATTGGATTAATAACTCTGCTTACTGTATACAGTCAAATACCTGGGTATTATTGCTAGCTACTACCTGGTCATGGTATCTGGAAAATGTCTCTGCTTACTGTACCAGTCACAATACCTGATAATGGTCTCTGGCTGCTGAAACTGGTCATAGTACCTGGCTAATATCTCTGGTTTCTGAACCCAGTTGCAGTATCTGGCTAATGTCTCCTATTGCTGTTCCTGGTCACAATTTCTGGCTTATGTATCTAACTGCTGTACTGCTCAGGCTAGTATCTCTGGTCACTGTACCTGGTCACTGAATCTGGTATTCTCTCTAGTTACAGTGCCTGGTTTCCATATCAGTCTAATGTCTCTCTTAACTGTATCCAGACACAGTATCTGGGCCTTGTCTACCTGGTCAAGGTATCAGGCCCATGTCCCCAGTTACTGTATCTGTTCATGGCATCTGGCTATCATCTCTGGTTACTTTACCTGGTTATAGAAGCAGGCCGATGTCTCTGGTGATTGCATCTGGTCACAGTCTCTGGGTTTTGTCTGTTTACTATACTTGGTAACATTATCTGAAAAATGTCTCTGGGTATAGCACCTGGTTAAGTTAACTGGCTATTTCTTTACTATACATGATCAGGTTATCTGACTAGTACCTCTGGTTACTGTACCTAGTCATGGAATCTAGATAATGTCTCCAGGTATGGTACCTCATCATGGTTTATGGTTGTTGTCTCTGGATTCTGCACCTGGTTACAGTAACAGGCTATGGGCTGTAGTGGCTATGCCTGAATACACTATCAGACTATTGTCTCTGGAGGCTGTACCTATTATTGGTGTGACTCATGTCTCTAATTGCTGGTACTGGTGCCAGGGTTCCATCCATATCTATAAAGATAGATTTAATAGGCTCACAGTACCTGGGTATTGTCATTGGTTACTGAATTTGATAATGGTATCTAGCTAAGGTTGCTGGATACTGTACCTACTCATGTGTCTAATGGTATCTGGGCATTGTCTCAGTATACTTACCTGGTCCTGGTACCTGGCTAATGTGTCTTTAGTTACTTGACTGTGTCTTAGTATTTGGGCTTTTCTTTGCGTATCAATCAAAGTCATGGTATCTGCAATGTTTCTGGTTACTGCACCTGCCTAAGGTTTCTGGTTACTGTGTTTTTTTAAGAGTATATAGCTAATATCTGGTTACTGTATCTGATCGTGGTATCTAGGTAGTGTTCTGTAAATGTACCTGATCAAGGTGTCTGGCTCATATTTCTGCATACTGTACCTGGTGACAGCATCTGGCCCAAAACTCTAGTTACCGTACCATGTCACAGTTTGGGGGTATTGTCTGTTTACTGCACATGTTCACAGTATCTACCTGATGTCTCTGCTTTTGTACCTGGTCTCTGCATCTGGCTGATGTCACTGGTTACTATCCTCATCACTGTATCCGCCTAATGTTCCTGGGTGTGGTACCTGATCATGGTATCTGGCTAATGTCTCTGGATACCATCCGTATCATGGTAACTGCCTGATTTCTCTGGTTACATGGTCACCACATCTGACTAATGTCTCAGGTTAATCTACTTGGGCAGAGTACCTAGATAACGTATCTGGTTTCTATAACTGGTCCTGGCATTTGGCTAATGTCTGGTTTCTGTTCCTAGTCAACCATACCTGGTCACAATAATTGTATAATTCCTCTGGTTGCTATACATGGTCACGGTGTCTGGCTAATGCCTCTTCTCACTGTAACAGGTCACAATATCACAGAAGGCAAACTCCATGCCTTCCTTTAATGACACATATTTCCTCAGTAACCACATTCTTCTTGGTCTCAACTGTATATCTTCTATTTTCTTTTTTGTGGGGGCAGGGGTGGTGTACTGGAGATTGAACTCAGGGGCACTCGACCACTGAGCCACATCCCCAGCCCTATTTTGTATTTTATTTAGAGACAGGGTCTCCTGAGTTGCTTAGCGCCTCACATTTGCGGAGGCTGGCTTTGAACTTACGATCCTCCTGCCTTATCCTCCTGAACAATGGGATTTTGGGCATGCATCTCTGTGCGTGGCACACCTTCTATTTTCTAAGGAAACTACAATTTTAGAAGATTTCTGCTCTATTTGATCCTCCTATTTCTTACTGTAAACATGGATAAAAGCAGCCAGCAATTTCCACTCCAAAGCCTGAATGCTGGACAAGGGAAATTTCCTCCTTCAGACTGATGATTCTGCGATTCAACACTGCCCCACACAGTGTCTCAAAGCATGGGAAACACATACACAGGTTTTTGCCAGAATGTAACACAAATCACATCTGGCCCAGTTACTGAGTCCTACTTTCCTGTGGAAACCAGATCAACACAGTCCTTGGTGTTGCATTCCTATAGCATTCTGTAAATTCAAGAATTTGAATTTAGGACCCAGTGAATTCCTGCTCCAGGCCCAAATGGGACCCAGGATTTGAGCCTCCAGACCCAGGGACTGTAAGAGGGAGGCCAGTCACGAGAGAGTAGGAGACACAGGGCAGCACTCTCTGACCTCCCTTCCCTTCTGCTCTTGTTTTCTTTCCCCCCTCGGTAGCCTCAGGAGACTCCAGGGCCCAGGCAGGGTCTTGGGTCAACTGTGCAGTCTTGAGGAGCCTGCGCTGGTCCTGGCTTGGACAGAACTCCCTCTTGGTCCTCCTACATGTTTCAGTTTCCTAAGTGGGTGGTCATGAGGTTTGCCTGCGTTTGCCTGGCGCATGGTCACGTGGTTCAGGCAGTGCAGCAAGTGAGTAGTGAGTGACTGCAGAGCTCTGTGGAGGTCTCTCGCCTGTGACTCACACAGGCAAGATATGCTGTGTTCCCCTATGTGTAGTGAACTGGTTGCAAAATACAATGAAAAATAACATCACACGGAAATAATTTTAGAATTGAGAGCAGGACGGCTCTGCCACCTTAAGAGGACATCAAAGGCAGGGATAAGGTTTCAAAGGTGGAGTCTCAGATTTTGTGTGGGATCTTAGGCAGAGCTGAGGGGGTGCCACAGGGAGTTTGCAATGCCAGGCTTATCCCCTCAGGAGGCTACTGTGTTCAACCCTCCACACACAGCCCATGGATGGCTCAGTGACTTTCCCCCTGTAACTTCCATGGATAAAACCAGCCAGCAATTCCTACTCCAAAGCCTGAATGCTGGACAAGAGAGATTTCCTCCTTCTGACTGA
Organism: Marmota flaviventris; assembly: GCF_047511675.1. Lineage (NCBI taxonomy): Eukaryota > Metazoa > Chordata > Mammalia > Rodentia > Sciuridae > Marmota > Marmota flaviventris. The sequence continues at coordinate 10,465,992 of NC_092509.1, read as the reverse complement.
TGATTCTGCGATTCAACACAGCCCCACACAGTGTCTCAAAGCATGGGAAACACATACACAGGTTTTTGCCAAAATGTCACTGGATTCTTGATATGAAGACGTCATGATCTACTATTATGATATAAAAAGAATTAGTAGAGTATGCATGAGTGGTATGAACATACTTTATATACAAGCAGAGATATGAAAAATTGTGCTCTATATGTGTAATGTGAATTGTAATGCATTCTGCTGTCATGTATAACAAATTAGAAAAAATTAAAAAAAAGAATTAGTAGAAAACATATCATTTCAATAACATACCACGTATGAATATTTCAACATGTTTTTAGGATGGGAGCCAACCAATTTACAAAGTATTCAACCAGCTAGGGTTGCAGGGCCCATGAGATTGGTCCTGCTTTTTTAGGTATCCTGCCTGGGTGCTTTGATGTATACCCATGAGATTTAAGGCGTTATTATTGTTAATTCAAACACCCATAAGATGATCTCTATTTTTTTCTGAATTTTATTGGGAAGTGTGAAATTTAGTTACAGTATACAGGCATACTATTTTCAGTATGGCATTTTAGCCTTTGTTAGAATTTGAGAGCAGAAAGCTTATCGCAGATATTTATAATAATGGCTTTTAGGGTATTAAATCCAGTTGCAAACTCTTATCAAATATTTACCTAATTTTATAGGACTTTAGAAATATTTTGAGCCAAATTATTAAGAAAATGAGCTTAATTAGATTATATTTTTTACAACTGACAGGATATTTATTATGCTTCCAATAATTAACATAAGAGAAGGACACAATAGGAACCCTTCTTGTGGTACTTGCCCATAAAGTTAGATATGGGGCTATTTGCAGGAGGGAGAAAAGGAGGCCACAAGTGAATGCCAAAGATTCCTTTTGGATATCACCTTTCCTGAAAGTTAGAACATTACCAGTGTAACTTTTCAGGGGTCACAGCATCATGAGAATGGATATGTCCATAAACAAGGTGAATATGGAGACAAGTACAAACCTAAAAGAATACATTAAGATATATAGGACCCAATTATCATCAAATAAGAAGTGACTCTTGGGCTGGGGATGTGGCTCAAGTGGTAGCACACTCGCCTGGCATGCGTAGGGCACTGGGTTCAATCCTCAGCACCACATAAAAATAAAATAAAGATATTGTGTCCACCTAAAACTAAAAAATAAAAATATAAAATAAATAAATAAACAATGGGGCAATAATATTAAAAAAAGAAGTGACTGTTGTAAATCAGTTTCAGTTTGCTAGGCTTTAATTTGGCCTTCACTATTTGGCTGTAAATAATATCTAAATAATAAGGAGTAATTTAAACCACATGGATTTTTAAAGAGACGAAATTAGGGTATATCTAATCTTATTTTTGTATCCTAAAATAGTTTTATATAACCCAATTATATCTCTAGATTCTTAGATCTTTTGTTAAATTAAGAATCTAAATAAGACAGGGTTGATTGCAAATTTCTTTTGAGAAGCAGAACACCACGCAGTGGTAGTGCTTCCACATTGAGACCTCCTGGCTTTGGACTTTCTATAGGAAGTGGCATCTCGACATAACTGTGTTGAAGATCAATCCAGAACATATCTGTCATCTCTAGGGATTTTATATTGCATTGGCAAAGCATGTGTATACTTCATTCACTTTGGAAAGATGCCAAATTTTATTGTAGAATATTTAGGGCAATTTTTATTGTAGAATGATTAGGGCAGTAAAATATTGGTGGGTATTCTGTGTAAATAACTGGCTTGTATGGGAAAATTCTATTTCAATAATAATTCTATTTTGACAACCTTCCAGATATATAAATTCGGTCTTACATTTTAATGACCAGTGTGTTCATCATGGGACCAACATGTAGTTAAGTAATTAAGTTCCTACTGCAGCCAGTATGCTTAAACCTAGTCCCATGGGTGGGTGTGATGAATATCCATCATAGGAGCATCATTAATAACTGTTGGGGTGGACTTTCTAGTCCGCCTTGCAAGGTACATTAAAAGTGGACTTGGGGAATGGGTCCTGAGAATCCATAGATATTACTTTCCTGGCAGCTCACGAAGCCTGCATGACTGTAAACTCTGTGGTTGGAGATTTACCTTCCTGTGTCAGGTTTTTCAGCCGTTTCCAAGATGATAGATTTAGATTCCGTCCTTTGAAATCTTACTTAACTTACTGAACCATGTTGTTCAGCAGCAATAAGACTTTTAGTATCACAATTTAAAGAAATTTTAAAATATTTTTGTGAGATTAGTGTGTGCATGTTGGGTCCTCTTTCCCCCCTTTTTAATTTTATTAAAATTAAAGAAAAGGTTGATACGAATTAGAGTATCATTAGTCTTAAGCTGTGTATCATGGCCTAATATAGATAATAAGAATATAATAATTAATATAGATAATAAGAAGAGATTTATTATCTCTAGTTGGCCAGGAAACTTGGCCAAAGTTACTCATTAGGCACGTTAAAGCCAATATTATTGAGTTGAAAAGGGATCATAGTAAATGAAAATTTAATTTTTGTTAGAAGTTAGTTTTATAACTTGTTTTATAGGTAATAGTCTTATATTTTAAATGTAACTTAAGTTATATATTAGAATATATATTTGTGTAAGGCATTAACAAACAATAGCTATAGTGTTTGAAGTAAAAATACAATGTAAAATAAACAAAAATAAAAATACATGAAATTATTAATAGCTATTAATTTAAAAATATAATTCTATAGAATTGATCTCCCTATGTATATAGTATTTTTTTGTTTTAGTGAATACGGTAAGTTACATTTAAAATTTATGTTTTGAAACTAACTTTGTATGAACTTGAATGCTTATCTTAATTTGGAATGAGACAAGAGACAGAGTTTTAACTTAGGAAAGGTGGCTTTTATCAAGGACATGAAAGATAAACAGACACCTTTTTAGAATAGAAAATATATGTTTAATGAGCATAGGAAAGACATTTTGTCTCTTACCAATAACAAAAAAATGAAATAGAAGAATGAATAGCCTTTTACTTACTAATCTATGAAAAACTTATTATATTAAACCTAATGTTGATGTAAGCATGGCAAATCAGTACCTCAATTATTGATGGGTAAAAGTAAGTCAGTAGTATTGTTTAGGACAGTGATCTAATGAATTATTTAGGAAAATTTAGAATTTTATATGGCATTGGTTTAGCAATGACATCTCAAGGGACTTATGTCAAAATAATCTTTGTGTATAAAAATTCATTGGTATGAATATCTTTTAATAACTTTATTTAAGGTAGTAAGATTAACTCAAATAATTATGTATAATTTACAATGATTTTTCAAATTTTAAAAATATCAATGGTGTTGTAGGGCTTACCTTATTTTTTATTATATTGGAGAATGAGCTTATCATGTTAAGTTCCTTATTGAGATGGGCTATTGGCTGTTGAGCTGGCTTGTTCATGGCTGTCTGTCTAGTATATTAGGGGTGACTATTTCTAGGGTTTTTTCTTTCAGTGACAAACAGGTTAAATCTTGTTCTGTAGGTAAACTGAAGACAGGGGCTCAAAGTAAGGTCCTGTTTTAATGTCTTAGAGGGTTCCAAAGCCTGCTCATAACTCAGAGGGGGAGTAAAATTTCCACCTGGGAAGTTTACTCCTCCTGGGGCCAAGACTAGCACTTCAGTCTTTTTCTGTCTCTGCTCTTTCTTTTTATTTGATCTCTATTTAAGCTGCACGGTATGATCTAAAGGTTGATCAGGACCATATGCCAATTTTTGTAATTTTCTCCAAATGTCTGGGGCCAATTGGATGATAAATTTATCCTTTAAAAATGGGTGGCCCTCTATAGATTCAGAATTTAGGGTGCTGTGTATTATCTCTTTGAGTCCTTCCATGAAAATAGCAGGACTTTCCCAAAGGCCTATTATAATTATTTTAGGCTTCCTGTTCATCATTTGGATCCTAGTTTGTTTTGGTTTAATTTGTCTGTGCTCCAGACAAATAATTAGGTTTGCTTTTAGTTTGTGCTGTTGGGGCATGGGCAAGCACAATTTTTTTGTTCCTCTGACAAGAAGTCATTTCCCTGTTGGTATGGGTTGGTCTAGGTGGCTGATTTTGGATTTTTGGTGTCTTGACTTTTGTAAAATAATATAAATATACTATTCCTGGCCTACCATGACTGTTATATGTAAGTTAGTACACATATACTACAAAAGTTATTCTGGCTGTTAATAAGGTAGATGCTCCTCTCTGAAACTGTCTCAGGAGTAGATCTCAGATGATGTTGGAGGGTTAAGCCTCCCAACAAACATGATTTTATTCTTATATAAAGTATGTACATTTATGTGTACAGAAAACAGTTTAAAAGGCCATATATTAGATGCGAACAGTAGTTAACTAGGGACGGTAGAATCCTATGGATTCTTATGTATGTCTCATTAATTTCTGTAACCATGGGTCTTTTGGCTAAAAATAGATAAGGTATTTTAATCTTAAAATTAATTTTAGTTTCTCATTAGAATATCAGCTTATAAACACTGGTATGTAATTTTTTTTGGTTAACATAAAATTAGTTGATCCATTTTAATGTTATATCTAAAATATAAAATGGACAAATTAAGAAAACTTTTAATTCCTTAAGAGGAGGTCTTAAAATATCTTTATATCTTATAATGTTACCCTCTAAACAAGTCAGTGTCTCTCAATTGTCCTTTAAAAATACCAAAATTTACTTTCCAATGTAGAGAGTAGCATGTAAGTTTTACAATATATCTTATTGTAATGGGTCCAGTCAGAGGACCCTACAGAATATAAATGAACTTTTAATAATTTGTTATTTTATACTTTAGAATTAACATATAGCTTTAGTTTGGAGAAAACCAGTTTTGATAAAATGTTCTCTTTAATCTTAAAGATTTACATATTTAGGAAACAGATACAATTGATATACATAGGAAGTAGTAATAATTATCATAATTATTGATGGTTTTGAATCAATCAAATTTAGCTTTCAAAGAGAAGTTTCAAAATTGGAACTTAAGGTGGTATTTGAAAGCATTTGCCATCTAATCAAAGATGCATGAATCTTAATTTATTAAAAATGAGTCCTTTGTTTAAATAGTAAAAATTACTAGGCATAAGTAATGATTTCATTAGAATGAGAACAGACTAATGTCCCAGTAAGTTTTTGTCATCTCAATATATGGGTAAAAATCTTGGTTTATATAAGCATAATAATATCTGTTCTTAGGGAAAAGCCTGAAATATTTTGAAATTGATTGTTTTGTATATTTTAGCCAATTTAGTCATACATGGATCGGTTTTTCATTTACTTTAACGTCCTACATCACCTGTCTAGATAATTATATAAAGATTTTTCTATTTAGGAAAATCTTTTTATCATTAAAGTCTTGAATACATAAAGACCTTTTTACCCAGAGATGTTTTCTTTTTCTCTTTTAGGATTTCCCAATTTTTGTTTCTTCTCTGTAGAAGCATTTCTTTTTCTCTGTCAGAATTTCTCCTTTTGGTTATAATTTGGAATAATGCCTGTAAATCTTAGAATCTAAACAAATTATTATATTTTCATAAGAAGAAATCTTTCAATGTTAATGTAGCCAAAGCTTTTTTGACAGCTTGTTCATAGAATCATATCTGTTTAGCATCTTATGAAAACTTGAATAATAGTTGGCAGTTAAGATTACTTGATGATTGCGTCTCAACCTTATGAATGGTACCTCTTGAAATAAGCACTTATATAATAAATTACATTTATGTTGAATATCTCTAACTGTAAAAGGCAGAGCATCAGGTAAACACAGGCACAAAAACATAAATTACGTGTTTCCTGTTGAGGAAAAATGGCTAGAAGCAAATAGACATATTTTAATTTCCCTATGAATTAAAGATTATAGATAATTTAAGCAAGTGGAAAATATATACAGCAATATAGATCAAGAATAAAGATACAGTTTATTCTCTCTTATCTAGGTAAACCCTCACATAGGTAATGTAATTAAAATAGAATTATTGCGCGTATATTTATTCATTTCTTGTATTTACATACTTAGGAATCAGAAGTATAAGAATTTTTGGTCAAATTTACCTCTAAAATCCCTGAAAGGAGGGTTGAAATGGAAACCCGCAGCCGTCAGTCAGGCTGAGTACAACTGTGGAGAAGAGGGGACGCCTAAACGGAAGCAAAAGACCTTACTGAGGGCTCAGAATCTCGCGGTCCGCACTTCTGACTACAAAGAGGAAGCTTCTGGTGAGTAGGTCTGAACTCAGCGAGCTTCCCTCTGAGGAGCGGCAGACAAGGCTCAGGCTCTCCAATCCCAGGATCTGCCCAAGACCTCGGAAACGCAGGTTAGCAAAGCTCGGAGGCCGGGCTGGGGGCGGGGCCGGAAGCTCGCCTGAGTGACAGTGGGAAGGACCAAACGGAAGCCCACGAACGTGCGGGAGGCGGTACCTAAACGTATCCGCCACGGTGTTCTGGCTGGGTGGCTGGAGCTATTTTCTGTATTCTCCTTGTGACCCGAAGCATCTCCTGTAGTCCCGGGATTTCCACCCTGTGTGTCTGCCTGTCCTGAGTGCCTTCCATGCCCGTGCATCGGAAGTAGAGTACCAGTAGTTCTGGTTGGGCCCCGCCACACCAGGAGCCGCAGAAGCTGGGCTTAGTGCTGAAGCCAGGTTTTCAGATAGTAGTTAGTGTAGTTAGGTAAGTCGGAAGAAAACCGAGACCGTTATCAGATGGAGTCCAGGAAACCAGAGCAGCACCTGGGGAAATTGAAATGTTAATGTCCCCAAGGCCTGTAACCCATCCTAAGGAACTGTTAATGAAGCAGCTCCCAGCAAACAGGGAGGTGCTAATCAAACCACCGCAGGCCCTTCCTGCCCAGACTAAGCCTCCCTGCCCCATCAGTCCCCCATCTCCCACCTTTTGGCCTTCCCACCTGCATTCTATCACTGCAGGATAGGGGGAAACAAACAGGAATGTGCGAGGACTAAAAGAAGACCTTAGCTATTAAAAAAGGAAGACCTGCCCCTTGCATGGATTCTGCCTTTTGGGTTCCCTTCTTCCTCCTGGGAGAAGTCTTTTCTGCTGTCCTTTAATAAAGCCTTCCACTTTCCACTCTGCACTGGCCTTGGTGTGTTTCTTTGGAGTTATACTTCAGCATTTGGGGAAGCAAGGATTCCTCACTGGTGAACAGCGGTAACAGTGCTGCCAGTTGCTGTCATGGTCCAAGAGGGGAGCGGAGCCCTTAGTGTGGCTGCTGTCCCTGAGCCTGTTCTGTGTGGCAGGACCCGCCTGCCGCTCCTGGGCTGCTATGGCCTAGGGCAAGTGCCCAAGTCTGTGAGCAGCCACGGAGGTGGCCCCCAGCTTTCGGGCTGCGCGTGGCCCTGCGTCCCCACATCTTGTGAGCAGCCCAGCCTGGTGGCAGCCCTGACTGCGGGCAGGTGTCCAGTTTCCCCAGCGAGCACATCGCAAACATGTTCCACTCCAGCTCTGGGCTCCGCTGGGCCCCCAGTGTCTGGGGGTGAAAACGTGGTCGTGGCAGATGTGCATTCAGGGCTGGGCCCGGGGAAGGGCAGGTTAGAGCCCGGCTGTCTGAGTATGTTACAGCTCAAGGTTGGGTTGTTAGATGGGCGCTTGGCGAGGGGGCAACAGGGGCAGCAGACTCTGCGGGGCAGTCCAGTGGCCCAAGTATCCCTGAAAGCAGTAGAAAAGGCATCTCCCTCTCTCTTTGATTTATTTCTCTAAAAATAGAGAATTTCTTGTACTTAGCATCCCACAGTAATATAAATCTTTCCTCTCTCCTCTCACTCTCAAAAACATCCACAGTGCACTGAATTTCCATGATAATCCCATTCAAAGTCTTTCAATCAATAATACTTTGATCCAAAATACAATAAGTCCACAAAATTCTCATCTAAAACATTTCCATGCAATAGTTCTTCAATCCACTATATGAGAAATCCACAATTTAAAAAAATCCACAATATCTATACCACAAGCGCGCTTTACCTATGAGAGCAGGCCAGACCTCACCATTTAAATCTCACCATTTATCTTGAATCCATGCAATGAGAAAGTCCCTCTTCCAGGCACCAAATCTCACCCGCGACCCACCCAGGCAAGATATGCTGTGTTTCCCTATGTGTAGTGAGCTGGCTGCGAAATACAACTGAAAAAATCACACCATATGGAAATAATTTTGGTATTGAGGGCAGGACGGCTCTGCCACCTTAAGGGTCCTGCTTCCACACTGGAAGGAGAGAGAGAGAGAGAGAGAGAGAGCCTGTTTTCATTTGTTTATAGCGCCTGTTTTCATTTGTTTATAACAGGGACATCAAAGGCAGGAATAAGGTTTCAAAGGTAGAGTCTTGCTTCCTGATGTCTCCTGGTCAGCAGGTTCATTGATATCTTGGCAGGTCACACCCATCTCAGGTTTTGTGTGGGATCTTAGGCAGAGCTTGAAGGGGAGACGCACCTGCATCAGGTGGTCAATCCCTGAGGGGGTGCCACAGGGAGTTCTCAATGCCAGACCTATCCCCTCAGGAGGCTACTGTGCGCAACAGTCCTCACACAGCCCATGGGTGATTGGGCTTGTGACAGAGGTCCCTCATGACCATAGAGGACCCCCGGGCTTTGGAAGGTGGGAGGCTCTTTGCTGCCTGGGGATTGGAAATGCAGACCCAGCCCCTGTTCTTCGGTTGCTCCTGGTTCTATGTGCACATTTTCAGAAGTGGCCCATTAGTAGGTGGTGCCTTCTCTCTGTTTTCTTTCTGCCTTGATGGTCATTGTAGCATCAGGACATCCTACAAGCTTGACCTGAAGGTCATCTGTGAAGTGGTGGGTTTCTTCCCATGCAGCTTGGGGGATTCTTTACCGTCTCTCATGTCCTTGTCTGTATTGGGGGAGCTTGGAGCTGTGTTTTGTCCTGGTGTCGCTGTGTCCAGTCTGTGGTAGTGACAAAGGGCAGTCCCTATGGAAACCCTGGCTAGGCATGGTCTCCCAGCCACCCTGAGTTTCCAAGGGGTGCTGAGTAGTGAGCTCAGATGTTCTGAGCTTTGGAGGGGGTACGTATTGCAGGACTGTAGCCGGAAAGGATGGTCGTGTGACTGTAAGGAGTTATGTCCCAGGACACATTGCAGGTTCCAGGTGCGTGATTTCCATCTTGGCAGTGATGGGTGCTTTGAGAAACCCATGAGAGAGCTTCCCCCTGGGTCTGAGGAGCCTAATGAATGTCCAGCCTTGGTGACTGGGCTGGCACTGCTGCCTGTGTCCCTCTCACACTCAGTGGCACTGGAAGGGCTTTGTGCTTGGTTCTGAAGAGCTGGATCTGCTGGAGGGGCAGCAGGGACTGACGGGGAGGGGACCCAGAGTAGTTCTGGGATAGCTAGAGGAACACAGTGGCCTCTGGGCTGGCAGTGGAGCACCCCTGGAGGAGGAAGCCCAGAGTCATCTCTGAGAGCGGAGACCTACTGCAGAGCCAACTCTGGGGAGCCCAGGGGGGCGGGGAGGCTGTGATCAGGAGAGGGGAGGAAAGAGCAGGAAGGAAGGGGCAGGGAGTGGGGAGAGAGAGGAGGCTGCAGAGACATGGGGAGGGAAGAGGAAGGACAAGAGGAGAGAGGAGGAAGGAAGGGGGGATGGAGGGTGCAGGAGGAGAGCAGCAGGGTGCAGAGGGCCAGTGGTGAGGGGAGGGAAGATGGGAGAAGACAGGGACCAGGAGGAGGGCAGGGGAAGGCAGCGGGGAGCAGAGTGGTGCACGTGGGGGAGAAGGAAAGGCTGTGTCCAGGGAGGGGAGCCCTGTGGGCAGGGAGCATGTAGGGTGGGGTGGCCCCCACGCAGTGTCTGGAAGGAAGCCCCTGCAGGGCTGGCAGAGGGGTGGCCATCCCAGGAGAGGATGGAAAGCATTGAGGACTCTCAGCCCTGATGGAGTTTTGACCTGAAGAACTGGGTGGGCAGACCTCGTACTCACTGAGAGAAGATGCTGGACCGAGGCAGCTGGAAGGTGAGGATCTGCCAAGGCTGCTAGGCCTCAGCAGAAAGATCCATCTTTTCCCAGGCATTCAAACTCCCTTCAGCAGTTGACTTTGTGGGACAGGAGACACATGGTAGAGTGCCTCTGAGTTCTTTCCTGTTCCCATGGATAGCACGTTGAAGTTGCTTTCCATGTGGGCCGTTGTCAGGAATGCTGGAGTGAGCCCTTGGTACAGAAGCCTTTGTGGCATCTCTGGGTTTTCCTTGTCATATGCCAGAGGCTGAATTGCTGGGTAAATACTGTGTACATTTCATGGTCTCCCCATATCTGTTGGAGAATGAGGCACCCGAGGAGTGGTGACCCATGTGAGCATGCACCCCACGCAGCCTGGAAGGACACAGGCTTAGCCCAGTCCATACCCCCTGGACTTTCACACGTGGTCTGAATTCTTGCTGGGTGGATTTGCAAAAGGTATTGTTTACTGATAAAAGGTATTGTTTACCAGATCAGATGCAACACCTCTGGAGTCACCACTAGTGGGGAACAGACGTGGGGCTTCTTTCCCTGGGTTTCAACGTGGATCCACTGAACCATGGATGCACCCGCTGAGCATTACCTTGGGTAAACACAGGTGGGAAGGCCCCTGGGCCTTGCTTGTGTGGACCCTTGCACACAACTCTTGTGTTAGTATACATGGTACCACTTCTCTGGAGCATCGTTTCACAATAGATGTTAGAAATTAGAAAATACCCATGGCCTCACCGTGACCCATTGTGAACTTGCTTTTGCTCCTGCTGGTCCCCAGCCTGTCACCTCCTCCTGCCTGAGAGCCTCAGTGCTGGAGATGGGGTTCCACCGGCCCACTGCCAGCAAATCTAATGAGCGGCACCCCTGGCCTCAGATTTCTAGCTTGGTCCAGAATGATGAATCTCTCAATGGAATCTATCGGATGGACAGACTCTCGTGCAGGGTGAACTCTGTTGGGCATGGCCTGGAGGGGAGGGAAGGTTAAAGGGTTGAGACTGGGCATCTTTTGGCCTCCCAGTAGCACGGTCCTTCTCTCCCTTGGAGCCCTGGATCATTCAGCCTTGCACCACTGTGTGATTACATTGGATCACCACTTTATAAGGAGTCCAGGTTTATTTTGGCTCATGGCTTTAGCAATTTCAGTCCATGGTGGCTTGGCCTATGGCTTTGGACCTGCGGTGGCACAATTATTGTGGTGGGAGCACATTTTGTAATGAGCTGCTCACTTCACGGTGGGTGGGAAGCCAAGGGAGCGACAGAAAGGGACCAGGGTCCATAGCCCATTCGGGGTCATGTCCCCAGTGACCTCTCTTCCTTCCACCAGGCACCGTCTCCCAAGATGAGGCTGAGGAAGCCGTTAGCACCTGGGTCTAGGGTGTTGGATCTGCAGTTCAGATCCAAACTGTAGCAAGTACCCCCCACCTGACTTGTATGTTGGCAGGTGTCCTGGCTGTCTGAGACTGCAGACCCTCCCACCTCCAGAAAGTCACAATTGAGTTTGCCCAGCTAGGGGGATTCCCTCTCTTAAGTCCTCTGCAAGGGACAGGACAGATTCTTACCTGATTTTCTCCCATCTATGATGTTTTTGAAATATACTTCCAAAGGATCCAAACTGACAGACAAAAAGGGTAAGACTTCACTTCCCTAGTAGCAGGACTACCAGGTTCCATCACTTCCAGGCGAGTGGAAGGAGCTGTCCCGTCCTGACCAGCCTACAGCCTCTCACATGGGTGGAACCAGCAACCTATGCATTGGAAAATATTCAGGCTTATCTTCAGTTGTTGGACAAAAATTTGAACTTACAAGGTAAAGCCACCGTTTCCCAGTAAAACTAGCTAAATAAGAAACGCTTTTTCATTTTCAGCATTTTGCATTTTGGAGTTTGTGAGCTATGTTGTTGGTCCTGGGAATGGAACCCAGGGCCTCATGAATGCTAAGCATGCTCTCACTGAAGTATACCTTGGCTTGGTGAGGTTATTTTAATTTTGGATTAAATATATATATTTATTTATTTATTATTATTTTTTTCCGGCCTGAGTGTTGACGCTAAGCTGAAGGAGGCAACTACAGCTCTCCAGACAGCTGGGTCTGGGGAGAGGCCTGGGTGAGGATGGATCTGTCCTCAGTGGAGTACATAAGGGCAAGGGAGGGACAGGTCGTATTGGTGACACTTGTGACCTCTGAGAACGTGTGACAGTGATCAGAAAGGAATACCACTTGACCCATTGAGGTAAACCTCTACCAATCACCTGCTCCCAGGTGCATCTCCAGGTGACTGAAGTTTTCTACCAAGGGATTGTTGGGGGCCGCAGCTCCTGCCAGGCGGTGAATCTGCTCCAGGGGAAGGAGAAGGCTGGGTGTCTCCAAGGTCACCTCCCAAAGGATAAGACTCTCTCACATGGAACCTTTCTCAGAGGTCCCAAAACTTACCAGAAAGGGCCCCGGGGCTGGGAGGCCAACTCCCTGCCCCTCACAATCTGTCCGAGGTCCCACAAGGAGGCATGTGGGCTCACTGATCAGCAGCCCTCAGACCCGGCGTGGACAGCAGCATCAGTGGCTCTTCTCTCACACGCTGCTGGAGGTGAGACCCCAGCTTCCCAGCTGCATGGGTCCTGTGCTGTTACAATGAAGACATGTGGCAGCCCGTCACAGCTGAAACGGGCATGTTGAGCTACCCCAGTGACCTGGTGATTGTACCCTGAAGCAGGGCAGGTCTTTGTTTCTGGCAGAGAGCCACAGGTACCCCTAAGAGTGGCCCTGGGGGCTAGCCTCTTGCTGGTCGCCAGGGCCTCCCAAGAAGACTGAGTACCCTGGACTCAGGACCCTTGCAGTGGGCCTAGATTCCCTGGGAGTGGAGGGGGTGACATGGAGAGTCTCAGGGCTTGTGTACACTTGAGGAGCTCTAAGCCCATTTCAGAAAAGGGAAGTGATGCAAGGAGAGACTTTCTCACACCCTCCCCCTCCAGCTCTCTTGAGCCTTCTGGGACTGGGAAGGGCCATTAGCCAGGTAGGAGTGGGATTGAGGGCCACATTCAGGGAGCAGTAGCCAGCTGGGGCGGTGGGTGGCCTCGGGCCAGCTCCGCTTCTCTCATTCTCTGCTTGTGGTGCTCAAGGACAGCTGTAGGAGTTGCTAGGAGTGCTGGATGCTGCTGTAGGGACAGCCTGGGTCTTGCCCTGTCCCCAGGAGGCACTGCCAGCACAGCCTGGGCCTTGCTCCTCTCTTTCCTAGAAGCAGGACATCCTTTGGGTGTCTCCAGGGAGTCACATCACCCCGAAAGTCTGTGACCCCAGGTGGACTGTCTTTCAGGGGTGGTGTGGAATGGGGCACCCACATGACTCCATCCTCCTCAAGCAGCCTTCCTGAGGGGGACTGGCTGTCAGTGGGTCTGAGGCTGCTTCTGTCCCTTGCTGCCCACCTGTAAGCAAGAGACCTACTCCACGTAACATGTGTGAGAACGAGTCAGCCCTGCCAGACTCAGGGGCAGTCAATACATGGGGACCTGATGGTGGCCAGGATGAAGTGCACGGAAGCTTCTGGACTCTTGCTTCCGATGGCCTGCCTAACAATGATCTCTGCTGGTCTTCTCACAGAGACAGTCTCCTCATGGCAGGGGGCCTGGAGGACCTGCCTCATAGGAAGACCTGGGCACCCCAAGCATGGAAGAGGCCCTGGGTGTCCACTTGCAATCTGAACAGTTTCCCAGGATGACTGGGAAGCCCAGAGTCCCTGGCCACAGGGATCCACACAGCTCACACTGCGCCTGGGGACAGCACCATGCCCGCTCTTCCCTTAGCCATGTGCTGGGGTGCCGAGGGCAATGAGAATGAGGCCAGGCTGGATCCTCAGTGGGGACCAAAAGCCTCGCTGTGCCAAGGAATGTGGCAGGAAGTAGTGCTGTGGCAGCAAGGCAGATGGTGGACATGGTCCATGTGTGGACAGGTATGTATTTCTAAAACCTGCATCAGAAGATGCTGTCAACGCCCTGGCAGGCGTCCCGGGAAGCGATAGAGCCAGGGTGAGAGCATGCCGCCATCAGGGGCCTTCTCAGTGTCCCTGCATGTTGTTGAGGAGCAGGACCAGCAGCCCAGAGGGCAGAAGGGAGGGACTGAACAGGGGCAGCAAGGTCTCATCTGAGATGGAGGAGCTTTGGGCCGCCAGGGAGCAGGACACAGGGCTGGGTGTCAGGGTGCAGCTGGAACAGCCGAAGGTAGAGCTGGATAGATGGGCAGATGGCACAGGGCCCAGGAGATGTGGTGAGAGTTTTTTTGTAAGGGCAGCAGAACTCCACTGAAGTGCCAAGCAGGAGAGAAACACGTCACACCCTTTGTCCTCTGTGAAGCAGGAAACCAAGGAGATGTGGGGCTGGTCCAACAAGCATCCAGCGTCTCCTGTTGTCCATCTCACAGAGACACCTGGACCACTGATGGGGAAGTGGGTTCTCTGGGTGCAGGGTCTGAAGGGCCTGAGTCTGCATACTGGCCCCAGGGCGCAAGACCTCACCTGGAGGGGTCCGCGAGTGTCAGCGATTCTCTCGCTATCGCCCTCTTCTCACACAGACGCCAGGACACAACCCCAGGCCCTACCAAGGTGACCTTCTCTCATCCAGCCACCTCCCAAGGGCCCCACCTCTGAACACCACAGTGGACTAAGCTTCCAATGCTCAGTGCCCCCAGCGAAGCCCTGGGGACACAGGCCAGTCCATACCACAGCAGGCTCTCAGCATGGAGTCTCTGGGCCACCTGTGCCTCGAAGCTCTCTGCAGCTCTTGTCTCCACTGGTGCCTGGTGCCCACGGGTCAGCACTGTGCCATGGAAATGACTGACACCTAGCTCCATCTTGGCCCATTCAGTCAGGGTCACAGCTTCAAGGAGTTGGCACAAACAACCAACCAAGAAACAAATATGGTGACCTGCAGAAGGCAAAGGATCACTGCCCAAGGGATACCAAAGTGGGCTCTTTTGGAATCAGTGAGAACAAGATTTTCTTAAGCAAATAGAGAAACCAAGGGAAGCTAATCCAGGAAGAGGAAGCAGATAAGATCAATAAGCTCCAAAAGATGCTCAGCCCCTCCAGAATGAGGGAAATGCAAAATAATAATAATAATAATAATAATAATAATAATAATAATAATAATAATAATAATAAAGCTCTCTTTCACCCACCAGCTGAGTTGAAAGAGACAGAAAAGAAGAAAGAAAAGGAAATGGCTAATAATGGCTAGCACAGGGAGTGCTCCACCCATCCCCTCTCCTACTGAGGCTCGCCTCGTGGGCACAGAGATGGGTGTAAGGGCTACATCAGCCTCTCTTCTACATGGAACCAAACAGCATCTCAGTGAGAGAGAAATAGAAGTCAGTGGCTCTTCAGGCATCTTGTGAAACTGAAGACCCTGGAACTTCACACTGTGTTAGGGTCTGTAAACAAGTCAAGATGGCGCCTGGCATTTTGCCAGAGGGAGTGGTTTGTGAAGTAACGCCAGCTAGCCATTAAGTGTGGAGATTCCTTATTGGTTGACTGCTGTATCTAGTTTATGTTAATTAAGATAAGCTGTGTGGAATGTATATATACCCCTCCTGTCCTACAATAAACGGCTCCCACTCCTGCTGTATCAATGTACACAAGTTATTCGTCACCCCCCCCCCCCCCCCATTATTTTGCTGCAGCCGGACTGCGGCAACACTGGTGTGAGAAAGAGAGACCACCTCATGGTAGCAAGGAGCAAGCAGAGCAAGAGTCATGCTGGACTTGACAGGCAGTGGGCAGGGCCCCTGGGGGAGAGCTGGCCTAGAGGCAAGGTAGAGGTGTGCCTCTCGCCACACCCTTCCACATGCCACATTCAGTACTTGTGAAGATGGGGCAAAGACAGCCCCAGGAGCATCTCGGCCCAGATTGAGCTATGTGTGGCCTGAGCAGGATGCAGGAGCACTTGAATACTGCCCTAAACCAGTGCAGGCAGCTAAACCAGAGTTTGCTTGAGTGGATTTCCTAAGGTTTCAAATAAAACACAGACACACAATTTACCTTTAATTCAAGCCCTGGGACAGCTCCTCTGCCCCCAGCCTCAAGCTCCCCAAGTGGGAGAGCGAGGAACATCACGAGAGGCTGGCGAGAGAGAGTGAGCACATTCAGGGTGGTCTTTTATTGAGGGAACTCTGGTTCTTAGAAATTTCCATCTAAAAAAGGTCAAGAGGGTCAGGGTTGCAAGGACAGGTAAAGTAACTGGATCCCTGGGGATGTAGGAAGGCACGCCCAGGCATGAAGACAAGTTTGGAGACATTTTTATGACTTTCAAGATCGGGTCCACCGTCTACGGCCACTGTGGCCAGATCACCGGAAAATGCTGGTCACATGATGTGGCAGCCTCCCACACTTGGAGGCCTATACCTCGCCAGGGACTCAGGGTCCAGAGGACAAGGGCTGCAGGTCTGTCCACCTGTTAGGTGAGTGCCTCCTCACATCAGCTCTTCTCAGACCCTACTGTGCAGGAGGCCAGGCAGACTGAAAAGGGAATCCACAGCCCAGGCCCTTGATATGGAATAGGCAGGGCTCCTCAGGGCTGAGAAGGTCCACTGTCTTGGAGGGCTCAGGTACGCAGACGCACTCAATGCTTGCCCAGGAACACAGCCTGCCTGTGTCATGAGAGACAGCTCCTGGCCCTGCATCTTGTCACGACTGTGGAGACAGGGTTCACCTGCTCTAGAGTAACGGCTGGGTGGATGTTGCCCCTGGCCCGCACTCTTGTCCCAGGTGTCCATCACCTGGGGAAGCTCCCTCCTGCCCCATCTCGGCAAGACCTCCACACACAGTCCTGACTGGTTACCACGGACTTGCCCCAACTTCAACTTGATACAGAGGCGGTGCCCTATGCAGCCTCACACCTGCCCCTTTGCTTAGCGCTTTTGAGGTATGGCCATGTTGTTGCCGGAGGCAGGGTCCTGACCCTATGGCTTCTCCCCTCCTGGTCTCACCTCCAAAGCAGGACGGGCACCACAGACCCACCAGGAGCAACTTCTTTGCTGGCCACAGTTTCAAGGACCCACCAGGGAGCACCCACCCACAGCCATGAGGCCCCACCCTGAAGCAGATTGTTCCCCTACCACCTTTAAAGCAAAAATGGAGGCTTTCCTCCATAAATACTTTAACACTTGTATTCTGAATTTTTATTTTGGTGTTTTCTTCATTGGGAAGTCAATACAACATGTTGAGTTGAATCCTGGGATGCCTCTGCAAACTTAATTAGAAAATGAGTGATTCTAGCCCCTCACGTGCCTGGGAATAAAGCATGAATGTAAGGTGGTAAGGCAGATTAGCTGGAGGCTACGCATTCAATCATCTAGCCAACAAATATCCAGTAAGCATTGATCGGGTGCCCACTATATCTCTCAGTTCTAGAGACTAAAAAGAGAAATTCAAGGTCCCTGGCCTCCGAGAGCAGGCCATTGTGGCCACACACCACTTAGCCACAAGTTGCTTTGGGGGAAGGATGTCCTTAGGTGTGCTCCTCTGGCAGGGTGGCTAGGATGCGCACTGCAGCCTTCGTAAAGACTGTGCTGTTCTGGTCCTCGGGGTTCAGTCCTAAATGCGAAATGTCAGAACAGGAGGAAGGAAATCACAGTGCATGGTGTCTTCTAACCCAGGAAATTCAGTTGTCCTGGCATCCAGGAGATATTACACCCAGGACCCCACTGGTTGCCAAGATCCAGGGTGCATGAGTCCCGTATAGAATGGCTTGGTGCTCACATACCCCATTCCTGCCCTGCACTCTGGTGGTCTCCAAAGGACACACCCCTCCCACAGCACAGCCTTGCTGTGCTCCAAGGAGTTATAAGGGTGTGCTCCTTCCCTGGAGACCCTTGCCCTGGTGTGTAGTCTGCAGTTGAGCCCACGGACATCCAGGGCTGCCTTGTGGATTAGAGGGGAGTGGGAATTTGGGGGCTTCAGCCTGGGTCTTTGTCCTCTGTGCAAACAGGAGGGCGTAGGCAGGTGAGTGGTGGAGGCTAAGGGCTTGGGGACATCTCAGGTGAGCCCGTGGGCACAGGTGAGGGGATGCAGAGCTGAGCCAACCCAACTGGTCTCAGCAGGGTGTGTGGGGCATCAAGCCTGGCACAGGACCCAGCCCTGGGTGGAGACCAGGGGAAATGGAGGGACAGCAGGCCAGTGAGCCCACATGCCCTGCAGGAGTGGCCCCAGCACCAACCCACCCTGACGCAGGGGATGGGGGAGTGGGGCAAAGCCCAATGAGGCCAGGGGCTGTTCCACCAGGTCCTGCACATCCAGAAACCCTTCCCAGGAGCTCCTTAGATGTCAGGTCTCCTGCCAAATGGGCCCATGAGAAGACCGCATGGGAGAGAGCTGGGCCTGCAAACCACAGCCATCTCCTGCCAGGCTGGGTGAGGCCCACGGGTTCCCCTTCACTCAGGCAGGAGGCTCTTGAAGGCCCAGCACGTCCCTTAGGGGCATTGGAACGACTCTCCTCATGGCCATTGGCTTTGGAGATGGCCTGGGCAGCCTTCTGTCCCTCACACTATGTTCATGCTGCTGGGGGGCCAGATATCTCAGTCCAGCTGTGGAAGCCGTGCAGGATTCCCAGGCGTAACCCTGTTCTGCTGCCTGATGCCTTCAGACTGGCTGGCACCAGGGACAGCCGCTCTGAAAGGAGCAGCCACTGAGTTCCCGGGAAAGTGGAACATCGAGACATGGAACCACATTTTCCGGAGGAAAAAGTCTTTTCAGACACATCAGGCTGTCCTCCCAGTGGGTCCTCCAAAAATAGGCCTCCTGTTCCTCGGAGCATGCAGTTCTGTCCTCTGCGTATCTGCCACCTGCTGGGCCAGCAGTGCTGGGCACCTCAGTTCCAATTCTCCGAGCCCAGTAAACCCCGGCATTCTTCCCAGGTAACCATTTAACTGATGGAAACAAACAGTGCTTCGGAGAGGACCAGGTGCTGGCTGTCACGCCCCAGGGCTGGCGCCATCAGGCTGTCTCAGTGCCACCTCTTATTACACAGTGTCATTGAAATTATACAGTTTAACGTTTCTCACCTTTCACCTGTAATTTCTAATGTTTCATTGTCTTGGGGATGTTAGAAGTTTATTTGGGGGTCCCAGATTTAATATGACTTCTTATTACAGAAGGTAAAGAGGTCTTTCCTTTTTTTGTCATCAATTACTGGACAGTCTTCGAAACTACACGGTTGTCACAATGTCAAAAAGAGTATTTGTTGCAAGGCAAGTTGAAAATATGCTAAATATGTCTGATAATACCTATAATAATATACCAATAATAGTTCTTATTTTAATTATTGTTAATTTTTAAAAATTATAAAATTTAAAATAGAGCTTCCGTTAAAAGGCTGTTTCAAACATTCCTGTAGTACTGCAAGAACTGTAATCCAATGAACGCCATGTTCCTATTACATGGCCCAAGGTAAGGAAGACAGGCAGCCTTGACCGGTCCTCTTCCTGCTCTCCTGAACCTGGTCTTGGTCAAGTCCTGGTTTTTCTTACAGCTCACCACTTGTTTCTCTCTCTCTCTCTCTTTTTATTTTTTTTAAAATTTTTTAGTTGTAGTTGGACACAATGCCTTTAATTTATTTATTTTTATGTGGTGCTGAGGATCCAACCCAGGGCCTCGCAGGTGCTAGGCAAGTGCTCTACTGAGCCACTGTCGCAGTCTGGCTGGGCACAAAAGCCTTGTAGGTTCAAAACAGGAACTCCTTTATTCTCCGCACTCCTGTGAATGCCATGCACACGGCCTTCTCCCGGGACACAGCACACACCAACCGGAAATCCCTCCTCCGGAAATCCCTCCTCCCGCACAATGGGAACTCTCCGGGAATCCTGCGAGAACTCCAAAGTAGCAGGCGGAGGCGGACAGCAGGGGTCTAATACACAATTGAATACACAGCTTAACATAACCATTATCATCTCAATGGCTTGCTGGTGTCACCTCTCAACCACTCCGTTCTGGCAAAAATGCCATGCGTCATTCGGACTCGGCTATGGCTCTCAGCAAGCCACAACCCCAGCCCCGCCACTTGTTTCTTTTTCTTTTTTCTTTTTGTAATTTAACTTCATTTTTTTAGTTGTTGTTTTTAGCTATACATGACAAGTGGGGTGTATTTTGACATATTATACCTACATGGAGTGCAACTTATTCCAATTTGGATCCCATTCTTGTGGTTGAACACGATGTGGAGTTACACTGGTCATGTATTTGTATATGAGCATAGGGAAGTTCTGTCTGACTCATTCCACTGTCTTTCTTATTCCCATCTCCTTCCCTTCCCTTTATTCCCCTCTGTCTAATCCACGGAACTTCTATACTCCCCTCCCCACCCTCCCTTGTTATGTGTTAGCATTCACATATCAGAGAGAACATTCGGCCTGTGGTTTTTTGGGACTGGCTTATTTCACTTATCATGATAGTCTCCAGTTCCATCCATTTACCAGCAAATGTTCTTTATGGCTGAGTAATATTCCATTCTGTATATATATCATGATTTCTTTATTCATTCATCTGTGGAAGGACACCAAGGTTGGTTTCATAGCTTAGCTATTTGAATTGAGCTGCTATAAACATTGATGTGGCTGCATAATTGTAATATGCTGATTTTAAGTCCTTTGGGTATAAGCTGAGGAGTGGGATAACAGGGTCAAATGGTGGTTCCATTTCAAGTTTTCTTTATATATATATATATTTCTTTTTTTAGCTATAGGTGGACACAATATCTTTATTTTATATTTATATGGTGCTGAGGATCAAACCCAGTGCCTCATGCATACTAAGTGAGCACTCTACCTCTGAACCACAACCCCAGCCCCATCCATTCCAAATTTTCTAAGGAATCTCCATACTGCTTTCCAGAGTGGTTGCACCAATTTGCAGTCCCATCAGCAATGTATGAGTGTATGTTTTCCCCCACATTCTTGCTAATATTCATTGTTACTTGTATCCTTGATTAATTGCCATTCTGACTGGAGTGAGATGGAATCTCACTGTAGTTTTAATTTTCTTTTCTCTAGTTGCTAGAGACGTTGAACATTTTTTCATATATTTTTGTTTGTTCATATTTCTTCTTCCGTGAAGTGCCTGTTCAGTTCCTTTGCCCACTTATTATTGGATTATTATTATTATTATTATTATTATTTTTTGGTGTTAAGTTTTTTGACTTCTTTGTGTATCCTGGAGATTAGTGCTCTATCTGGGGTGCAGGTAGTAAAGATTTTCTCCCATTCCGTAGGCTCTCTGGTCATGTTCTTGATTGTTTCCTTTGCTGTGAAGAAGCTTTTTAGTTTGATACCACCCATTTATTGATTCTTGATTTTACTTCTTGTGTTTTAGGAGTCTTGTTGAGGAAGTCTGATCCTGGGCTGACATGATAGAGTTGGGCCTACTTTTTCTTCTAGTAAGTTCAGGGTCTCTGGTCTAATAGATACAAAAACATATTAAAAAGATAGTGCACCATGATCAAGTGGGGTTCAATCCAGGGTTGCATGGTTGGTTCAACATACAAAAATCAATAAACATTGTTCATCACATTAATAGACTTAAAGAAAAGAACCCCATTATTATCTCAATAGATGCAGAAAAAGCATTTACCAAAATACAGCATCCATTCGTGCTCAAAATACTAGAAACTCTAGAAAGAGTAGGAACATATGTCAACATTATAAAAATTATATATGCTAAACCCAAGGTCAACATCATTCTAAATGGGAGAAAAATTGAAAAATTCCCTATAAAAAACTGGAATGAGACAGGGATGCCCTCCTTCACCACTTCTATCCAACACAGTCCTTGAAATTCGATACAGAGCAATTAGACGAAAGAAACTAAAGGGATATGAATAGGAAAAGAAGAGCTCAAACTATCCCTATTTCCCGATGACTGATTCTATATTTTGAAGACTTAAAAAACTCCACCAAAAAGCTTCTTGAACTCATAAATGAATTCAGGTTATAAAAAGTAACAGGTTATAAAATTAACACCCATAAGTCAATTGTGTTCCTATACACTATTGACAAATCAGCTGAAAGAGAAATCAGGAAAACCATCCCATTCATAATAGCCTTAAAAAGAATACTTGGGAATCAATCTAACAAAAGAGGTGAAAGATCTCTACAATGAAAACTATAGAACACTAAAGAAAGAAATTAAAGAAGATTTCAGAAAATGGGAAGATCTCCCATGCTTTTGGATAGGCAGAGTTAACATTGTCAAAATGGCCATACTATCAAAAATGCTATACAGATTTAATGCAATTCCCAATAAAATTCCAATGACATTCTTAATAGAAAAAAAAAAAGCAGTCATAAATTCATTTGGAAAAATAAGAGGCCCAGAATAGCTAAAGCAGTCCTTAGAAAAGAATTGCAGGAAACATAATAATACCAGACCTTAAACTCTACTATAGAGCTATAGCAACAAAAACAGCATTCTACCAGCACCAAAACAGACATGAAGACCAATGGAACAGAACAGAAGCTACAGAGACACCCCCACATGAATACAGTTATCTCATACTAGACAATGGCACCATAAACATACATTGGAGAAAAGATAGCCTCTTCAACAAATGGTGCTGGGAAAACTAGAAATCCATATGCAGCAGAATGAAATTTAACCCCTATCTCTCACCCTGCACAAAACACAACTCAAAGTGGATCAAGAACATAAGTGTCAGACGAGAGGCCCTGCACCTAATAGAAGAAAATGCAGGCCCAACTTTCCATCATGTAGTAAAAGAAGCTGGGAAGGCTTATTACGTCCTGGAGTGTTGTGAATCCCTGGTTATAGCACTGACCCATACTGAGTAGCAAGTACCCAGCAGTATGGGAGGGTCTGTGTGTCCATGTTCTCTTGCAAAGCCTTGACTAAGAGTGCTACAGAGTGTAAGAAATGAGGATGCTCATGAGTTGAGGAAGCCCTGGTATGTCCTGTAGTGAGATTCACCCATCAAGCCCTGCGGGGAAGATAGAAGACACCTGAGGCCCCCTGGACAGAGGAACAACTGGGGTGACTGACGAAAGTCTGCTCCCATGATTCGGTCTTTGAGGTGGTACGTATTGGAGATGGCCAAGCCTTTCCTCCCTGTGTGGGTGCTCCTCTCCGAGAGCCAGACTCCAACTTCCCTGCATCTGGTCTTGACCCCCAGGAGACAGTGCACCTGCTGTGCTGGGTCTCCTGAGGCCACATTGCAGGAATCAGTAGCTTATTTGG
This sequence comes from Marmota flaviventris, assembly GCF_047511675.1. Taxonomy (NCBI): domain Eukaryota; kingdom Metazoa; phylum Chordata; class Mammalia; order Rodentia; family Sciuridae; genus Marmota; species Marmota flaviventris. Next base: position 10,442,763 of record NC_092509.1, on the reverse strand, counting down.
AGTCAGGGTTGCTCCCTTGGTCAGTCATCATGCTGTGAGGAAGCCTAATCCCCCAAAGGGCCCCCCATGCAGAGCTCAGGTCCACAGCTGCTTGGGGGAGGGGCTGCCTCTTATGTCCTCGTGTGCGTGGCCTTTAACCCTCTAACCTTTGGTGATATACTTTAAAAGTCATTTCTGGCCTCAGCATTGCTGACTCACCCAGATTTGCTCCATCGTTCTGAAGAGAGCGACTCTGCCAGGGTCACTTTGGTTGGGTGACAGGTGAAGTGTTGTCCTTGCCTTCAACTGGACCCCAGACAGAGCGAGCACAGTGATATCTATGGGGTCAGCCTGTGGCATCAGGCAGGGCTGGCAGGGCGGGTCCAGGCTGCTGCTCGAGTCACCAGGCTTGATAGGCTCCCTCTGGGTGAAAAGACAGGTATGGACCAAGCACACTTAGGGTCCTTCCAGCTGCAAAGCCCCCTGCTGTGCTCAGATCCCAGCTCAGGAGAATCAGAGCTGAGGTGGCCCAGGGATCTCTAGATGGGGGCGGGGGGGGGGGGGGGGGGGCGCACGCACACGTCTCAGCAGGCTGGAATCTTACCAGAGCACCCGTTTGCCTTATGTAACATCTGCCCGAAACATGATGTTCTGCATCTAGACAGCAGGCACAGACAAATGCCAGACAGCTGGGCTGGATGCCACGTGTGCCTATGCCCAGCCTGGTGACCCTCCTGGATGTGCCACGTCCTTTCCTCTCTACCACTTCCTCCAGTGCCCTCCTGACTGTCCTGAAGACATTCTGCATTCCCACTTCTGTGTTCTGGGATGGGCACCTGGCTGGCCCCCAGGGGTACCCCCAGCCCCAGGCCAGCCAGGCCCCAGGGGCAGGGAAGGACTCGCCTGCAGACACCATTCGATGCAGACAGCACTTGTGGCGGCTGCAGGTTCTGCCAAGCAGTGCACTCAGGATGGCTGGACTGCAGGCCACCACTGCGGAGCAGTTTCCCCCAGGTCTCCTGGGCTGAGTTCTTGTCTCAGCTGCTCCACAGCAAGACCAGGGCCCTGTGGAGGTTGGGTGGAACCTTGCATCCATGTTGTTCTGGTTTTGCTTGGAATACCACAGCTGCTCCGTCCCCTCCTCCCTCTGTGCTTGGCCCCTCGTGTGCAGGTCTGGACCTCCCACTGGAGCTTCAAACCCTCTCCCATGTCCTAACAGCCACATAGTGTCTCCTTACCTGTCCTGCTGCATGACTGGGCCACCTACCCAGCACCCAGCATGGATCAGCGAGCAGTCCTCAAGATGTGGTGGATGGATGATTGAGGACTGGAGCCGGTAGGCCACTGGAGACCCAGTAGGCCTCCTGGACACTCAGAGAGCCATCGCGGGCCCTGATTACCTGACAGCCAGAAACCAGAGGACTCACTGTCCTCGTGGTGGCCCAAGGAACACAAGATCAGCCCCTCAGGGGTCAGGACTGGCACCTGGCCTATGCCTGTTGCAGGGGTGCAGGGGTCAGTTCCTTCCCTGGAATTCCACTCACTGTGCTGGCCCTAGACAGCTGGCAGGCTCCTCCCTGTGCTTTCTCATTTATCCATAGAACACCACCAGAAGGCGACTGGGTAGTAGCATAAAGCAAAGGAGGATGGGATGTCAATGGAGCTTTGTGTTTTGGATGATCTGCCAAAAAAAATATATATATGAGGAGGAGGACAAGGTTTAAATCCACTCGATCAGGAAATTCACAATATTAATATGATTTTTCTCTCACATACCCCAGGTGTTTCTCAAGATCAGATCTTACAGTGGGTACCGGCTAACTCTCGTCTCCTGCCTGTGTGAGGACAGGAGAATCAGTGATGTCTCACAGACCCCAGGGACCCTGGGAAGGAATGCCAGGCTTCCTGAGCCACAGGGTCAGCACCAACCAGAATGAGGACCAAACACAGGTCAGCATTAGTCCCGTCCAGTGTTCCCTGGCCTTTCCTTCCCAGAGTTCCCCTGCCTTCATTTTTGGGAGAGACGTCTGTGGTGACAGTGTCATTACAAGTTGGAACCCTTGGTGTAGGAGTGACCTTAAGATTCTCGGCACTTCTGCTCTCTGCTTCTCGGGGCCCTGTCCACACATTCTGACCATGCTGCAGCAGGGTGCTCACAGGGACCACTCCCAGAAGGGACAGGGGCTGGGTAAATCAGACTGAAGTGTATGCCCCCCACAGGGGGCCTGCAGTGGGGCGCCACAGGCTGCTCATGCATAACGGAGCCCAGGAGGCAGGCGCAGGCAGGCGGCTGGAAGAGGCGGAAGACAGCTCACGCCAGCTCAGGGAGAGCAGCTGGCCTCCGCAGCAACACCGCCCTAAATAGAGGCAAAATCTCACAAGTACGCTCTGCCGATTTTCAGAACGAGAAATAATAAAGTGCTCATTATAGCAAGTAGCCTTCCTCACGTTACTTTCCAAAGCCTGCTGGGCTTAACTCTGTGGTTCCTAAGCTGCCGCACAGTCCCAGAACACCACTCCTTCTGGTATTGAGAGACCATCCACCTGTGCAGTGAGGTCAGGGAAATACTGGACACAAGGCCCAGGGCTTCACCGGCTCTTGCATCCATTGAAGTTTAACTTGTCGAAGCCATTCCACAATACCCACCTTCTTAGGTCGTTGGCACCATAACAAAGTGCCACAGACTGAGCGACTTAACAGACATTTGCATCTCATGTCTTGGAGGCTGGAATCCAGGGACAAGGTGCCGCAGGCCTTCTCCTCCCCAGGGCTCTCCTGGGCTGGCAGACATGGTCTCCCTGTGTCCTCATGTGGCTGGTCCCCAGGGCGTGTCCGTGCCCTCGCCCCTTCTTCTCTAAGAACCCTGGTCAGACTGGGTGAGGGCACTTCCAATCTGGGCACCTCATTTTAATTTGACCCCTCTTTAGGCCTGTCCTCAGACATAGCCACACCTGGGGTAGGGTGAACCAGGTGGGGGCCTCAAGCTGCCGTGCATGTGCTTGTCTCAGCAGGCACAGGCCTGGGGGACGCAGCTCCTCTGCCTCTGCATGGGCTCTGTGCCTTCCTTTGGTGCCCTCAGGAGGGTGCCCATGGCAAGAGGCTCCAGGCCTCAGGTGGCTTCCTGAATGCATGACAGCAGGAAAGCAGAACCTGCGACAGGGCAGGTGGCCTGGGGTGGATTTCCTCCCTGGTGACGTAATCCTACCTGCTGAGGTCACTGGGCCTTGCAGAGAAGGGTGCTGGGACCGGACTCAGAAGCTGCTTTACCTGGGATCCTTCCCGCCACCACCCAGTCCACCTCCCAGCTGCAGAGCCAGCCTCTGCCACTCCTGCCCAGCAGCCTCTCGGGCCCTCTCCCAGTGGCTGCTGCATAGCAGGTCACCCCAAGCAGTGGTGTGAGCTCCAGGTCCTAAGCTCCCGAGGCTGTGAGTGGGGATGCAGGCATGGCTCGGGCTTCTCTTGTCTCTGCTCGGAGGTTGGCCAGCTGGGAGAGGTGGGGCGCATGTGTCCTTGACGTCTCCCCTGCTGGCCTGCCCCCACTCTGCCTGGGCTGGTAGCTCTGCTGGGTGGGGCTGTTGACAGGAACACCTGGGCTTCTCCACACGTGGCTTCAGGGCTTCTTCAGAAGGCTCCACAATTCCACAGCTGGACACAGGCACGGCCCATCCAAAAGCCAGGGTGGGAACACAGACCCTGCCTCGCGTGGGGGAGTCAGAGCATTTGTAGGCACTCATAATCAGCCAGTGCCAGGCCTGGGGTGGCCGGGGGTGGAGCAGCACCCTCGGAGCAGAGCTGCTGGCCTCTGTGTTGGGGAGGCTGGGCAGAGAGTGCCCTGTGTGAATGGGTTTTGCCCTGCTGTGCTGGGAGTGTGGTGTTGATTTGACTCCTTCTGGACACAGGCAGGGTCCTTCATGGTTCTGGGGTTGAAGTGCACCCCTTCAGGATCATCGACTTTAAAGTCTCAGATTCCATAGAGTCCCACCCTGTACTGCCCCACGAGGGCCCTGAATCACTGAGGACAGCTGGACTGGAGCTGCTTGGCCCTACCACCCATCCATGTGATCTGCAGTTCCCTTCAATGCCATTTCCCAGTGTCTCTGCCCTCTGACACCTGCTCTTATACCCAGCCCACCACGCCTTCTCTCTATTCAAGCCCTCCTCTCAGCTCCACGGAAAGACCCTCTGTCGCCAACTATCCTTGCTGGCGACCTAATGCTGGGTTCACAAAATCCGACTATTCCAATAAATCAAGAAAACAACAAAGAAAGCACGCAACCACACAGAATTACCTTTTCAATAATCCAGAGATGGCTCTGTGACCTTAAGGGACCTTGGAAAGAGAGAGCAAGCCACCGGAATTCTTTATTCTTATATAGGGAAAACACAAAGGTTCCATGGAACATTCTATCCCCAAAAGGGCAAAGGGGTAGATTACAAAGGAATAGGTGAGTGTAGCTCAACTCCTCTGGGTGCCGCCTACTCCTAGGGCCATGCCTTATTAGCCTTGTTATCTCAGCGAGGGAAAAGACCGAGTCATGAGTCATGGCACTACCGTGCCAGACTACAGTGATCTTTCAGATCCCCGTGGTGCATCAGGACTTAAAAGTGCATGCATTTGGAGTGGCTCCCCACTATCCTCTGTTCTCAGGTCTGCCCTGGCCTCCTGGAAGCATCTAGAAAGGAGGAACTTGAACACATGTGCTCCATGGAGGAAGCTATGCAGGCCATATGTATGTGTGCTTATTCTGGAATAGGCAGATCTGTAGAGACAGGTGCAGGTGTGTGGTTGGAGGGCTGGGTGGTAGAGGAGGCAGTGCTGGGGAGAGGCGGAGTCATGGCCACAGGGTGTAGAATGTTGAATGATGAAAATGTTCTTAGGTTGGTTTTGGTGATAGTTGCAAACCCTCAAACATGCTAAAAGCCACTGAATCCAGAGTTCTTTAGAAAGCTTCCATGGAGCTCTTTGTGTAAGAGAGAACACTCTGGAAAGAAGAGGAACCACACAAGCAGGAGTGAATGCAGACACGTGTCTTGCAGTCACCTTGAGGAGAACTGTCCTAACCCAGAAAATCAAGTCAGTTCTGCTCTGGACCAGGTCTCTGTTGGGGACCTTCCCTTCCAGGCTCCTGTGCTCACTGGGATAGCTTCCCAAAAGAGAGGACAATGGTGACAATTAGAATGATGGTGATGATGATGATGATGGAGAAAATGATGATGGTGAGATGGTGGTGAGATGGTGGTGATGAAGAAGAAAATGATAGTGGTGGTGATGGTGATGGTGGTGATCGTGGTGGTAATGGTGATGGTGATGGTGGTAGTAATGGTGGTACATAATATGATAGTGATGATCATGGTGATTGTGATGGTGATAATGGTGGTAATGGTGATGGTCATGATGAAGATAATGGTGAGGATAATGATGAAGAAGATGAAGATAGTGAGGGTGCTCACAGTGAGATGGTAGTGGTGATGATGGTGATGGTGATAGTGATAGTAATGGTGGTGCATGATTATGGTGGTGATTGGGATGGTGATAATAGTAGTGGTGATGGCGATGTGTGACAGTGACGGTGGTGGTGGTGATGGTGGTGGTGGTGATGGTGGTGATGGTAGTGATGATGATGGTGGTGATGGTGGTACATGATGGTGGTGGTGATGATGGTGGTGATGGTCATGATGAAGATCTTGGTGAGGATAATGATGAAGAAGATGATGAAAGTAGTGATGGTGGTGACAGTGATGATGATGGTGGTGCTAATGGTGGTAGTGATTGCAGTGATGATGATGGTGATAAGATGAGGGTCATATAGCAGTCCTATTCACACTGATGAGATGATTTTCCAAGGTCACAGTTAACACAGGGTCACTTGGCCAGAGTGCCATGTTTTCCTTCTCCCACTGAATTTCTAGAAGTCTTGAACTTTCATGGAAGACAGTTCTGCACTGGCTAGGACTGAGACTGATATGCTCCAGATAATCCTGGATTTCACAGTTTCCAGAAGGAACATGGGTAGGGAGTGTCACTGTGGAGCTCTCCTACTGATCACCTAGAGTGGTGACTCTCATAATAATGGGTGTTATAGAGAGAGTGCTGTTTCTATTGAACATGACGCTTGGCCCCCTACCTTCCTTCTAGAACATTCTGGTCTTCCTCTTCTTTCCCCACCCCTGGGACCTTTTGTTCCCCTCTGATCTCCTTAGAAAGTGGGTCTACTGTCCAGGGAGAGCTGCTCTTGCCCTCCAGGTGTGCTGGGAGCTGGTGGGCTCTGTAAGTGGGCATGTGAGTTACAGGGACTCATCTCCATTTGCTCCCTCATGCTCTTCTAGGGTGTGTTGGGCAAGGTGTTGGGACCACATGTCCCCTCCTCCATGCTCTGATATGGATGTTGAGATGCGAGGGAAGAGCTGGGCATAGAGATGAAAATCTCTCTCCATGCATCCTCTCGGGATCTCGATGTCCTTGGGTTTCTCATCTCCAGGGCTTTCCACAGCGAAGAGCAGAGGCACAGAAGCTATGAACTGAGTGGTTCACAGAGGGGCTCCCAGGGAATGGCGGGGTGGGAAGCAGGATCAGTGGGAGGGGTCAGAAGCTCTGAGGAGTCTTCACATCTCAGTCATCAGCAGGATCTGTGAGTGATCTGAAGCAGCTATCACTGCACATCAGTCCACACCAGCCTACCAGCCTCCACACACATCAAGCCAGGGAGGCTGGGGTGGACAGAACCACCGAGGTGGCCCTCCCAGGATCAGGACAGCTACATCCTCTCACGACACTTTGGCTGCTCCACTCAGATCAAGGGCCACCATTGGGTCCTGTGTGGGCTCCAGCCAGCACCTGTGAAGGGGCAAGACAGCAGTGGAGTTCACTGCCCTGGACACTCTGATGGCTTCTTCTCACCCACCACAGGGGAGGTGCTGCCTGGAGTTTAAGCAAACACAAAGGAGGACCCCTGCATCTCCCTTCACCCCAAGAAAACACGGGCAATTTGCCAAAAGTGTCTTTCCGACCTCAAGGGGGAACAAATGCAGATTTTGGGATGCACCCTGCCTCGTGCTGGAGTTGGCTCTATACATCTCCACGAGGGAGGGACTCCATGGTGACTGTTGGCACTTCACGTAAGGGTCAGTGCCACGGATGGGCAGTGCTGGCAGCCTGAGGAGCTGGAGCCCCAAGTCGCACCCAGGGCTACTGACCCGACTGAAGCCATCTCCAAACCACAAGCAGCTGGGATTCTTCTCTTAATGCCATTGTGAGATATCACACTGAGCCTTAGCCAATGCTGAGGGGACAAGAGGATTTGCCCAGTGGTAACAATGAGCCCGAGGGACTTTGGGAAGTCCTCTGCACCTTCCCTGCCTTGGCCCTTCCATGGCTACCCCTGAGCACCACTCTCCGAGCCTTTCTGCAGTCCTGAGCAGCTGGCTGGACTGGCTTTCCACACAAACCAGCTGAGCTCCTGCCCTGGAGGTGCAGCTCTGTCATGGCCTCGCTGACCCCACCCACGAGCAGGTTAAGAGAGTAATAGCCACGTTGTAGCAGTTGGACAGTGCCAAGGCCACATGCCAGAGCTGGCTGACAAAGTTTTCTGGTTTCCCCCAAGACACTTAAAATGAGGACCCAATATATAACAGCTCAGAACAGGATACTTAGCAAAGGGGAAGAGCCACCACTCCCATGGGGAGGTTAAGAACAAGGTTGCATGTGCCACTGTGGCCCACTGAGTCCACACACTACCTTCCACCTCATCCCTGGCTGCTGCTCTGGAAATCTCACCTGTCGCCAAGGTAGCCTCTCCAACGCACCAGGGCAGTCACCTGGTGAAGCAGCTTCCTTGGCCACCGCTCGCCTTGGCTATCAGAAGGCCTGTTAGGAGAGCTCAGCCTGCGAAGCTTTCCTGGCCAATGTTGGCTTTTGCCATTGATCCCCCAGAATGCCTCTGTTAGCACCCAAAGCTGAACTCCTGTTGCTGTCAGAAAGGCAGCTCAGGGTATTTCGCCTAAAGATCGAAATAACCCCATTGTTGCACAAACACTAGACCCTTTCCTCTCCATTTTCCGTTGTTGGGACACAGCAGGCCAAGAAGCACACAGAAGAGAAACCAAGACCAGGAACTATTAGATCTGGGTGAGCTCTGGGCTCCAGAATCCAGGGGCTGGCCAAGAGCCAGGGGACACCCGGGGAACCTCAGGCAAATCACCTTCTGAGGCCAAGAGCCCAAAGCGCTGTCACTGGTGTCTGGTGTCCGGTGAGTCAGACAGAACTGGTGGCACTTACCTGGCATGTGTGAGGTGCAGCCCAGAAACCTATCTATCTAGATCTGGTGCTGAGGAGAGAAAAACTTTCTCCTGCAAACACAGAGCTGCAGACCAGGCACCAAGGAGCTTGCAGTCTAGCAGCAGCGAAGCCACAGTAGTTTGTGTTAACTGCAGCTGGTCCCAGGCCACCCTGGGAAGCAAATGCAAATCCCTTCTAATGGGCTTCAAGCTGGGCCTCAAAAAAGTTCTACAGATACTGATGCAGAGAAATAAGCCACTCACAGCAGAAATCACAGAACAAATCAAGGTAGTACCTGTGAGCATCAGAGCCTCAGAGACCTTGACACCATGAGCGCAAACCACCAAGTACACAGACTGAGCACAAAGCATTGAAAACAGGCAGGACTGCCAGGTTAAAAAGCGATAAATAAAACAAAAACTCAGTGGGTGGGTTGATCAGCAGATTAGATTTGGCTAAAGAGGAATTTAATGAGCTCCAAGACAGGTCAGAAATATTTTTTCAGGGGCTGGGGTTGTGGCTCAGAGGTAGTACACTTGCCTGGCATGTGTGAGGCCCTGGGTTCAATTCTCAGCACCATGTAAAAATAAATTAAGATCTATCAACAACTAAAAAATATATTAAAAAAAAGAAATATTTTTTCAGAATGCAGATTGGAGAAACAAAAGAGAGAAAAAGTGAAAGAGGAAACAGGAAGCAGAGGCTAAAATGCTAGGGTGTGGTATTTGTCCTCACCAGAGCCAGTGGGAGTCAGGAGAACAGACTATCTTCTAAAAGATAATGCAGGAAGTGTTCCCAGAATCATGACAAACACCAACTTTCAGATCCCAGGAACTCAACGATTCTCAAAATGATAGCAGATAAAAGATGTGTTACAGGAGAAAGAATGGCAGCAAAGAAATCAGTCAGGTGAATCCAGATATACAATCAGAGTGTCAAACAGCGTTAGTAACACCAGGATCCCATGTTGGAGCTTTCTGGTGTTCAAATTCAGGACAATGCAGAAGACAGGCTGGAGGGTGCGGATGTCACTCGTTTTCTAAGGGCCTGTACTGTTCCAAAGGAGCTTTACAGATGTCTAATTTTAGTCTTTATAAGCTAAGTATACTGGAAGATCTAGGGCAGCTTTTGTGAGACCAGAAACTGCTCTAAAAAGACTAGAAAGAGCAAACAGCTTTTGTGTGCAGCAGCATGTGTAAGAGCTGGCGGCTGAGAACAGCCAGGTGTTCCCCACAGGTAGGCGGCTAGGTAGGCCAGCCGGAGCAGCCGCTCACGTAGCTCAGGAAGGAAGGAGAATGTGCCTTCCAGACAAAGAACAGGGAGACCCTGAAGTGGCTGCGGGTGGGGTGGGGTCCCATGGACCTGAGAGAAGGCATAGATGCACAGGCACGTTTCGCAGAGAAGGGCCTAGGCAGGGTGGAAGGAGCACCAGGAGATGTGTGATGCAGACACACCCTGCCCTAGCGCAGTGAGCCGGACCTGACACCATCGCCTGGGGCTGGTTTGGGGCCCCTGGAGAGTCTGCAAGACTCTCTCTGCAGACACCAGCAACAGGTCCCTGGGCCCCAAGCACATCTGCTGACTGGCTGCAAAGATCAGGGCTCCCAGGCCTCCCCCAGTCCATCTGCTAGGTCGGCTGGCAGAAACTGGGGAAAGCTCCATCCAAGTCCACGGTTTTATCATAGAGAGGTAGCAGGGGATCTTTCAGGGGACCTCTGGGGTGGCATCATGAACTCTGTGATCAAAGGGGACTCCTAGGAATACCAAAACACATGCCCACTCAGGATGCTTTGAGGGGTTGTGAGCTCTGTGCCAGAAAGTGGGGACAGACACCAGAGGATCTCCTATAGGAGGCAGCCGTGGTGTGACCTGTGACAGGAGTGCATTCTTGCGGGATTTGCCACTAGTGAATTTGCTCAGGCCAGGGGCTGTTAGATCCTGGGCTGGTTTTTGCATTGGGTCTTAGCTTTCTTGCTGTTAGGTGGTGCATTTCAGATACCACTCTTTGCAGAGAGGTGCTGTGAGAATATTCCCTCCCAGGCTGTAGCCTCCCATTTGCTCAGTGGTGCCCTTTGCAGGGCCAGAGGTTTTAACGCAATGAATACAACTCATCACTTCCTCCTTTCAAAGCTTGTGCTTCCTGGTCTAAACAGCCACAGCCAAACCTGAGGAACTCGGACCTTCTCCTGAGCTATTCTGGAGGAGGTGTGCAGTTGTGCTGACGTTTAAGCCTATGGCATTTGACCTGGTGTGGTGTGAGCTTGGCGCCTGCACTGGAAGCCCTGGGCATTCAGTTGCTATAGCTGGGCTTCTACATGTGTTCCCGTTGCCCCTTTGCCAGGCTGCGGCAGTGTCTGCATGGGTCTGTCCCCATGCTCTCTACTCGCTCTGCTCACCAGCCTGCCTCCTGCCAGTACCTGCCATCTTGTCTCTTGTGACTGCAGGAGCCCCAGGTTGGGTAGCACCAGCCTCAGACTTCTTTCCTTTCTTCACCCTTGGGTCTTTTCTCTCTCCATGTGGGATTTAGAATCCCCTTGTCCACTGCTGTGGCTTTGACTTGCAGGGCATGGATCTGACAGGGAAGAGTCCACATCTGGACAGCTTAGAGGCCTCTTGTCCATGATTGCAGGATCTCACCTTACTTAGGTCTTTGCTTTCCTTCATCAGATATTTGTATTTTTCCTAACATAAGTACTATACATATTCTGTCAAATTTACACCCAAGTATTTCTCTCTTTTTCTGTGCCAAGGAAAAGGGTTTTTTTATTGTTTGTTTGTTTGTTTTTAAATACAATAAAATTAGGAAGTCTAGCAATTTCAAAGCGAAGTACAGGAAGGGTGTGAAGAGGCACAGGTCAGGTATAGTTCAAATTCAAAGTAGCACAAGTGTGACTTGTCGTCTGTAAAAGACTTAAAGAAGCCTCAGAGCTCCTAGGAAAACATGCATTGGAAACATGCTGTGTCACCAGGCTACTCTGCAGGGAGGTGGTGACGTCCCTAAGAGCAGAGTGTACCCGGTTGCCTGGGCCCCTGTCCACACCACAGCCAGGATGGTACCAAGCAGGGCTGGAGGAAAGGGAGGTGCTAGCTGGCCACATGTGTTCCCTGGTCAAGAAGCTTCCCAGAGAACCTGAGGCTGAGACAGCCCCTGCTCTGGTGAGGTGCAGGCTCTCCGTCAGCCTGGGAGAGGCCAAATATATCCTGAGAGAGGAAACTGGCTGGCGAGAAGCTGCTTGGGGTCCAGCCTGAAGGGCAAAAGTCTCATAACCCAGAAGACCAATGAGGCAGACTGCTACCTGGAGAATTGAAGAGTTATTGGGGTGGTGGATGCTGAGAGTCAAGGAAGATGGGTGAAGCTGAGGGTGGGTAGGGGTGTGGCAGAGCATCCGCCTGGGCAGACACTGGTGCTTGGGAGTCCAAGGCCTTTGGGGTGCTAACTCGCAAACTGACCCATCATCTCTTCCTGTGCCATCGTTACCTGTCTCATGTGAAACCAGAGCTTGGTGGAAAGAGGTTGGAGTCATCCATGTCTGTTTATATCATCCTATCTATAGCTATGTCACCTGGGTCTACATCATCTATGTCCACCTCATCTACATCATCTATGTCTACTTTATCTACATCATCTATGTCACCTGAGTCTACATCATCTATGTCCACCTCATCTACATCATCTATGTCCACCTCATTTACATCATCTATGTCCACCTCATCTACATCATCTATGTCCACCTCATCTACATCATCTATGTCCACCTCATTTACATCATCTATGTCCACCTCATCTACATCATCCATGTCTACCTCATCTACATCTTCAATATCTACATCTGTCTCCATCATCTACATCTGGGCTGAATTTCTCAGCCCCTTCTGTGTGGCCCTCTGGTGTCTGGTGGCAGCAGGACCTGAAGAGTCCTTGGCAAACCATCTAGACTCTGAAAACCTTTGCCCCATGCTCCTGTGAACGTGCAGAGGAGGTGAGGTGGGAATGCCCTGTTAGTGCTTTGGGCTGGACGGTGGATGGATCTCCTTAGGCCTGCAAAACCACACGGGGCCTAAGACAACTAGCAGTGGGGGAGCTTGGTCCGTGGCCTGGTGAGGTGAAGTGGCACTCACATCCTGGAGCACGTCCAGAGAGAGCAGGAAGACCTCCTTCCTCCCTTCCACGGCGCCGGCTCTGTCCTATGTGGCTTAGCAACTGCTCTCAGCCTCCCACTGGGGCTCCCTTAAGAACTGGGAGCTTCTGAGACCCAGGGGGGCGCCAGCAAGTTCCCACAGAAGGGCTAGAGCCTGACTTTGCTGGGATCTGGGCTCTAATTTGCAGAGCCAGTTCCTGTGCATACAGGAGGGCCTGGTTTCCTCTGGATAAAGCCCACACAGGTGGCTCCCAGTACAGAGGCTGGGTGGGCAGGAACTATCTGACACAGAAGTGCTGTCTGTCTCTGCCAGGGGGACTGGTTGTTGACTTGAGATAGGTGTGTGTGTTGGGGTGGGGGGCTTGCATGGCTGTGTCGGCATGACTCTATGGACATGGCTCTATGTGGCTCTGTGGGCAAGGCTCTATATGGGCATGGCTTTGTGCGGGTGTGGCTGTGGAGGCTTGGCTCTGTGGGTGTGCCTCAGTGTGGGTGTGGCTCCGTGTGGGTGTGACCCATGGGCGTGGCTTTTTGTGAGTGTGGCTTGTAGGTTTGGCTCTGTGGGCAAGGCTCCGTGTGGGCGTGGCTCTATGGGCGTGGCTTTGTGTGGCCCTGTTCTGTGGGCGTGGCTCTGTGGGCGTGGCCGTTCTGAGCTTGGGGTGTGTGGCTGTGCTCTGCCTGTCCTTCCAGATTTACTCCTATTCAGTAGTAAATCTACCTTCTGTCCCCACTGCCTCTACGGAGAGGACTTTGGGTGGGGAGAGAGGCTCCTCACAGACCTTCCAGCTCCAGGCGGGGGTTGCCCTGGGCTTGTTGTTACCCTCAACCTCTCTAGAAATGAGCCCTGGTGTAGAGGCTGGAAGCCATGAAGTGCAGCACGGGCAACGTGGGGACTTGGTCCCGGGGTGAGTTCGCAGAGCTCCGCGTCCTGCCCGCCCTGCCTTGGAGAGTGGCGGATGCTGGCTGTTCACAGGAGGGAACTGAGCCAGGACTTCGGGAGGGTGCTCCAGGTACCACAGTGGCCATACCCCGCCCCATCTTCTGAAAGTCTTCCGGGAGGACCCACCTGGCCGTCCATGAGTGTGACACTATGGAAGATGTCACGGGGTCTCCGCAGACCCACGGGAGAGTCCGATCCGGCAAGTGTGTCCCCACCTGGCAGCACGGACACCATAATGCCCACATGCACACCGCCCCTCCCAGGGCAGGGCAGCAGGGACTGCTTGTCTCTCACGCGATGCCCAGGGAGACCCTTGGAGGCTCGTGTTATCACCCCACTTCATAAAGAAGGAACCAGGGCCCAGGGGGACACTTGCCTGAGGCCACAGAGGCTCTGGGAGGGACTGTGGGGGACACAAAGCTCCCACAGCTCCTTCCTTCCTTCCCTGCCCCTCGACCCCTGCAGCACCAGGCCTCAGGGAAGCTGGGGTCAGAGGTGGTGCCTGGGAATTCCATCCAAGTCCTGGGCTGGGGCGATGTGGGGAGCCAGCTCCCAGGGAGGGAGCTTGGTATTCATTGCTTCTCCCTGGTTCCAGAGTCCTGCTGCCAGTTCCCAGCCCAGCTGCCCTTGGACTACCATAGGGAGGGGATGCGTGAGGGATGCTGCCCTGTCCAGGGCATAACCTCTTGGAGAGGGCGGGGTGCCTGAACACAACAGCAGCCAGCAGGGCTGGAGTCATGAGGGTCACCATGCCTGTGGCTCTTCCACAGTGTCCCAGAGCCAGGCATCAGGACCCCGCGGGCAGACGGCCACGATGATCCCATTCCACCCATGGCATCCTCAAGCTCTCAGACCATGGAGTGACCACAGCTCCCGGACCCTGGGCCAGGGCCATTGCTGCTGGAGACCGGGAGCTGATGCCTCACCTGGCCATTGGCACCGTCCCTGGGGAAATGGATGGAGGGAGCCATGACACAGGTCTGCAACCCACTGGGGTCCCTGAACCCGTCCAGCTGCCCCTGGAGTGACAGAAGTACCTGTGTAGGTCAGTAATGCACAACTGGGCACTAACTGCTTTCATTTTCTGAGATAATAAAATGACAGCAATGGCCAAATCCAGGACCTTAGCAGACGTTTACTTTGAGACTCAAAACGACAGTTTTTAGAAGGTTTTGTCAATGAGCAGCTCCCATAATTCAATGCTGAAAAGAAGAGACAGATCGGAAGCTCAGGAAACCATTCCAGAGTGACTTTTAACTTTACCATTATCTAAATTGATGCAGTTTGACCCAGTTTAGCTTTGCTTCAAGGTCAGAAGCAGTGTGGTCTTAGACTGAGTCTCTAACTATCTAGGGAGCAGAGGCTCAGAAAATTGCTAGTGGGTATAAAACACAGCCCAGTCCTTCCATTAGATGGAGAAGGCAGCAAGGACAGAGGGTCGTCTTTAACAGTGAGACAGAGAAGCAACCTCACGGAGCACTCACCCAGTGCCCGGTCGTCAGAGGCTGAGCACAGGACACAGGACACCCCTGCTCTACCGAATGCAGCAAGAGCTCTGCCAGGTTAGAGCTCTGCTCCTCTGCTTTCCTGGGAGGGTCAGAAGTGACAAGGCTTCCAGCTAGAAATGGGCTCCATTTCCTTAGCCCTCACAGCTCTCGGCTCCGAGAGAAGACAGGATTCTCCGCTTACCTTGGCTACTGTTTTCAAAATGGGTCTTTGAAGCTTGAGACACACCCTGACCACCCAGGGGCAGGTCTGGATGGGGCACTTGGCGGGTTCTAGCTATCCTGTGTGTCTGTGGTGGCTACCATCACCCAGATGAAGACCCATAGGCCTTGCTGCCCTGCCCAGAGCCCAACTGCCCTGGACCCCATGGCTCCGCCAGTTCTCTGAGGTCCTAAAGCCATCTCTGTGGCTTGTTTCTCTCAGGACCAGAGGTTTGAGGCTCACGCCCACCATCTGTGGTGCAGGGCCTGCTTCTTCCATGCCCAGCTCTGCCCACTGGGGAGAAGGGTGCGACTCGTTCACTCACCTCTGCCACCGGCCTCTGGTCACAAGGTTGTCAGGCGTCTTCTCGCACAGGGCTCTCCTGTGTGTTTGCTGTGTTTGAGGGGGACACCTAGCAGTGGGACAGGCAGGTCACAGGTCAATGACTATCTCACTTTCTAAGAACCACCAAGCACATCTCCAAATCCTTGTACTCTCTTGGTAAAATATTAAGGCTCACTTGACAGATATTTATCCAGCAGCCGTGGCTTCCAGAATTAAACAGCAAAAATCTCTGCTGTTGGGGAAGACACGATATGAACACGTTAACACAGAGGTGAGGTGCTGCTCAGGGCTGTGGAGGAAAGCCCCCTGGAGGGGAGGAACAGCTCCAGGCTTGTTCCAGGTGACCTCCACTGTCTTCTGTGTTCAGAGACTGCACTGTGATGCTTAGGTCACCCAGGAGTCAGCTCATAGGCCTTGCTGGGGGAGGGCTGTGGGTTCAACAAGCAGGGCTCCAGTGACTCACAGCCTCTCAATGGCTGCAGTTGCTCCTGCCAATGGATGCACAATGACCATAGCAAGTGAGCACGGGCTCAAGGCCAGTGCCTTGGCATGTCATTCCTGCTCCTAGGCTCAGCTTCCTATTTCAGGAGAAGCTGAGGATAAGAGTGATGAGTCCTGACTGCAGAGGGTCACAAGGCCAAAGGTTGATGCCTGTGAACTGCTTGCACAAAGTCAGGACAGTGATCCTCCCTGGATGATAGCAATCCTCACTTGAAAAGAGACCTGGGCTACAAGGGAAGAGGCACTTCTGCGCTCACGGAGCCTCTTGGGAGCAGAGCCAGAGCCCCAGCCCAGCCTGAACATCAAGGAGACCTCAGGGGAGGCATGTGAATGGAGTTTGTGTATTGGGTAGGATATTCTAGGCTGAGGGTGAGGACTGCCACCTGGGACTGCAAGGTCAAGTACAGATGCTCCTGGCCAAGGCCTCTCTTCCCTCCCATGAGGCCACATGGTCGAAGCTGCAGGCGGCGGCAGTACCAGAGGTTGCCCCAGTCCCTGTGGTGCCTGCAGGGAAGACCCATAGTTTCTCAATGACAAGAATTGCCAGGGTGAAGTCCATCTGCGTAGAGTTTGCAAACTACATCATTGAACATAAAATTGTAGAAAGTGCCCATTTTAATCCCGATAATTAGAAACTCAATTAGAAACACGATAATTGGAAACCCAATATCAGTAGCCCACAGAGTAATTACACATCTGTTCCTGTGGCTCTGGTGCCAGGGTAGCTTCGCCACTCACCTCCCCGATGCCCCGTGCTGTGCTGGATGATTCTGCGGAGGTCACTTCTAGACTCAATGTTGTTAGGCCTCACATTTTTCAAAATTAATTTGAATTCTGAGAACGATACTGGCACTGGGCACGGAGGTGCATACCTATAATCCCAGAGACTCCAGAGGCAGAAGGATCATGTCCAAGGCTACCCTGGGCCAGACCCTGACTCCAAATAAAATAAATGGGCTGGGGTGCAGCTCACGGTGGAGCACATGCCCTGCATACTAAGGCCCTGGGATCCACCCCATAACCACTGTCATCATCATATTAAAAAAAAAAAAAAAACTGGCAAAGTTGAACATTTCCTGAGGGTGTGCAAGTAGCCGCTGCTGACCCCACATCTCGGTGCTCCTCCAGGGTCTGCCAGCCCCCTGGAAACCTGCATCCAGCCCCTACCACGCAGCTATGATTCTAGCCCTTGGCCTCTGGGTCACTGGGGGGCCTGTTGCTCAGAATCATGAACTTGCCTGGTAGCTAGGAGCAGGTGGGGGTCCAGATATGGGCTTCTATGTTCCACCCCCACCTCAAGAGCAGTGGCTGCTGATGAGAAGGACCCAAGGCAGCTTGGAGGCCAGAAGTCCAACTGTCACAATAAACCATGATGTGACAGACCCCAGGAAAATGTAAGTTCATGAGACATAAAAAAAATAGCTGGATGCAGTGGCCACGCCTGTCATCCCAGCAACTCAGGAGGCTGAGGCAGGAGGATCACAAGTGTGAGACCAGCCTCAGCAACTTAGCAAGGCCCTGTCTCCAAATTTTAAAAAAAATTTTTGTTTTAATTAATTATATATGATGGTAGAATGTATTTATGCACTTTGATATACATAGATGGGATATGATTTCTCATTTTTCTGAGTGTACATGTTGCAGAATCATATTAGTCATGTAGTCACATATATACATGCAGTAATAATGTCTGTTTCATTCTACTATCTTTCCTATCCCCACATCCCCTCCTCTCCCCTCCCATCACTTCCCTCTACCTAATCTAAGGTAATGCTATTCTTCCCTAGTGCTCCCGGCCTCATTGTGAACTAGCATCAGCATGTTAGAGAAAACATTCAGCCTCCGGTTTTTTGGGATTGGTTTACTTCGCTTAGCATAAGGAAAAAGGGCTGGAGGCTCGGCTCGGTGATTAAGTGCCCCTAGGGTCCACCCACAGAATAAATTTGAAAAGACCAACTTGGGTAATGTTGGGTGTGTTTTTTGCCTTTTGGTTTTATTTCCCCCATCAGGTTTCTCCCCGCTGAAGTTCAGTTTCCGTTTCTTGGGGAAGAACATCCCGTAGTCCCTTACCCCTCCCCATCCTCTCCTAAGGGCGAAAGGCACCAAGTCAAAGGGTGCCAAAGTCAAAAGTTTTCTTGACCAATCCCCGCGGGACAGAGTCTCCCTGCCAATCAGCACCCTCCACATCGCCAAAGCAACCCTTCTTAAGCTGAAGCTTGCGGGCTCCCGCTACTGCTGCTCTCTGCCTCTCCTTTTCTTCCCCTTCCCGCAGCCCACCCCCCTAAAATTTCTTGGTTGAATTCCCTTTCTGGTGAGTCACCCGCCTTTCAGGTAAGGAATATGTTAAAGTACCTCCTTGAAGAATACCCAGGCATTTTGAAAGGGAAAAGTGTAACCTTAACATGGAGCTGGCAGGCCACCCCAGTCCAGTGATCAAAGCTATCACCAGTGACAGAACGAATGGAAATCCCAGGTGCCTCCCTGGAAGCAGCAAGGTCAGGATGCTGCAAGTCTGCTGTCCACTGCCACGGCGTAGCACCTGGAAGCAGCAGGCAAACCCAATCCCATCAGCCTCCAGACATAGCCCGCTATGCTCTCCCGGGCACCCAGCTCACAGCCGGGCACTCCAGCCCGACAGAGCACAGGTCTGGAGCACGTGGGCTGGGGCCGAGAACACCTTTGTGGGTGGGAAACCTGTGGAAGCCCCTGGGGCACCCAGCTCTCAAGTGGTTCAGAAGACACCTTGTTGCCTCACGTTTTCATGGTTTCAAAAGGAAAGGTCAATAACATGGAGAAGGGACCAGACTGACCCAGAGTGTGTAAGTCTCTTTCGGTCTCTTGAGTTTTCCCTGCACAGCACAGCATAGCTGTGTTCTGGGCTCCAGTGTTCTTACTAGATCCAGACTTTATAAGTGTCTTGTGACATTTTGAGCAGAATTTGTAAAACTTCAGGGCTAGCCAGGAGATGATGCGTGCACCGACGGGGTCTCCCTGTCGGCCCAGCAAGGCTGTGGCACCACCAGAGGCTGCTCTCTACTGAGCTCTAATGTAGCTGCTTGGAGGCCTATGACAGGTAAGAGTGTCAGCTGCAAAAGTGACTCACGTCACAATAAAAGAACATGTAGAGTTAAGTCGGGGACTCAGCTTAGCAAGCAGATCTCAGAATACACAGACAAGCACAACTACAGAGCGTGAGGCTGAGCTGCCATGTTCCGAGGTCACCATGCTCCATGCTGAGCAAGGAAAGCACTCTTGGTCCAGAAACCGTGGATGCCGGATGTCGTTGGGCAGGAAGGTCTTCCCTTTATCCAGCTTGCTTTGATTTCGTAACCAAAGTCCAATGACGCGCACATCTCCCACTTGGCATTGGCAGCCCCTTCCTGGCTCCTAGGTGTTCCGAATGGCAAGCGGGGGCTCCCCATTGCCCTAAGGGGAAGTGTGGGTGGTGTCCTGGTCACGATGTCCTGCTCCCAGCAGGTGGCCTGCCCCTTTTTGTTAGCGAACCAGTCTCAGGGATGCCACTCACCAAGCTGCAGACGCTTCAGCAACCAGCCTGGGGAGAAGCCCCTGCTGACCCCTCGACCCATGGACCTTCAGGTCCCTGGCAACAGAACAGAGGGAAATTGCCACGGGCAGCTCTGCGGACAGGTCCTGCTCTGCCCCAAGGCGCCTTCAAGGAGGGAAACTGTCCTTACAGCAAGAATTCCCGTCGGGGGTTTTGAGCAGGGCTAGGGCTGCTCTCACGGTTTTAAACCAGAAGCTTCCACAGGCCTGTCAGGTCTCCCCCAGCTCCATGCCACTGGCCTGGTTTCCACCCCTGCTGCCCAGCCCTGCCCTAGCAGGAGCCCAGCTCCGCCACCTCTCGGAGCTTGCATGAGGCAGCTGCAGACTACAGGAGTTCCCCCAGCCCTGCGCAGGTCGCAGGAGGGCTCCCTGACCTGGCCTCCCAGAAGGGCTCCATCCCTCCTGTTTACATTGAAGCCAGTGTGCAGGGTGGACCCCACACATGGGGTGGACCCCTCTCCCGGGGTGGACCTGTGCCTTGACCTGCTGCACTGACTCTCCATTTCTGTCTTCCAGGAAGCTGTAATGCTGACTCACATGAAGCCTTGACATGGCAGGTGTAGGTCAGACACTGACCACAACGGGGGATGACCTTGAAGCCTACGTCTGGGATCATCTTTAAGGGTCCTGACGTCTGCCCAAGGCACCTCGTCCCCTCACTGGCCTGCACCATGGTCCCGACAGGTCCCCCAGTGGCCGTGCTGGGACCTGGCCATGCAGTGGAGTAGACAGGTGGCCTTGGGGAAGTGTGTGTGGGTGGGGAGGGCTCTGCCCCCATGCAGGACGTAGTGTTTCATAAAGAGCTTGCCCTCTTCGGCCTCAGAACTGGGGGACGCAGGTCATTTCTTTGCAGGCCCAGTGTCTGGCATTTTGCTCGAGCAGCGCAGATGGACCAGGCAGCAAGCTGATTACGCCACACTCAGCCCCACTGGAGAGTAGGTGGATGCCCTGACCCTCTAACTTGTGTCCCCGCTCCAGGTCCACCATAAAGTCCGCTGTGCCAGATTCCAGCTGGGTAGGCTGTGGGTCGTACCTCCACTCGTGTCTGCCCTCTAGGGGAGCAGATCAGATCACAGAAAGGCCTGGCGTCCTCTGCTTTGGGTGGCTCTGCCTCCTCCAGAGCCGCTGAGCTGCCTGCTTGCCCCGCTGGTCGGTTTGGGAGCTTGTTTTGTGAACCTGGAAGGAGTCTTCAAACATTGGCTTTGCCTTTGGAAACACTAATGTCTAAGGGAAGCTGTGGAACCATGGATGGTGAGTGAAATGCGTTTTCAAAGCTGTGGGTTGCTGAGCTGGGCATGGCAGACACTCCTGTAACCCCAGCAACATGGGAGGCTAAGGCAGGAGGATCACAAGCTTGAGGCCAGCCTCGGCAACTTAATGAGACTCTGTCTCAAAATAAAAAAGAAAAAGGGTTGGTAGCTCAGTGGTAGAACACCCCCAGATTTAATCCTCAGCATCAAAACCAAACCAAACCAAAAAATCCTCTATTTTTCCACTTTGGAAACAAATCCTAGGGCTTAATGGTGAAAACCAACCTGCCATAGCTCTCCTTGTAAACAGTGTCTTCCTGAGTGAGGTTTGAAGTACAGCCCAGGGGTGTGGAAGGCAGGCCTAGAAGCCTCTGTCTAATCTCAAGTCATCCTTCCAAATGCTGCTCTTCTGTGGATCATTTACAGTGGGCATCCTAATTCAGGGCAGCAGTGTCTATAATTCACACGTAAACAGATGTGTATGCACGTGGATGGTGTGTCCCAAAGGCTTCAGGAAGAGAGGCACAGTAGACCCATGGAGGCCACCACAAGGTGACGGGTCCTCAAGCCCCCCTGCTGTCCACCTGTCAGGGCCCTGTGTGCTGAAGGCAGCTCAGCCTCTCTGCCACAGGCTCTGGAATCCCTGGCTGGCCCACATCTGACGCCCCGGGGCAGGCTGGGGCTCCTCTGTCTGCTGGTGAGGACGGCCTTCCCTGGGGATGAGGCTCGGGAATGACCCTGGCTTTAGGTTGCCGTCACAGCAGCCAGCAGTGGCAGTTACCACTCAGTCGCTGAGACACCAAGATGGCCTTGGAGCAGTGATCTGCAGAGCCTTAGGAGTAGGCTCAGCTCTGCTGCAGAAGAACCCAGGCTAGGGCTCCTTCAAAGCCCCTTCTGAACCCTTGGGGTCCCCCTTAGGGAAAAATTCCCAGTGAAGACAAAAGGGAGGCAGAATCCTCACAAGATGGGGGACATGGTGACTTTGTCAACAAATAGTGGCTTGCTGTAGGCATCACGTGATGAAAATCCTTTATTTGATCAATTTTAGATTCTAAATGAAGCTGGCCTCTTATGTCTAAAAATAACACAAATAGCAACAATAGAAAAGGCGCTTTGTGGCCAGTGACTGTAATCAACTTCTCCCTGCTCTGCTCAGCCAGGAGTTGAACTAGGTCTGGACGACTCTGAGGTGTG
Organism: Marmota flaviventris; assembly: GCF_047511675.1. Taxonomy (NCBI): domain Eukaryota; kingdom Metazoa; phylum Chordata; class Mammalia; order Rodentia; family Sciuridae; genus Marmota; species Marmota flaviventris. The sequence goes on along the minus strand of NC_092509.1, from coordinate 10,420,868 downwards.
CAATGGAAAACAAGCCCCAGGAGAGGATGAGCACCCAAGCCCTCTGCTGGCTCTCTCCATCAGAACAAAAGGTTTTGCTGCTACCAAACCTAAGGTGGCCACATCCCAACTCGGGCAGCCGCTGGTCAGTTTCTGTGTGGTCGTGTAGAAGTCTACGGGAGCCCTGGTCCACGACGACAGGCATCTCACCACAGGGCCGCGAGCACCTCTCAGTCCTTGTCCAATACCGATCGCCTTTTACAGGTGCCATATGTCACAGCAGTCTGCCGGTTGCATTGGGCCCTGTGACTGCAGCTCAAATCCAGACGTTGAAGCCCGACCCCAGGACCTCAGGTGTGGCTGCCTGCAGGTAGGGTCTTTGCAGAAAGATGGAGTTTGCACAGGTGGTCCCTGCAATGGCCCTGATCTAGTCGAACTGGAGTCCTTGCGGGAGGAGTGTAAGACTGGAAGACGCCACACCACACGACACAGATCACTGAAGAGGTTCCACTTTATTACAAAAGGCTGTGGGTTTATATAGGTCTAAGGAGAGGTCGCAGGGCTGAAGTAGATAACAGGTCGCCCGTTTATTGGCAAGCTCTTCCATATGTCAGTTCCGGAGCCCAAGAAGTTAATTCTAATTGGGGCTAAGGCTTCCCACCAGCAGGGTTTGAACATTGGCGCCGGCGGGAACGTTTCACGCCAGTGAAAGAAACAAAGAGGAGAAAGAGGGTCGTTAGACGCCATGTTGGGGTTTTCCTCTGGGTTGCTGCTGCTGTTATATGTTTTTCCCAACAAGGAGGACACTCAGACACAGGCATAGGGATGACCAGATGAGGACGTGAGGCAGGGCCTGCTCTGGAGACGAAGGGCCTGGGCTCGTGGCTGAGAGCACTGTGGGGGGCCTGGTGGGACCACCACCAGCCGTGTCAGCTCTGCTTGGTGGGGTCAAGGTGCCCGTGCTGTCCTAAGCAGCTGCGGTGACAGCTCTGTGACACAGGGCGGAGTCTTGACCTGGTGCTCCCAGGGCCAGCGATCAGCCTGCCCCTGCAGGTAGCTGGGTTCCACTCTGGGAACCAGCGACCTCTTCTCGTGGGACCCTGAGGAAAACCTCACCTGCATGCCCACCACTCATCTCCATTTCGTTTCTGTGATTGTTGAGCCCAGATACCCTGATGTCTGGCAGCAGATACAGGGAGCCAAGGAAAGAGGCCGAAGGAGGAACTGGCTCCGCCACACCTGGACCTGGACTGCCAGTCTCCCTGAGGATGGGCTGCTGCTGTGTGAGCCCCAGGCTATTCAGCTGGACTCCTGCAGGTGGGCCTGATGCGCAGCTCCTGGCCTGCTCTGCACACACGCACATTCCCTTCCTGTCAGCTCACATACAGACGTAGGCTCAGAGAGGAAACCACTGAGACCCTCAAGACCAGAGCAGCAGAACATCAGCCAGCTGCTTCTAGTGTAGGACCCCAGCAACTACCAGTGGTTGCCCCCGAGAAGCAGCCTGCCTGCCACCTCCTCTCCCAGCACTGTTGGGCCCGGAGCACCAAACTAAAGGGGCCTGTCTGCTGCCTTCTGCTCTGGTGGGGACTGTGCTCCAATGTCAGCTGGCTGTGTTCTCAGAGTTTTTCAGCCCCCTCCCAATTCCTGGTCTCTGTTTTATTTAATAGCACAAGACAAGATGTGCTGCCATCAAGGACTGAGGGGAAGGGAGGTGGCAGAAAGCAGAGAGACACTGGGTCTGTTCTCAGTTCCGTTTCCAAAAGTTGTCTGTTAAGACAGGGAAGGGTGGTGGCATGGAATCCCAGGCAGTGGGGCCCAGGGCTGGGAGGGGAGGCCCTGGGATGCAGATGGCAGAGGCTCTCCTGGAAATAATGTGAGCCTCTTTGCTGAGGCTGAGCCTGGGTGTTGGGGCGGCCGGTAGGCGGCACACACGGGGCTGGGGCATGTGAGCGCCACTCCTTGGTCTGCTCGTGTTGCCGCAACAGAGCACTGAGCACTTTGAGGCTAGCACTCACAGAGACGGGTACTGGGCTTGCGACTCTGGAGGCTGGAGACAGCATGGTCCTGATGTTCGGTGAGGTCCCCTGGCAATGTCACAATATGGCAGAGACACAGGAGAAGGCCTGCCTGCCCCTGGGAGTCCTAGAGGTCCACCCATCCACTCACTCACTCACGAGCAACCATCCACTGACTCCTGCGGAACACCCACCTGGGTTCCTCACTCAGGGACCGCCTCAGGCCCTTCCTCCTGTGGGAGGGCAGTGGGGTGGGGCAGGGAGCCCCTGAGAAGGGAAGGTGGTTGCTGAGGGGGCAGGAAGGCAAGCAGGAGCTGGCTGGTGGTGCTCTCACACTGTCTCAGGCACTGGGCGGGGTGCAGGGCCTCAGTAGGTCTGGAGTTCAAGCCAGCTTGGGCAGCCTAGAGAGACTGCGTCTCAAAAAAAGAAGCAAGCTTTGGTTCAGCACGGATGCTCTAAGTTTAATTTTTTTTGCTCTAAACAGCTCATAATCTTCACTTGTTTTAAAAAAAAATTGATTTCAAACCCTGAAGAAGGAGGGTTGGACTGCTCATCAGAGTTGCTTGTGCTCTTGGCAGGGATCCAACTGCCCTGAGTTACTTCGCTGAAAGGCTCATTGTCTCAACAGCTCTGGAGGTGAGGAGAAACAATTTACCTCTTTCTTTTTAAATTTCCTTCCTGGCCCTGGCTGGCCTCCTTTGTGATGTTGAACCAAAACTCTTAGGTGAGGGATGCCTGAGGTCAAAGGGCTTATTGGGTAGATGTGGATAGAGCCAGAGGAGGCCCAGGCCTGGGACAAGTCTTCCATGCCTGTAGCAGGGCTGGCAGAGGTCGGGAGTGCCTACTAGACCCAGGGCTGGGCATTCTCTAGTAGCATCTCAGGGGGGAAGCACAGTTCATGTTGGCACTGGGCTTCCGTGGCTGCAGGTGTGGTGGCAGGACCAGGGGAAGGGGCAGTGTGGGTAAGAGGTGATGCAGGGCCCATGGCCTCTTGAAGGTGGGGCTGTGAGCAGGACATGCTGGTGCCTCCAAGTGCTGGTGGCGCTGGAGTTTCAAGTTGCTGGAATGTCACACTGCAGCTGATAAGCCTTGTCCTCCAGCCTGGAGATTAAATTCAGGACGTCTCCAACATGTTCCCTCATCCATGCATGGATTCCAGGCCCATCCTTATCATCACTCTCCTGTTCTATTTCCTCCTGCCAAACGCACACGGAAAAATCCCACCTTGGCAATGACATCCCTCTGTTGACCCTGTGTCTGCCCCTGCAGCTGACCCTGGGCAGAGAAAAGCCATTCTGGCACATATCACACTAAATCCTCAGCCACAGACCAAGTACATCTCTCCAGCCAGCCACATCTCCCTCTCTCAAATTTTGAATCTCCTGAACACCCCTGAAGCCACCAGGGTCCCATCCCACCCCCAAGAGCCTGCCCTAGTTGGCATAGATGTGAGGGTGCTCTTCCTACTCTCCTGGGTATTCTAACACTGAGGGCCTCAACCCTCCCCAGGTGCAGCCGACACCCTGATACCCCATCACTGAGAAGCCCTGGGAGTCGGGAAGAAAGTCGCAGCTGCCCTCTGAGCCCTGGAGTGCGCCCACATGGGTCTTCCAGCACTGCCCCACCAGAGAAGGCTAAGCTCTCCACTTCTGCAGCCAGTCCCAGCCACTCAAGCAAGAAGGAGAGACCCCTCCTCACCCATCGTGGGGGCAGGGCAGACCTTCTAACCCAGCCAGGTCAGCAAGAGAAGAGCTCAGATCCTGCTCACCAAAGCTCCACAAGGCACAGGCGCCTTCAGAAGCAAAGCCCCAAAGACCCAGGAATATGGTTTTCATGCTCAGATGGGATGAAGCAGGCAGTGCTGTGGACGGGACTGCACAGCAGCATCTGACCTGGTGGGCACAGGCCCAGGGGGTCAGGCAAGGCCTGAGGGCTTGGACTCTGCCTGACCTCTCTCAGCACTCCTTCCTCCCGTGTAGCAGGACCCCCTGGGAAAGGGTCTCATGATCCACCAGGAGACCAGGGGGCAGAGGCTCTTCATGTCCAGCACCAGAAGGGGGCTGGACTGAGGTTTTCAGGTGGCATAGCTGGCTGTGGGGAGGCTTCCAGTTTCTAGGACCCACTGTGGGTAGAGGAATCTGGATTTCTCTGGCTACCCTGGGGAGCAGGGCAGGGAAGGATAGCAGACAGCCAGAGACCTTGCTTCCAAGTCCTCAGCCTGCCCCGCCATGGTGGGCAGGTAAGTCTGGGTGCTGTTTCCTTAGCCCCAACACAACAAGGACCCTGCCTGGTCACCTTCCTATCCTCTGAGCCCACTGTGATCACAGCCGGTCCCCACTGCGGCGTCTCCTTTGCTCTCCGCAGCCTCTGACAGATCCGCCCCTGGCTGGAAAGCATCCTCAGGCTCAGCACTGGCACTGGGTCGGTCCTCCCATCTGTTGGGTTCCCTGTTCTCTTCCCCAGCCCTGGGGGGCCTCATCCATCACGAACCTCCCACCCACCTGCTGTTGGCACTTGGCTGGTCCCTAAACTCCAGATTCCTGTCTCCAAGGCCTGCTCTCCAGACTCTCTCGGACAAACCACACCCAACCTGTCCCAAACCAGCCTCCTGATCCCCCTTCTAATCCTGTAGCTCCTGCAGTAGCTCAAGCAAGAAGCTATGGAGCTGTGCTTGGCTCATCTTTCTTTCATAGCCGTCTTCAGTTCTCTTACAAGCTACGTGTGCTCTGACCCAGCCACTCTGAGCCAGCTCTCCCCACAAGCTGGTCCCAAATGGGCTCTTCCATGGCCCAGACCACTGCAGTGGTGTCCCAGCTGGTTCTCCTCCTTGCCAGTCTACTTTCCAGAACCTAGGCAAAGTGCAGCACTTGGAACGCTCCAGGATGCTTAGCTCCATGTGTGTGCCCAAGGCGGTGGGGCTTGCCATGGCAGGGGGATCTGGGAGTGGCTGCAGCCATGCCTGTCTGGATCTGGCTGATGCCTGTCATATGCCTGCCCTCATGGAATCTAGGGCATGTACTGCTCATTTGGGTCGCTTTGCCCACTGACAGAGGTTGAATAGCAGTCCACTGCCCAGAGCAGCTTGCAGTGAATCCCTGGCCTCGGGAACTCGTTGTGTGCCGGAAGGTCTGCAGAGCCTGTGCTGTGCCTTCTGGAGACTGGTACTCTGGTCAGTTACTGGTCAGTTGCTCCGCTCTCCCATGCCCGCTTCCTTTCCTGCCCATATTATTTTTTAATATGGTGCTCAGACTCTAACCCAGTGCTTCACACATGCCAGGCAAGCACTAGCTGACTAGTCTGTGCTGGGCAACGGAAGTCACCATGCAGTTGCCACAGCCTGGGTCCCTGCCACTCTGTCACCATTCCTCGGGCCTGCTTGGCCTTGTGATCCTAAGGACTTTTTTTTTTTTTTTTTTTTTGAGAGAGAGAGAGAGAGAGAGATAATTTTTTAATATTTATTCTTTAGTTTTCGACGGACACAACATCTTTATTTGTAAGTGGTGCTGAGGATCAAACCCAGCACGGCGCGCATGCCAGGCGAGCGCGCTACCGCTTGAGCCACATCCCCAGCCCCTAAGGACTTTTAAGGACTGTTTGAAGAAGGAAAACGGATCAAATAAAACCAATCCAGCCATGCAGAGTGGGCGGCAGCTTCAATGCAGGTGGTGGTTCATGAGCACCTGGCCCTGGGTGGCTCCAGGAAGTACAGTGTGGGAGAGGCCCCTATCTTCAACTGCAGGTTAGAAAGTACGAGAAGGAGGGCTGGGGTTGTGGCTCAGTGGCAGAGTGCTTGCCTGGCATGTGTGAAGCACTGGGTTAGAGTCTGAGCACCAAATTAAAAAATAATTAACTAAATAAAGGTGTTGTGTTCATCTGTAACTAAAAATATTTTTAAAAAGAGAAGAAAGTACAAGAAGGAGACTGAGTCTCTGACGCTCAGAAAACGGTAGCCCATTTCTTTCACTGGAATGTTTATCTTTATGTATGCACTGGAGTGATAGGTGATAAAAAGCCAAATAATTATCAAAGAGCTTTTCCAATAAACTTAAATTACAATTGAAGTGAAAAGAAATCCTAGTATCGGCTTTTGATGGCGACATTTCCTCTTAGTGATACATAAAACAAGGGCTCATGATACCATGAAGAGGATGAAGGAGGGCCCAGCATTGGCCAGACCCCTCTACTGCTTCCCTCCTGACTCCATTTGCCTCTCTGAGCTTCTTTCTCTGAGCTGCTTCTTTCTGCAGTTACCTTGGACTCAGGAACTTCAAGCCTGGCTGATGAGCATCTTCACCCCTGAGTAGCAGTGAGCCTCGCAGAACAGATCACGCCTGAAGAGCTCCCCCAGAGTGGGAGCAGCCCCCCCAGCAGGAGCAGTCCCCCCACAATGGGAACTGAATTGCCCCCTAAGTGCTTATGGCCTTTCCAGAGCTTCTCAGAAGAGTGCTAAGGACCAACCAGACCATGGCCTGCCCAGGACGGCCACCCTGCCAGCCATGCACCCCACAGCCAGGCACGCCCCAGCCCTCTCTGTGTCCTTCTCTATAACACCTCATGGTTTTGGTCAGTCTCTTGGAGACAGATCCCCCCCACCCCCTGCAGCTCTCCCAGGCTTGGCCACACTGATCACAGCGCCTGTCCTGCCCTCGCTACCTCTCCTCTCTTTGGTGTATTGGGATAGTGGCTGACTCTGGTCTGTTGGGACCACCAGGCCAGGGGCCTTTGCCCAGGGTCTTGTGTACCAAGGAGGCTTAGACTTAAGGAAAAGGTGGCAATCAGCCCAGTCACATGAAAGTGTGAACCTGATTCTAAGAAAACCTGAGGAGTCTGTCACACAAGGGGCTGACTTTGACCACCCGGAGCTCCTCAGGAAAACTATAAACTAAAAACATATTATTAATCTAAGATTATTGAATTATGCTTCTTTTTTTAAAACATTTTTTTAAAGATAGACACAATATCTTTATTTAATTTATTTATTTTTATTTGGTGCTGAGGAGGGAACCCAGTGCCTCACATGTGCAAGATAAGCGCTCTATGGCTAAGCTATAACCCCAACCCCCATTGAATTATGTTTCAATATTAAAAAATAACTTGGAAGATGTTTTCAAATGACTCCAAGCTAAATGATCTCAATGTAATACCAATTCTATAATTATCCTCAGAACCAAGGCTGCTTCTAGAAGTTAGTGATGGAGGAGGACACCAGGCGGAAGGAAAACAGTGAGAAGTGGTCACTACAGGTTGGACTATTCCTGCTTTTCTTGTTGAGAAATGTGTGCTTAAACACAATAACCTGCTAAGCTGGAATAGTCGCCTGGTTTCTATTTGACAAGTGTTGGGGTGGAGACCTGACTTCTGGGTCTGCTTCCTGTGTGACCACATAATCCTCTTCCCAGTGTGGACGCTGTAAGAGTGACATGGCCAAGGCCCCACCACTTCTTAGGATCTGCATCCACACAGATGCAGATCAGAGACAGTGGGGAGTCTCCTCTTCAGGGAGGCTATGCTCTGTTCTGGTTTCCCCTGGGGAGCAATGTGTCCTCATGCAGCTGCAGCTACTGACCTTCTTGTGGGCTCCCTGGGGAAGGAGGGACTTTCCTGTAGATTCTACTTCTCTGACTCCATCCAGTTCTTTTTTCAATTTCAGTTTGTTTCCTAGGTGATAGGAAATCTGGGGGTCCAAATGACTCTTTGTTGCAGAATTTGTGCCTGAGCTGTGGGGTCTCATTCTGCTTCTGGCCTCTTCATCATGGAATTTGCCATGACCACTCTGACCAAGTCTGATGACTTATACCTGCTTCACAATCACTGAGCTGTCCAGCGCAGCACACAGGTCAGCTGGAAACCAGCCCTTTCCTGTGGCAGACAGGAAGTTAGTGATGGAGGGCTCATTCATCAGCCCAGCGTTCAGCAAGAAGGCTACAGAATCCCTTCCTTCTTATATGATGTCTCAGTGCTTATCATGAGTTCATGCCTGCATAGTCCCCTGGTGTGGAGGAGGAAATGCAGGGGCTGTAGAGGGGAGAACATGAGCTGCTGAGGGGAGAACATGAGCTGCTGCCAGCTAAACCCGTCTCACTTGGTGGCAGACCAGTCCCAACATGTTGTTCCCTATGCACTTAGAAATAGCAACATGGCCAGGTGTGGTGGAACATGCCTGAAATCCCAGCGGCTGAGGAGGCTGAGGCAGGAGTATTGCAAGTTCAAAACCAGCCTCAGCAACTTAGCAAGGCCCTAAGTATCCTAGTGAGACCTTAGGTGTGAGGGCTGGGGATGTGACTCAGTGGTTAAGTGCCTTTAGATTCAATCCCAAGAGAAAAAAAAAAATAGCACCATGTCTTTCGGTTTTATGTAATTGTCATTTGATTGTTCCCAGTGGGATTGGTAAGCCCTTCATATCTCTGTGGATTTATTTTATTTTAGAGTGAAAGTGACTTTATGACCCAATGACCATTAATTTGACTTAATGCACTCAGTGGGGGGCGGAGGGGGAAGGCAAGACAGTCAGATATCAAGTACTGCCATCAAGGGGGAAGACCACCACACACTCTACCCAGGAAGTGGGGTCACAGTCTGTCAACAAACTGTCACCAGAGCGCCGCAGTCTGGCGATCGTGCCTTATTTTAACAGATGAGCGTGTCCTGAGCGTGGGCAAGGAGATGTTAGAACGCAGAGGGAGAGGCGTCGATATTTTGGAAGTAACGAGTATTTTGAGCTCAGAGGTATGGAACTTCAAAGATGGTGAGGGCGACTGCCTACCCCAGCGCTGCCAGCCACAAGTCACGGAGGCCTGGAGGAGGCCAGGCTAGCATCTGACCTCAGAAACGCCGGAGGCGCTCCCGATCCGGGCGAGGTTCCCGGACGCGCGGCAGCCTGGTGCTTACAGGAGCGCGCGGCACGGCGCGATCCGGCGGGTTCAGAACCCGCGGGCGGACAGCTCCCCGGCGCAGGGCGCGGCTGCGCACCTGACAGCGATCAGGGCGGGCTTCCGCTAGGGGCAGGCAGGACCAGCCGCTGCCCGGCTCCCCGGCCCCGCCCTGCCCACCCGCGCCGGCCACCGGGCCTGCGGGCGGCGGCCCCCGCAGCAGGCGACCGCCCGGGCCCTGGCCGCGCGCCCCGCCCGCCGCCGGGGAGGTGGAGCGTCGCGGCGAGGACCGCCCGGCTCTCCCCGCCCCCGCGCGGGCCGGGCTCCCCATTGGCCGGCGGCCGGAGGTGCGGGAGGCGGGCCCGCCCGGCGGCTCGCGCCCGGGAAGGTCGGCGGCGCAGCGCGGGTGCCGCGGGGCGGGCGTGCGGGGACGCGGCGGCCGGGCGCGGCGGAGGCACCGCGGGCAGAGGCACAGAGGGCGGGGGCGGCGGCGGCGGCGGCGGCGCTGGAACCGGCTGAGCCCCTTCTTGCCGCGGCCGCGGCCTGTCGTGCCCAAGCTCCCAGGCGCACCCCGGGCGCGGCCCGAGCGGCCAAGACGGCGGGCCGGCCGGGCGCGGGGCGGCGGGCGTTCTGCTGCGGGCTGCGCTGGTGGGGGGCTGCGGGCCGCGGCGCGGGCCCCGGGCCTGGCGCGTGCGGTTGGGAGGCGCTCTGGGGGGCGGGCGCGCGGGCGGCGGGGGCCATGGCCGAGGGCGGCGGGGGCGCGCGGAGGAGGGCACCCGCGCTGCTGGAGGCGGCCCGCGCGCGCTATGAGAGCCTGCACATCTCGGACGACGTGTTCGGCGAGTCGGGCCCGGACAGCGGCGGGAACCCCTTCTACAGCACCTCGGCCGCTTCGCGCTCCTCCTCAGCAGCCTCCTCTGACGACGAGCACGAGCGCCCCGCGCCCCCGGGGACCGCCCCGCCGCCCGGCTTCCCCGACTCACAGGAGCCCGAAGAGGACGAGGCCAGCGCCGGCTGGAGCGCAGTGCTGCGGGACCGCCCGCCTCCGCGTTTTGAGGACACCGGCGGTGAGGAGTGGCCGCGGGGTGCAGGGGCGCTGTCCGGACGGCGCAGGGCAGGGCGGGCGGATCCTAGAGGAGTGTGGGCCTCACTCGGCACCTGTGCGTTTCAGGAGGTTGCAGGAGCTGGGATGTAAAGTGGGATAGGGTCTTGCTGCGCTCTCCTGGTGGGTGGATGCCACGCCTGCACTTTGCCTGTGATAGTCCTAGAGGGGCTTCCCCTCATCTGCCTCTGCTCACACCTGTGGGCTCGGCTTGGTGAAGCTGAGCTTTCCTATTGAGGGGAGGCTGAAAGGTTGCCATGGCTGGGGCTGAGCAGGGGTGTCATTTTGCTGATGGCAAGAGGGACCCAGGTGCCAGAGGTGAGACAGGTCGCAGATGCAGCCTGGGAGCCAAAAGGCCACCCACAGCGTTTCACAGGCTGAGCTAGTTTTCTGTTAATCTGGGAAACTTCCCTGTCCTGCCAACCGGTTTCTTGCTAAGAACGTGGGAGGGAAGCTCGATTTCCACATTAAAGTACTAAGGTGTGTGGACTATGGCCAGAGGTGTTTTCAGGGGTGTGGATAAGCCTCAGATATATGGAGAGGTGGCTGGAGTGCTGGCAGCTGAGGCTGGCTGCTCAGGGTCTTCTTGCTGCCTGCTTGCTTTAAGATATCATTACTTTGCAGCAGCTCAGTGCCTCTGACCCCTGGAGAGGTGAAAACCCTTCTTTCTAGCTGTCCTCAGTATTGTTCCCCAGCTGTCCTGGCAGGCCCCTGTTGTCTCTCACTATGTTCATCTCTGGGTAGTAATGAAGGCCAGGGAGTGGCCGTCCTGTGCCTGATGCAGCTTTTCATGTGGCTTCCTCTTTTTTGGGGGGTGGGGGTGCTAGGGATCCAACCTAGGTTCTTGTGCATGCTAAACACACCCTCTCCTCCAGTGGCTCTCTGGGTTTCAACCTGTCAGGAACAGGCATATGGGAGGGCAGGCCCAAGGGCTCTGGCTGGAGCCCAGGCTTGGCTTTGCACATGGTGCTGCAGCTTGCTGGGTGGCTGGGAGGGCTGGCTGGACTGGCTGACTCTGAAGGGAGTGGTCTCAGAGCCTCTGTCAGCCTGCAGTCCCTGAATATGTTGAGTGGCAGCTGAGCTTGGGGGGTTCAAGTGACTTGTGCAGTGCTTGGGGTGGGTAAGTCTTAAAGCCTGCTCATTTGGGCTGTAGTTAACAGTTTGGAGATTTTCAGACCCACTCACTCTGAATAGCCCTTTTATACCACCCTCTAGATTTCAGAGTGCCATTTAGGGCTTCCTGCCCTGGATAGCTGTTTTCCATATTGGCTTTAAGAATTGTACCAGGGGCTGGGGTTGTGGCTCAGTGGTAGAGCACTTGCCTGGCACATGTGAGGCACTGAGTTCAATCCTCAGCACCACATAAATAAAATATAAATAAATAAAACAAATATATTTATTTATTTATATATATATATGAATTGTACCAGACCAGGGCCCTGGCTTGGCAGGTCTTATGCTATGAGCATCTGTCAGTTTTGATCTTGGAGTGCTCGAGATGTAAGCCGACCTGGGAGAACCCTGCATGTGTCTTGGGTCTCAGGTCAAAGAGTGAAGTGGCACTGAGTTGAGCCTGATTGTGAATGTAAATTGCGATTCTGCTAGAGCCAGAGGGCGGTTGCTGAAATAGGCTCTAGAGCAATCTCATGTTCCTTGGTAGCCTGTGATGGGGGAGTTCTGAAGCAGAGCCCTGTCATCTTCCGCAGCAGTGATTACGGTCCTGGAGCGCAGGATCCTGTGTCACTGGGTGTTGGGCTCACATTCTGCTCCTGCAAATGTCCACGGGGCTGCGCCTGGACCTGCGAGTCACAGTGGAGCCCTTTCCCAGGCAGGCGCGTGTTCTGTTGGTATTTATATCCGGTGTTGTTTTCCTGCTCTGTGCGGGAGCTTGTCTTCTAAATCCAGATCTAATTTAGAATTTCCTCTCTGCAACACTCTCTCCCTAAAGAAAATTTGGGATAAGGGGCAGAGGGTACAAGGATGAGGCCTTGAAGTGAGATTTCCCTGGAACAATGGAATGTGATTTATGGGGGCTTAAAATAGATGCTGAGGTACAGGTTGGCCAGAGAAAGTCTTTGCGTCTGGTAGCTTGCAGAGAGAAGGATGCATTTATTAAGAGGCCAGAAGATGCACCCCAATGTTCTGAGAGCGGAGAGGTTCAGTCTTCCAGTCTTATCCACACCCATCATCCGAGACACTCCAGCCCTCACCTGCTCCTCACCCAAGGTGTGCAGGCTGTTAATAAGTCTCCCTGGGTGAGCAGAATGGGGTGGGGAGGAGAGCAAGAGCATGGCAGTTTGATCTGGAATCTTGTTTCATAATAGAACATTTGCGGTTGAAATGCTCTGCAATCCAATGATGAAAGCACAGATTCTAGACTTATCTGAGATTCTCTGCCTTGACCCCATTGTGAAAACAGGTGTACACGCTTGTATGTGGATGTGCAGGTGTGTAAATAACTATTGCATGTGAATGTGCTTTGCTCTGCTAGTTTGAGCAGAGTAGGGTTTCTTCTGTTAGAAAGAGACTGTAACTGCTGTCCTGAGCCCTCTGATGACCTGCAGACCTTTGCAGAGGGTCCCTTTGCAGCGGGAAGTACACATAGGACCATCCTGTCTGGAGCTGCAGCAGGCACAGCCATATGGCCTGGTGGGGGGAGTGCACTGTAGGGAGAGGAGGGGATCTGTGTTTCTGTAGCACAGGGCAATTCCTGGCCCTTTCTTCTGTTTTCCAGCATCTTCTGCATCCTGAAGCAATTGGGGTGGGGGTCACCTCCCACCTCCTCTCTCTCACCTCTCCCAGGTTTTGGCTGTGCTTGAGGCACGTGGGTCCCCTTGGGATGATTTAAATATAAACACTGCCTGCAGGCTGCCTGCCAGGCTCTTAACCCCTGAGTGGCTGGAGGGTCATCCTGGGGGCTGAAGTGCTTTCTGGAGCATGGGGCACAGGACCCACTCCAAACTGGGCTTGTGGCTAATCCCCCCAAAATAGCCTCTCAAGCTGTTAGCCTCCCGGCCTGCTGTGCAAATACCCAGTGCAGCTGTGAGTTCCTTCTTGGAGAGAGCGTGTAGCCGGCCCATCTGTGTGCTGGCCGCTGCCCTCTGTTTCTTCCTACTGGTAGGCAGTTTCATACAGGAGGCAGAGGACCCACAACTCCAGGGCTCCTGTCTCTGGTTTGTTGGTCCTTTGTCAGGCTGGGCTGGGGTCTGTGTGGTTTGCCCTCTCTGTGAGAGGATGAACTTCTTGGGAGGTTTGTCTTTTTGGTCCCTGTGTCCTGCTAGCAACCCTCTAACCCTCTGGTGTGACCTTGAGAAGCTGGAGAGGGACCCAGGGCACTGAGAATCAACACTGGGATTGTTTGGTCTCTAGAGCTTTCTGTCGGTTTGAAGTCTTTTTGAGTAACAGGAGAGTCTCCCAGAAAGCCAGAGTTAGCTGAGACCCTCTCCCCAGGGGGCTTACACGCTCACCAACCTGGTGCCCCCATCTGGCCTTAGCTCTGCCTGGTGTGGAGGAGCCTGGGGTCTTGGGAGCTGTGAGAGGAACCCTGGGAAACACTGGAAACACCCAAGTGGGCCATACAGGACTGGGGAGGGGCTGACCCTGACCCTCAGAGAGTGCTTTCCTCAGGAGCCTGCGCACATGGGGCCTGGAGACCTGGAGACCTGAGGCTCCTTTTCCTTTGTAATTGCTCTTTCATGTGTTGCCACACCTGATTTCACAGGGACTCTGGCAGGGAGGTTGCCATCTCGGCTGGTAGACCCAAGCAGACGTGCCATTCCAGCAGTTGCGGGGCTGATGGGAAGAGCTGGGCTTGGCAGCGCAGGACAGGCTGCGCCTTGTAGTTATTTATTCTGAACTGGAACTGTTTTCAGACAGATGTCCGTTTTCACATTCACTCATGGAATCACCCTTGGCCCATGTGGTGGGGGTGCCACTCTGGAGATCTGACCCACGAGGGGAGTGTGCAGTCAGTAAAGGTTGGGGCGGAAGGGTCTGGAGTATTACCCTGGCTGTGCGTGGCTGGGAACTCTGGGGAGGCCGAGAGGTGGGACAGTTGAGTCCTGACTCTGTTCTGCGGCTCAGATTCACCTTTATTATTCAACTATTATTGTATTTTTTCTCATTAACAACTGATTTATTGTTTTTAGAAAAAAAAAATGGTTAAGAGATTTAAAACCTCGCAATCTCCCATTACCCAGGATAGCCATGGGCGGCGGTGGCGTAGCCCTCGCTGCAGCACTGCCCTGGTGGGCTGTGCTGCCCCGACCTGTGCCTGGCCCTGGCCCTGGCCCTGGCCCTGGAGCTCGTGCCGTGTGCTGCACTTGAAGCCTTGCCCTGGCACACCTGCTGCCCGCCCTTCCATGCGATGCCCATAAGGTTTCGAGGCAAGGGTTTGCACGTGGTTAGGCTTTGAGTGTCTGCTGTGGAGAAGCCTTCGGAATCGTGCCTGCTGTCCTCCTGCCAGCAGTGAGCCAGTGTGTCCCCGAGAACGGCTTGTTTATGAGCCGGCCTGTGCTTCTAGTGGGGTGGGATGAGCTCACAGGAGAGCCGCACCTGCCAGCCTTGCCAGGGTGTGAGACGCGTGCCTGGCAGGGACTTCTGCATGGGTGCCCCGTGCGGCTGCCACTCAGGTCCAGGTAAAGGAGTCCTGGAGGCCCGCCCTGCTTCTCCTAAGTATTGGCATCCTCACCCCCAAGGCAGCCAGTCCTGAGCTCCATCACCACACAGCAGCTTTGCCTTCGAGTCTGTGGGATCCAGCCGCAGTCTTACTTTGCGTTGCCTGCAGTGCTCCCTGTACAGTGTGCGAGTTCAGCAGTCATCCTACCTGTAGACTTTTGGCTCATTTCTAGATTGGGGGCTTTTATTTTTTCCCTGTCATGTGGATTGAACCCAGGGGCACTTTACCACTAAGGTACACCACCAGCCCTTTTTGTTTTTGAGACAGGGCCTCGCTAAGTTGCTGAGGCTGGCCTTGTACCTGTGATCTTCCTGCCTCAGCCTCCTGAGTTGCTGGGACTAGAGGTGTGCATCACACGTGTGGCCCATTTGGGGTCATTTATAAATAGAGCTTCTGAAAAGGTCCTGATTTTATTTACTTATTTATTCTTACGGACATGCAGATGCTTTCTCCTGGGCACGTGTACTAGGACTGGGACTGCTCAGCTTAGGTCAGGTGTGTGTTTACCTTTAGTGCAAGGCCTTTTGACTTGGGCGTGTTGGCATTTGGGGCCAGGTAGCCCCTTATTTGTGGAGGGTGCCACAGGGCCTTAGCAGCAGTGCAGGCCTTTCCCCAAGTGCCCTCCTCTGTTGTAAGCAGATGTCTGTAGACATTGCCACGTGTCTCCTGGGGCAGGATCTCTGGGTGGAGGACCCTTGAGCTGTGCCTAGTGGTCTTCCCCTGTGCCTGTGCTCTCACATCAGCAGAGTGCAGGATGTGCCAGGTGTTGGTTCAGCAAAGGCCTTGAGCCCTGCTGGGGTGAGGCAGTAGGTGAGGTACATGCCCTGCGGCTGGAGGAGAGACGGGGAAGGGTGTGCCTCTGGACCCCAGGTGTGTCCTCATCCCACTTGGCTGGGAGGAGGGGGCCCCTCAGCCAGGCCTGCAAGAAAGCTCAGGTCAAGAGAGGGCATCTGTGCTGGTGGGCAGGAGAGTGCTGCTGGGGCTCACTGCAGCCCCACTCCCGATGTGCTTCCCTGTGAGGCACTGCAGGATGCTGCCTGAGCCTGCAGGGATGGTGGGGGTCCTGATCGCCAGGCTCAGCACAGATACAGGTATCCTTGGGGATGCAGACCCAGGTGGGTTTGGAAGTTTGGTGGGAGATGAGAATTTGGACAAGGTGGGACCCCTGGAGAAGCACTGGTGGAAGATGCAAGAAGTCGGTGTGTTACAACAGCCATCTGAGGCTGCCATGCTGAGACCCGCAGGCTCATGCTGGGTGCTGCCCATCCCTGGTGCAGAGCCACCTCCCGTGGTCTCTGCCCGACTGTCAGCCCTCGGCCACTGCTGTTTCCATCTGAGTGTGCTGCTTAGTTTCCAGGGCTTGAGCCCTTGGAATTCTTTCTGGGTTGCAAGGAGAGCAGTGGCCTTGAACCCTCTCATTTGAAAGGTATGGGGTTACTTTGTTGCCACATAAGCAGTTGATCTGTGTGGCACAGGTATAAGAACACACACCTGGGGTGGGGGTGTCTGCCTGCCTGTTCTTTTCTTCCATCTCTAGGAGGTAGGTGCTCTGATTTGCAGATCTCAAGTCTTATGAGGTCATGCCTCCTAAAGGATCTTTAGGGGTTGTGTTGTTGGGCACACACGTAGTTAGGGTTCATTTTCTCTGTGGCTTGGGGCCTTGGATGGCTCCCCTGTCCTGCCGTGCCTCGGTCTCCACCCAGCCTAGCTGTGCTTGGTCTGGCCATTCCCACTTTGTCCCATCTGCATGTCCCTGACTGTGCATTATTTTTCAACCTGCTTTTTCTTTAAGTTTCTTTTCTATGCTTCTTTCTGCTCTTTTTTGGCAGTGCTGGGGATGGAACTTAGTGTCTCACACATACCAGACGTGCGCTCTACCTCTCAGCTACATCCCCAGCCCTTATATTTTTCATTCACCTTTATTTGTGAAATATTTTCATATTCATAGAAATGTAATAAGAACCCAACCCATTTTATTTTATTTTGAGATGGGGGTCTTGCTAAGTTGTCCCTGCTGGCCTTGAGCTTGGGATCCTCCTGCCTTGGCCTCCTGGTTGGCTAGGATGAGGCCAGCCAGGGTGCACCATGGCCTCTGGCTTGCTGCTTCTTGTGCAGCGTACAGATGGAATTGTGCTTTTAACATGACCGGAGAGGCCTTGTTGACCTTCACACAGGTGGTGTGCGTCTCTTCACTCTCAGAACTGCCCTGCAGATGCACAGGCTCAGGTCCCACCACGGGGTTCAGGGCAGCTGAGGCTGCCTCCTCCCAGGAGCCTTGCTGTGTGTGTTCTCAGCCAGGCCTCTGAGTTAGTGCTGTGTGGGGCCCGAGGAAGGCACCAACCTCCTTTTGAGAGTGGATATTGGGTGGTTGGACTACCATTTTGAAAAGCCCATTCTTTCCCCCTTGGGTTTCGTTCCATCCCTGTTCAAAGTCTACCTACTGTGATCTATTTCCCACTTTAACATTTTGCCTCTTCCCTTCTTCCCTCGTAATTAAATGCATGTTTCTCTGTGATCACTGGAAAGCAAGTCCCCAGGAGGACTCCCCAGACAAGGCTTTCCACCGGGAGCCTCTGACTCCACAGTGCCAGGGATTTGGCACCGTCCTCTGATGCTCCCGTCACCCCCACACACCAGATACCCAAATCCGCCTTTTGTCCAAATGGCTCCGAGTCTGCTTAAGTCAAGGCTGGCGCCAATCATTGAATGAGCCTCCAGGGTAAGAATACAGTCTGCAGCTGTGCTTAGGAAACAGCCTGGAAGTGTTCAGGCCAGAGATTGAGGGTGGGCGGTGCTGTGCAGGGCGGCAGCGCCTCCGCTGGCAGTGCTCTGGTTGTGCCCGCCGCTGCTCTGGGAGGTGCTCCCGCTCAGCTGGTCATCCCTGGTCGGCCCTGCTGGGCTCCCTGAAGGTGGCTTCTTTTTACCCAGACCTGAGGGCTGGGGTGCCCTGGTGACGCAGTTTCCCTGACGCAGACCTGGGGTGGACAAGCGCTGCTCACTAGGCAGAGGTGGCGGGGCAGTGCCCTCCCTCATGGTTCTTGCAGTGTTCGCACATGGTCTATCATTCTTCCCTCGGTCACTGGAGAAGCTAGGCATTGGCAGCAGGACCCTGTGTTCCTTCCAGGATAACTGGTCCCTTGTGTGTCCATGTCTGGATTTTGGTATAGGAGCATTGATGTTGGTGTTGTCCCCAGCAGTTCCATCAGCAGGTCCTAGGTTTGGCGACAGGTTGCTTCTTGGTAGCCGTAGATGGCTCGCTCATGTGCTGCTTTGGGCCTTGGGCCTGGGCCTTGACGAATCGCAGGCCGGGCCTGACCCTCATGGCTGTGTGGTCCGTTCTTTCTGGTCAGGTAGAGAACGTGGACCTGACTCTCAAGGGGCTGGGTGTTGTGGAGCACGAGGGCTGAGCCTGGCTCACAGGAGGTGCCCAGAGAGCTCCAGCTCCTTCCTGCTGCTGTTCTGCTGCACGCGGCACGGCAAAGTGGGAGTCCAGTCTCCACCAAGCACCCGTGTGTCTCCAGCGCCATCCTAAGCTCCTGGTGCCCATGAGAGCATGTGCAGCAGAGGGGACCGTGGCAGGCAGAAAAGCTCACAGCATGGGAGGCAGCAGGTGAGGGGCTCAGGTGCGATGGAGCAGGAAGGGTCCCTTGCAGGATCAGCATGCACAGGACTCACTGAGAAGCAGGGCTTCCAGGAGGCGAGGAGCTGACCACTTGCTCCCACGGGAGGCGGGCACCTGCACTTGGGCAAGGCACAGCTTGTGCTGTGTGCCCACAGGAGGTGGGGAGCAGCCCTGGAGCTAGAGGAATGGGAGGGGCTGAGGGCAGGGGCGGGTGTGGGGGCCTCGGAAGCTGTTGGAAGGACATGGCTTGTACTGTGAGTGTGGTGTGGCACGTTCAGCAAAGAGTCACGTGCCCGATGGAGCTCCTGGAGGTGCTGTGGCACTGGTGGGACCCTCAGAGGAGTGCTGGGGTGTGGGCCAGCAGGGGGTGGAGGTGGCTGGAGGTGTTTGGCTTCTGGACACTGTGAGGCCAGGGCCAGTGGGTGCCCTGAGGGATGGCGCAGCCTGACCTGTATTGGAGGGGCTCCAGTTGCATATGTAGGGGGAGCAGGCTTCATCTCAGCCAAGTCTGCATTGAGTGGCCAGTGGCAGTGAGGAGGCCGGGGCCAGTGAGGAGGCCAGCGGAAGTGCTACCTGGAGCCTTGGGTCACCTGCTGCTTCTCCCACCACATGTCCCTGTTAGAGGTGACGTGGCAGGTGTTGGTCTGGGACTGGGCCAGAGGGGCTGGTGAGCATTGCCCAGGATGGCTGGTGTGGGTCGTGGGGGTGGGCGTCACCATATTCCCCTGCAAAGCCAGCAGATGTCATCCCTCGGACTGTGGCGGGCTCCTGAGGGCTGGGGCGCAGGAGCAGGTTCCCTCCCAGGGACCCTCCTTGTGGAACCCCCCCTGCTGGGCCCTCTGTGGGAGAGCTGCCTGCCGTGGGGCTGCCCCCAGATGGTGCCAGCTGTGCCAGTGAGCAGCGAGGCCTGTGGGCGGGGTCGGCAGTGGAACGTAGTGCCCCAGTTAGATCTGGATTGAGATAAAAGGTTTCTTAGGGCAGGTAGCACCACGGACACAAGTACCTGTGAAGACACTGCCGGTCCTGCATGGGATTACCTCAACAGGGCACCCCATGTTGTGACTGGGAGGCCTGGCTACTCTGACTTGGCGTGCTCTTGGGATCTGCACCTGAGGCCTAGCCCACTGGCCACCGTGGCAACCCGTTAGGGTTGCTAAGTAACAACTTGACTTTGAAAGAGCCGTTTAATTTGGCTGGTTCTGCGGACCCCTGGGTCTGCCTTTCCCTGCTGTCTGGGCTGCAAGGCAGAGCTTGCCCTGAGCATCCGCAGAGCACTCCATGCTCCCTGCTTTCGTGTGGGTGGGCTGCCTGGGGTGTGCATGCTGGTCCAGGGCTGGACAGGACCTGCTGGATGTGGCCACACAGGCCTCAGGAGGTAGTGCTGAGCCCGGGGAGCCGTTCACTTCAGCCTAACTTCCTCAGCCTGAACACACAGCCTGGCAGGTGAGGAGGGCAGTGCTTGGAGTGCAGAGGCCGGGGTGGGCCCTGCAGGGGAGAAGGCTCTGCCACAGACCCCGTTTCTAGTTCCGAATTGAGCATTAACTGTACTGAACGTCACTTCCCCACTGCCATGAGCTGGCAGAACACACATGGAGTCCTAACCTCATCCTCAGAACGTAGCCTTGGAGACAGGGCCTTGGAAAGGGGATTAGGACCAGGGGAGGTCCTTACAGTGGGTCCTAGTGCAGTCTGCCTAGGGTCCTTCTAGGGAGAGATCAGGACACAGACACCCTTGGGGCCACCCTGTGAGACACAGGGAGATGACAATGTCTGCAAACCAAGGAGAGGGCTCAGGAGGACCTGGCCCTGTGGCACCTCAACCCTGGACTCGGCCTGCACACTGGGAGCCGTAAATTTCTGTTGTTTAAGCCTCTTGAGTCTGTGGTGCTTTGTTAGGCTACCTTAGCAAGCAGATGCCCCACCTGGTGAGACGGTCACCATGCTGCTTGCCATGCTTTTGGGGTTCAAGTGGCAGGTCTCAGCCTTCTGCCCCCTGGGGCAGTTTCCAGGGCCTGTGGCGGTGCTGGGACCAGATGTGCCTGCCTGCCCCTCCGACTTGCAGGAAGTCCATTACAGCTGGCCTGTGGGTGCTGCTGGCTGTGTGGCTCCTGAGGAGCAGTGTGCTGAGGGGGATGGTGCTGCCCTGTGCTGGTGCTTGGTCACAGCCTGGAGCCGTTCCTCCTGGCAGCGTCTGAGGTCCAGCTCTGTGGAGGCAGTTGTCTTGAGGGTGTGCTCCTGCTCAGAGCTGCAAGCCTGCTCCCGCTCGAGGGTCCGACCTCCGTGTCTTCAGGGCTGAGCTCGCCTGCCCCAGCCCCCTCTGCATACGTGAGCACCATGTGTTCCTGGGGAGAAAATATTATTTTAGAGCTATTTTTGTGGCAGCGACATCTTGGAGTAATTAAAATTATTTTTATATCATTGTTCTTGGGAATGAACTTGGGAACTATTCTTACCCCTCCCCCTGTTGCTAGGATCAGTTTGCCATTTAGAGATGTGGCCTTCCTCATGATAGTGTCCATCACACCTCAAAGACCAGAGGTCAGGGTGAGCCAGGAAATGGGGAGAAGCTTGGTTCTGGACTGCGGTGTCCTTGTCTGGGGACTTGAGACCATGCAGCTTGCTTTCCTCGCCAGATGCCATTGAGGAGTCCTGTTCCCCATCGCCTGGTGGCCTTCTGTCGGGGTGTAGACAGGGAGGCTGGCAGAGCCAACAGGTTCTCTGATGCTTCAGTTGGCCAGATGGGCAACCCTGATACCTGGGCTGGACAGCAGGAAGGGGTTTTGGCCAGTGGCCAGCTGGAGGCAGGGTGAGCGTGTGCTGTGTGTGCTCAGGTGCACACATGTGTGCAGGCGGGCTGGGTGGACCTCGGTGGAGTGGGATCCCCAGGACTTGGCCAGGCAGCTGAGGATTGGGTGTAAACTAGAGTGGAAGTCGTCCCCAGTTTCCCCCGTGTGCCTCCCAGCTGTCCTTACAGGCTCCCCAGCATGGGGCTTCGACCCCTGGAGAGGATCCTCAGGTGCGTGAGGGTTGTAGTCCTCTGATTTACACGCAATTATGAACAGATTTGTTACCCTGTGGCAGGGTATTTCCCCACAGGGTATTTCCCGCGGTGTTTACCCAGAACAGTGGACACTGCAGGCGGCAGCCCATGCCGGGTCTCATGTCAGCCTGGAGCAATGGAAGGGCCACACCAGGGTGGGCCCCCACGGTTGCTTAAGCGAGGGCCAGCAGGATCCTGGAGGTGACTCGGCAGAGGCCCTCCGGGCTGACCAAGGCTTGGGGCCCCGAGGTAAACAGTATGTCCTGTGGAAACTCGGGGTGAGCGGTGCGGGATGGCCTCCAGGAGGAGAGAGCAGAAGCCCAGCTTCCTGAGGCCTGGTCCAGGAGAGAGCAGGAGGGAGGCCGAAGTCCCGGGATCGGGCAGAGTCAGGCAGGAATTCTGGAGTGCTCGGGTGGCCTCAGGAACAGGTCTTCTTCCCTGAGCCGTGTGGAAGCCCCGGTGGCAGATGCCCAGTGGGTTGGAACTTCTGGGAGCAGTACCCCATGTTCTGGGGTGACAGGCCTTCCTGCACCCCATGAGAGGCCGGAGGCGGTGACCCAGATGGGCCCCCTGCATCTTCCTCCTCCTCCTGCCTGGCAGCATCCTGTTCCTGGTTCCTGAGCACACAGCCTCCCCTCCTGCTGCTGTTCTGGAATGAGCCCACTTATCTGCAGCTCTGCCCTGCCTCCCAGGCTGTGCTCCAGGGCTGGGGGCTGACCCTCAGGCATTTCCCAGGAGCCTGGGGAGGGCAGAAGCTGGGAGGAGCCTTTCACACACTGGGCACAGGGGCCACACCTGGACCTTTGGACATGTAGACCAGGGGAGCGAAGGTTTTGGAGGTAGGAGATGTAGAGGGTACTCTGCCAAAGGACAGGACTCCAGGGAGCTCCACTGGAGGTGGGGCAGGCATGGAGGGTGGAGCCTGAGCTTGCAAAGGCACCTGCCCTTGGGTGGGCTCCTGAGAGCCAGAGATAAAAGACAAGGCCCTGGATGCTCTGACCTGAGCTGTGGAGGGGGCTGGAGCTGCCTGGAATTGGGTGACATTCAAGCCTCTGTAGAGCAGGCTCAGGTGGTGGCCTGGGCTCAGAGCCTGTGTCCTGAGCTTCTTTCCCACCCCGTGGGTTGGAGGCAGGAGATGCTGAGGAGCAGAAGCTGAGGTTTCCCCGGGTGGCTGCTGGCTCCCTGTGCCTCTGCCTTGGCTTGGGGCATGGGGATGGCCGGGAGCTGGTGCCAGAGGGAAGACGCTTGGCAAGGCAATCCAAGGATTAAGACCGTCACGTGCACATCTGGTTGGGCAGCCGCACACCTCTCCTGGGTGCTGCTGAGCATGGAGGAGGACTGTGGGTCCAGAGGTGTGACGGCTGTGAGCCTCTGATATTTCTGGGCTGTTACGTGGCAGAGGCTGACTTGTCTGGAGTGGCACTTTCTCCCCTGTGCACCCCAGTGGGGCAGGGCTGCACTGTGGACGTCCAGAAGTGGCTCCAAACTCCCAGCTTCGTGGCTGGGTCCTGGAAACCGCTACACAAGAAGCAAGTCCTTGTTGTGAGTTGGTGGGAAGGTGTCCAGGGGCAGGGCCTGGTGTCCCCACCATCACCTGTGCTGGATGAGCTGACCCTGGTGTGGCTCATTTCCCAGCAGCGCACTCTGTCCACTCTCATGTGGGCCAAGGTATTCTCCATGCTGCAGCCTCTGGCATCTGTGACCCACAGATGCAGACGTGTCCTCCTGCACGTCCCTCCTCAGGCCCTTGGTGGCTCTCTGCCAAGGTCAGGCAGGGCTGCTGGCCTGTTGCTGATGCTCACTGCCAGGCAGGGCCTCTGGCTTTGCAGAAGGGGCACCATACCTAGTCACCTTCTGTGGGTGGGCAGGAGGGAGCCCTGGCCTTCGTGGCTCATGTTGGCTCTCTGGACTGTGGGATTAAAGTCAAGGGCTGCGGTCCCCTCCCTGTGCCAGGTCCCTGCTCATGGCCTCTTTTCCAGGGTTCCAGGTGCCGCCACGTCTTGGGAGTGCTATGTCCTCTGAGCTGTGGCCTCACCTCTTTGTCCTGCAGTCACAGGCTGGAGCCTACCTGGAGCCCAGCTGAGATTGCTGGACAGCCCAGCCTCAGGTGCCACAGTGAGCAGTTGACCTGAACCTGTGATGTCCACTTCTCTCCCAGGGCCTTGGACCGCCTGGCCCTGGTCATCCCTGTGGGCTGCGCTTCCTGATAGTCCCCAGCCAGCAGAGAGTGCTGCTGAGGGCAGACTGGCCAGGTGCCTGCGGGAAGGAAGGGCCTCTTCCCGACAGCCCTGGTCCAGCCTGCCAACCCAAGGCCTCCTCACGGGCCCTCTGCGGGTGGTGAGCACACGAGGAGAAGTTGGGGCAAGGGCTATCTTTTTTCCATCCACCCTGCCCTTTGTTCTAACTGTAAATCCAAACCACAGTGACTCCATCATGAGTCCCCGAGTCAGGGTCAAGAGGAAAGTTCTCTCAGGAAGCCTAATTGATCGCTGGCTTAGAAATAATGGGTCTTTGAGATAAAGGTTCAAGTCAGACTGTGCAGAGAGTGCTGGACTGTGCCTCCTGTCTGTCCCTGCCCGCTGGAGAGAACATGTGGACCTAGGGAATGATGCCCCGTCACTGCTGTCTGCCTCTGCCAGGCTGCGGCCTGTTGAAGAGTAAGTGCTCCCAGCCGAGCTCCCTGAAGACACGAGCACGGGAGTGCTCCTTCCAGCCTGGTGCTGGTGGCTGGGGCTGGCAGGTCCATGTCCTGGGCTCCCCACTTGTGCCTGGGTTTCAGGTGAGGCTCTGGAGCACAGGTGAACCTGTCCTCACGGCCAGTCTTCCTTTCCAAGTCCCTCCCGCCTTGGGAATGTGGTCAAGTGCTGGGCAAAGCCCATGCTTGAACTTGGGACTATCTGTATCACATCTCAAAGACACAATGCCTGAATGAATAAAGGTTTCTTAACCAAATCAAGAAGCAGAATGGCAGTCACCTCAAGGGAAGAGTCCCCAGAGGACTGCAGTGGAGACAAAGGCCAGACCTGTGAGAGGTGAGCAAGTGCAGGGCCATGCTAGTCAGCTGGCCGCTGGTGGCGAGGCTCAGTGGGGGCCTGCCAGGTGCTCCCGTGGGGATGCTATCCTCCTGAGGGGTCACGGCCCTGATTCCTGCCCCCAGTCCCTGTGCATCAGGAAGAAGGCGGGAAGCACTGGTTTCACTCTTCCTGTCACCTGAAAACCGTGCACAGGACTCTTTAAAGTGCTGCTTCAATTTCCTTCTTAAAAACAAGGTGATTACGTGTCAACGCCCTGCTGTAGGGAGAGAGGCTCCCCATCACCCAGCATCCACCTCTCAGTTCCCAGCAAGGCCCAGCAGCCCAGAGACTGTGACTCAGCACACAGGAGGACAGAGGTTTCTCCTCCGGGTCCTGGAGGACCGTGGGTGTGGGACCAAGACCCCAGCCCTTGGTGTGAGAGGAAGGAGCCGCTGGACGCACGGGGCTGATGGGAGGAATTCAAGGCCGACCGTCACCAGTTACCTGTGCTAGAAGCAGAGTTGAATTCAGTGCCTGAAAACATTTGCTTAGTGACAGTCCTTTGGCTAGGGGCCTTGCTGCAGCCCTGGTGGCCTGCAGCCCTGTGGAGCAAGCCCGAGGAGGCAGGGTTGAGAGGGAGCCGGATGACTACTCCCCTGCCCTTCCCTATAGCTGCGGCAGGCACCCCACTGTGCAGACGCCCAGATGAGGGCCAGCATGGGTCCCCAAGTGTCCCTGGATGAGTCCCCTCTCAGACGGAGGTTGGAACAACCTGCTTTACTGAGGCAGCCAGGGAGGGCGCCTGCTGCACAGTCTGTGGGGCGCGCGGGCGGCGTGGGTGTTACAGATGGAAGGCAGTAAGAGAGGATGTCTGCCAAGGACGCTGGCCCCACATGTCAGCGCAGGACTTGAGACTGGCCACGTCCCTCAGTGCCCCACGCTGTACCCCTGGCTGAGTTTCCAAGCAGGTCCCTCAGGAGCCATCCCTGACCTGCTCCGCCATGCAGCCAAGCCTGTGATCAGAGTCTAGGAGGTATGAGCAGGTTTCCTCTTCCTACTGCACTGGAGGTTTGTGTTCCTCAATGAGAGAGAGAGAGAGAGAGAGAGCGCACGCGCACGCCTGTGTCACTGGGGATCAGGCCCAGGGCCTCGTGCATGCTGGGCAGATGCTCTATCACTCAGCTACACCCCCAGCCCTGTTTACTTGTAGTTTGAGATGGGGCCTAAGTTGCTAATGTTGGCCTTGAACTTGGGGTCCTCCAGCCTCAGCCTCCTCTGGCTGGGATGACAGGGTGTGCCACCACTCCCAGCATTCTTGGTGAAATTAGATTGAATGCAAATGGTTGATGTATGTGATCCAGTAATTCTCCAGTGTCCTTGACCCCTGTTTCCAAAAAGTATCACCCAAAGAAATCCAGACTCTGTCCATGCTGCACACCAGCTTGCTTCCACAGAAGCCCTCACTGTGGTCACGGGCGCAGATGACTGCCTGGCTCTCTGTCTGAGGCCCCTACTACCCATGCTCATCCTGAAGTCATGGGGAGGCCAAGCCTCTTCTGTCCATTTCGCCTGGGTTTCCCTGCCCTGGCCTCTGTCTCCTTCTCTGCCCACCCTGCTGGCCTGTGTGGCCTTGAGTCTGCAGGTTCATCTTGGGAAGCTGGAGGTGGAGCATGACCACACACAGCCAGCCAGTGCCGGGCCAGAGTCCAGGCTGGACACCACAGAGCTGGGCTCTGCCAGTGCCCATAGGTCCCCACGCTGCCCACGTCATGCTCAGGCAGGGCAGGTGGAGGGACAGTGCTGCCCTCGGCCATGCCCACATGGAGCAGCATGACATCTGGTGCTGCACAGAACAGAGCCCTGGCATAGGCTTAGGCCACACTCCTCGTGCTGTGACCAGCATCCCAGGTTGCCCAGGGTTGTCCTGGTGTGAGAGCCGCAGGGCCCTTGGTCCCAAAAAAGAGCCCTTCGGTCCTGAGCAGACTGGACACTGTCACTCTGTGACTCTCGGCAGTGGGATAAAGTGGTTCCTGTGACCAGGCTGTGCAGAGTGGGAAAGCTGGAGTCCCCTGCCCACTGCCAGCGTGGCCCATTGGTCCTATTAGGACGAGGCCTGGCACTCATGGGACTCCTTGTATGTGGCTGTGGAAATGCCCACTAATGGTTGTTCCTGAAACTCCTTCACTGGTGTTTCCTTTCCTGGCTTCAAGGCTTCTGTGTCCTGTTCAGAAATGAAGTACCTCAAGATGCTCGGGTGGAAAGTCACAGGTGATTCCTCAACAGAACAGGGCTGTCATGTGGTGAGCTTGGCTCCTGCCGGTTGGGGACCTGCAGTGGGGTGGGCCAGTGTGGGCACAGGTGGCTCAGAGTGACCAAGTATGTAGCGCAGGTCATGGTTGGAAGTGGACTGAGAAAGTGCTCAGGAACCAAGAAAGGGGTGACTGTGAAGAAGGGGACGTGGAGAAGTGTCGTGAGCTCTGCAGAGGTTGGGCATGTGGCGTGGGGGGCAGGTTTGGGCACTCAGCCCGAGGCTCAGTGTGGACGCAGTGGTCATCAGCACCCACGGCCCAACCTGAGGGTGAAAGGAAGGGTAGAACAAGGGGACCATGGGGCGGCAGCTCTGCTGCTTCCTGGGTGCTCAGGAAGTGCCATGAGCCCTGGGCTTGGGAGCAGCTGGGCTTGGGCTGGGTGCCCAGGCACCCCTGCCCCTATAGCAAGGACCCTGATGGTGCAGATTGGGTGGTGGCCTCATCCTCCGCTGCCAGGTGCCCCGCAGCAGACTGTCCAGGCTGGCCAGGGAGCCTGCTCAGGCAGTGGGCAGGAGGGTGGTAGGGGGTCAAACCGCTGCTCCGTGTGGGATTGCCGCAGTACTGCCCCCCACCAAGATGCAGAGACTGTGTGAGAAGTGCCGCCCCCAGGGCAGGCTGTCCACAAGCTGTGGAGGGCCCTGGGTCTAGGCAGGAGCAGGGCATGTCCTGCCCAGACCCTGCGGGGGCTTGTGGCATCTGCTGGCAGCCCATTCTGTTGGCCCAGTCTGCCGCCAGGACTCTACCCTGTGGGTGAGCCATGGCCTCTGGCAAGGCCAAAGAAGCATGTGCCCTTGGCTTGGCGCAGAAAATGAGCTGGTGCTGACGATTCCTCAGCCCTCATGGCACTCGATGTCCTTGTTGGCAGCGTGGGCAAGGTGATAGGTGTCAGAGGTGGGTGGTCAGAATGGAGGCAGCCGTGGTAGCCATTTGCAAAGGCCAAGCTTTGTGTGCAAGTCACCCTGGCCTGTGTGGGCTCCGCCTGGCCACAGCACCCCCCGCCCTGTCCAGAGCCTTTGCTCTTCACAGCTCAGTTCCTGGTAGAGCCCTGTGTGCCTGCAATTGTGCTCAGACCCGGGATCCCAGAGGCAGAGGCTGCTCCCTGGGTGCTGGGTGCATGAGTGGGTCTGGGTGGCGGCTCCCCTCTTGCCAGGGTGTGCATTTTCTTGTAAGGTTTTCTCTGGGGTAGAAGCCATGGCCCTGTGGCAGGGAGAACGTGGCTGCGCCTTCCTTGCCACGAAGATAGGAGAGCAGGAAGGGACGGCTGCTGTGTGGACTTCTGCCTGAGGTGGCAGCGGTGGGCAGCTGTTTCTGCCATGAGGGCCAGTCTGCAGGGAAGGCTCTTGGAGGGACCCTTAGTAGCCGTCAGGGCAGCAGAACAGCCCTGCAGTGCCCGTGCGACATGGCTTTGCCTCTCTGCCTGGGCAGTGAGGGCAGGGGGGTGGTGGAACAGGGTCAGTGGTTGGGACAAGAGGTGGATTGCCCCTTGCCGTGTCCCCAAGGGGATGCCGAGGCTCGTGCAGAGTAGCCAGGATGGCGGTGGAGGGGAGGCTTGGTGACGGGGAGCTGGTCACGGGCAGGTAGTGGGGGGTAGGCTGGAGGTGGGGAGTAAGATCCATCCTCCTTGGAGTGTTTTGGGGTTGGCTCAGTACAGGGCTGGTCTAGGGTCAGGGTCAAAGTCACAGGAGGGCAGGCCATGGTGGGCAAGGAGTCCTTCAAGGCCACTGGTCTCTGGGGAGGGCTCTGGGCTGGAGAAAGCTCCCCTGGTGTTGCATCCCTCTAGGCGGGTGACTCCCAACCTTGTATGTACCACCTGGGGACCTTGGGTGGCGGCTGTTGGGGTTGGCCCACCTGACGGAGGTGAAGACTCTGCAGAGGGCTCCATGTGGTGTGCAGTCTGGGGGGTGTCCTGGCGGGCTTTGTGGTGCTCAGGCCGAGAGCTCTGAGGGGCATTTGTCCTTTAGCGTCATGTGGAGCAGACAAACAGCACAGACATGGATCCTAGAGAGCCACATGTTTGGGGACACCCAGCTGCCCACTCTGGAGCACCCTGATGCCTCTCCAGGGTCCCAGAGCATGGGTGCCGGCAGCACGTAGGTAACTTAGGCAACAGCCACACAGCTCAGGTACTGGGGAAAGTGAATGAGCAGGATGGGTATCAGCTCAGGACAGCAAAGCCTGTTGATGAAGTGGACAGCTGGTGACCCTTCATCAGGACCCTGCAGAGGCCGTGCTGTTTCCCCTGAGCTGTGCTGGACCCTGCAAAAGAGGTAAAGGGAGGTGGGGTGAAGGTGGCCCATTGCCACTTCCCCCGTGGACAGCGTCCCCCTTGTGCCCTCTGCAGCTGGCTCTCTATCTCAGGGCAAGAATGCTGGTGTCGCCTCTGGCTCAGCCCCATGTTTGGACTTGGAGAAGCCAGGAAGAGGCCTCAAGGGGAGCACAGGTCTTATTGCTAGTCTATAAATGTCATGTCCCCTTCTCAGACTCAGTCAAGCCTGAGGTGTGTCATTGACTGGCCTTGGTGGTCTCCAGGGTGCCTCAACTCAAGCTGCCAGGCCTGAGTCGGGAGGCAGGGCCCATGGCACCAGCATTGGGCAGATGGCACTCATAGCAGAGCGGGCGCCTGCCCAGGGTGGGTGTGAGCCAGGGCTGAGCTGTGTAGCAAGCTGCTTGGTTTTGTCCTGTGACCGCTCTCGGAGGCTGGAGCTCTTACTTTATAGATGGGGAAGTCTTGTGGGGCCACACGCTCTGTCTGAGGCCCCTGTGTGGCTGTCAGTCAGGCCTAAGAACCCGCGTCCTCGTCATGCAGAGGGGTCCTGGAGGTGCCGCGGGCCCTGAGCCTATTGCTCCTCGGTTGAGTGACCACCCGTGGGCAAAGCTGTGGCTGTGGGATCCGGGCCTCATGCTGCTTCTGCTGTGGGGTCCTTGGGTGCCTGGCACCTAGGGATCGGCCTGTAACTGCGGTTTCTTCCTGTGGCTCACTGGCCCTCCACAGCCAGTGGCACAAAGCACTGGAGTTGAGATGGGTATGTACTGGGCTGAATCACTCTCCTCCTTATCTTGAAGAATTTGCTTCCAAGGAGCCAAAACGCAGCCCCTTGCCCTGCGTGTGCAGGACCCCAGCATCGGGGAGATGGGTGCAAAGGCATCAGAAAGCCTCTTCTTGCACCCACAGGACTGGCCATGTACATTGCACAGGGGACGTGAGCTGTGCCTTTGGTGAGAGCCTCCTGCACAGGTGGGCCATGGCTTCCTGCCCCCTGTGCTGGGCACTCTGCAGGTTCAGTCCCTTGAGCACTAAGGCCCAGTGCTGGATAGCAGAGGGCAGTTAGGCTTGTCCAGGAGCCAGGAGAGCCTTCCACATTATAGCCCAACCACTTTATTCTGTGGAAGAGGAAACTGAATCATTTGCCTGGCGTCTAAGGGCTCATCAGCAGTGACATGGACTTGAGCCCATCTGTCCTTGTCCCCTCAGCCCTGCCATACTCTCCTTCACAGTCCACAGCCCTAGACACAGTGCTCAGGCTTTGGTCCTGGCACAGGGTGTGACAGGGATCCTTGAATCAGAATGAGAATTCTGCAGTGATCTGAGCACAACCTCCACATGGTGACCATGACAGCCCCAGGGGCAGTGCTGTGGAGAACAGGCCATCCACAAGAGTCCAGAGCCCATACAGGCGATTCTACTTCCGGTGGACCTCAGTGTGTAGACACTGGGCCTGGAGAGACCAGGAAGGTGGGCTGGCCTGAAAGGAGCCCTGTGAGGCCCTTGAGACCAGCTTTGGGTTGGGACCTGTCTCCTGGCTACCTGGGGTCTTCTCCCAGGTGGTGTCCCTCCTCCCACATTGTCCTTGGAGATGACCTTCTTGGAGAGTAGGTGCTGCGGTACATCCCCGAGTGGATGCTGTGCCCATGCTGTACCCTTTGCTGACTCCTAGAAGCCGGATTGTCCTGATGGCAGTAGGAGCAGCTAGCATGACCTGAGGGTATCCCACAGGGCCTCTCTGCTCCAGCTCTGCAGAGAGGTGGACTGAGGCCACATCCCGCCACACACAGCTGACAGGCAGCGACTCACACCGGGCCACTGGATCTGCACTCCATCTGCTCCCGCGCTCTGGGACAATGTGGATTTAAAAGGAAGTCGTCTGTGGAAGCATGCTGGTAGCTGCTGACCATGGTTGGACCCTAGAGGAGAGATGCCGGGGCATTGGCCTCCTGAAGGAGCGCAGGCCTGAAGACCCGAGTCCTGCCTGACCCTCTACCTGCATTAGGGACCAGGAGGGCAGAGTTGCTTGTTTCCCCTGTTTGTTTGAAGCGTCTTGGGGCAGCCTGTTCTGGACCCAGGAGCAAGCGCAGCTCGATGAGACCCAGCCTGTGGGTGGCTTGGGCATGTGCTGCCCCTCCCGACATCTGCCGGTCACCGCGGGCCCTGCTTGCCTTTCAGTACCATCTAACAGCTGTTGTCCTTCCCCTGTCTGACAGACAATAGGACTATTTATAACCACCATATCAACGTTTTTAGGATCCTTTTGTTTTTTTCCAGTCTTGTTAAAAATGCGTCTCCCGAGGTCTCTGTGCTCTCTGTCCCCACGCGTTTGGGTGTTTTGTGTCTGCTCTTACTCCTCCTTGGAAACTTCAGTCGCGGATGGGGAGAGTGCAAGGAGGAAGGCTCTGGAAGCCTTTGGGAGCCTGTGAGGAGACACCAGCCCAGGAACGCAGAGGGCTGCTGGGGGCTTCCTGCCTGCTCTTGCCTGCGGGCTCCATGGCCTCCAGTTCAGGGAGTAAGGCTATGCGGAAGCAGGCAGCTGGGAGGCCCAGGACATCAGCCCTGGGAGGGAGATCCCCAATCCCACTCTGTCTCTGAAGGACAATTGGAATGCCAGCTCCTGCTGGAGACACTGCCACCAGGCCACAGCCCAGCCTCTAGGAAGTGCTCTTCAGGGTCACTCCTCCACTCCAGAGCTGCGTGCATTGGCCGCCCCGGACTTTGTCCCATGGGCTCCCTGTGTGAGGACGCTCCATCAGTGGGCCCTGTTCTGTCACAGAGCACGTATGCTCCTCTGGCTACGATTTCGTCCCTTGCAGCTTGTTGACATTCTGCCGGTGGCAGCCTCAGGAGACCCTGTGCCTTTGACACTTCCCACAGGCACAGAGCCTGCTCTGCGGCTCCGAATAGCATTGGGCTGCCACTTAAGCAGGCATTTGGAGAGAAATGGTGTCCTCTGCCCTCTGTCACTAAGCTCAGCTTTCTCGTTGTGGCTTACAGCACTGGGGTGTGTCTGCCTTGGGGGTCCTGGGCTGAGAGGACCCTCTTGCTGTCACTCACGCTTGTGGCACACAAGTGTCCGGCCACTGTGACATGGCTGGGCAGGGTAGCCTCCTGTCCCCTGGGCCTCTGTTGGACCTCAGGTGCTGTGTGGAGGTCTGCAACTCCTGGGAAGAAGCTCCCCTCCCCCCACCTCTCCCTCTCCTTCCTCTCCCCCCACCTCTCCCTCTCCTTCCTCTTCCTCCCTCTCCCTCTCCTTCCTCTTCCCTCCCTCTCCTCTCCTTCCTCTCCCCTCACCTCTCCCTCTCCTTCCTCTCCCCTCCCTCTCCCTCTCCTTCCTCTCCCCTCACCTCTCCCTCTCCTTCCTCTTCCCTCCCTCTCCCTCTCCTTCCTCTACCCCCACCTCTCCCTCTCCTTCCTCTCCCCCCACCTCTCCCTCTCCTTCCTCTCCCCCCACCTCTCCCTCTCCTTCCTCTTCCCTCCCTCTCCCTCTCCTTCCTCTTCCCTCCCTCTCCCTCTCCTTCCTCTCCCCTCCCTCTCCCTCTCCTTCCTCTCCCCTCACCTCTCCCTCTCCTTCCTCTTCCCTCCCTCTCCCTCTCCTTCCTCTTCCCTCCCTCTCCCTCTCCTTCCTCTACCCCCACCTCTCCCTCTCCTTCCTCTTCCCTCCCTCTCCCTCTCCTTCCTCTTCCCTCCCTCTCCCTCTCCTTCCTCTTCCCTCCCTCTCCCTCTCCTTCCTCTCCCCTCCCTCTCCCTCTCCTTCCTCTCCCCTCACCTCTCCCTCTCCTTCCTCTTCCCTCCCTCTCCTTCCTCTTCCCTCCCTCTCCCTCTCCTTCCTCTCCCCTCCCTCTCCCTCTCCTTCCTCTCCCCTCACCTCTCCCTCTCCTTCCTCTTCCCTCCCTCTCCCTCTCCTTCCTCTTCCCTCCCTCTCACTCTCCTTCCTCTTCCCTCCCTCTCCCTCTCCTTCCTCTCCCCTCCCTCTCCCTCTCCTTCCTCTCCCCTCACCTCTCCCTCTCCTTCCTCTCCCCCCACCTCTCCCTCTCCTTCCTCTTCCCTCCCTCTCCCTCTCCTTCCTCTTCCCTCCCTCTCACTCTCCTTCCTCTTCCCTCCCTCTCCCTCTCCTTCCTCTCCCCTCCCTCTCCCTCTCCTTCCTCTCCCCTCACCTCTCCCTCTCCTTCCTCTCCCCTCTCCCTCTCCTTCCTCTTCCCTCCCTCTCCCTCTCCTTCCTCTTCCCTCCCTCTCCCTCTCCTTCCTCTCCCCTCCCTCTCCCTCTCCTTCCTCTCCCCTCACCTCTCCCTCTCCTTCCTCTTCCCTCCCTCTCCTTCCTCTTCCCTCCCTCTCACTCTCCTTCCTCTTCCCTCCCTCTCCCTCTCCTTCCTCTTCCCTCCCTCTCCCTCTCCTTCCTCTCCCCTCCCTCTCCCTCTCCTTCCTCTCCCCTCACCTCTCCCTCTCCTTCCTCTTCCCTCCCTCTCCCTCTCCTTCCTCTTCCCTCCCTCTCACTCTCCTTCCTCTTCCCTCCCTCTCCCTCTCCTTCCTCTCCCCTCACCTCTCCCTCTCCTTCCTCTACCCCCACCTCTTCCTCTCCATGGAGGCTGCAGAGGACATGCTGACCCTCACCTTTTTCAAACCTGTTCTCATCCGTGTCATCTCTGCCCTCCTCAGTGTTGTCAAGTCAGCGTGCAGCCTCGACCTTGCTGCAGAGGGGTCGCTGTGGCCCTGGTGCAGGTCTCCAGGTCTGCCATTCAGGGGCTTCACGTTGCCATGGGACCTCACCTGTTGGCTGCTTGGGCTCCCCGTGTCCTTTCCAAATGCTGATAAGGGTTACGTCAGCACATTCTGTATACCCCACCTGTGGCCGTTCAACAAGCTCATTGTGTATGAGTGTGAAGGTCTGAATCGGGCTCTCAGGATCCTGAGCTGGGCCACGTGCGCAGGATGTCTTGCACACGTGTGTGTACACACGTTCCCAGCCCCATGTGGGTCCTGCCTGAGCTACAGCTGCACAGCGGCGCTCCCAGCCCTGATCTCACCAAGCACAAGGGCCTGTCCCCTCCTCATTTCCCAGTGACAACCATGACGCTCCCGACCTCTGGGCAGTGAGGATGCTACTGACCTCCTTCAGACCTGTAGGAGTTGTCACCGTCCCTTCAAGTCCGTTCGTTCATGCTCACCCTGGCATCCGAGTGCCTCCTGCGGCCAGGCTGTTGGAAGCCTGCAGATACACAGGAGCAAGCAGAGGCTGTCCCCACCCCAGGGCCAGGTACACCCACAGCGCTCCTTGAGGGTCGCCATAAGTGGT
Organism: Marmota flaviventris; assembly: GCF_047511675.1. Taxonomy (NCBI): domain Eukaryota; kingdom Metazoa; phylum Chordata; class Mammalia; order Rodentia; family Sciuridae; genus Marmota; species Marmota flaviventris. The sequence goes on along the minus strand of NC_092509.1, from coordinate 10,386,678 downwards.
CTCTAAAAATGCCCCTGATTTCCTGTGCGTGCCTCAGCCAGAGCCCTGGCTCTGCTGGCCCCGCGCTGTGCTGGTCACCTTCAGGGAGGAGCCATTTCGCCTCGGAGCTCTTTCTTTCCAGGAGTTCATGTTGGTCTCGCACAGGTTCCTGGTCAGCTTTGGCTTTCCTGCTACCCTCAAACCCCTTCTCTCTTGTGCCGTCTCCTCAGCCTCCTCTTGACATCCGTCCTCATGGTCCTCCCGTGAGGACCAGGCTCTTCACAACTGCGTCCCCCCCATTGGTTTCTGCAGAAGAGGCAAATGCTCTGCCATCCTATGCCCTCTGAGTCTCAGTCCCTGCTTGGTAATGGGTAGGGCCAGGGGCATCAACTCCAGAACAGGAGAGGGTCAAGTGGGACAAGGTAGGTGCCTCATGGAGCCCATCTCTAGTGACCCAGTAAAGGGCACCTGCCCTCCCTGACTTCCAGGTGGCTCTGACTACAGCAGCCTGGCCCTGGTCGGTTTGCTTGGATGCTGCCTCCATTTCTTACATGAGGTACCTTTTTAAGCCTCTGCCTCTGGGGCATGGTCCAGGGTAGGGGAAGATGAGTGCTCTGGGCAGCTTAGCCTTCAGGGTGGGGACTCAGCCTGGGGCTGCAGCCATGGCCCTCTGCAGGCACCTGCTAGTGGAGCTGGGCCTGACGAGTGCCTCACCCATCCAAGTGGCGTGTGAGGGCCGAGGTTCACGACCCTCCTGCTTTGTCATCCTACTGTCACGCTGAGGCCCAGATCCGCCCCAAAGGCCTCACAATCACACAAGACCTGGTCCCTGTCCCCTGACAAAGTCCAGAGCCTGTGTGTCCACGTGATCTGGAACGCGGGTGCCAGTGTGCAGACAGGTGGGACCTGCAGCAGGGGAGGCCAGTGGCATACTGGTGCTGCCCAGGCACGTCCACGTGGTGCCAGCCTGGGGTGGACAGTGCTGGCTTTGCTTTCTGGCTCCCCACCGCAGTATGGTGCTCTTGGAGATGGTCAGGGCCCTGCCCTGCAGAGCACTCCCGCGGAATTCTTTCCAGTAGGCCACCTGCAGGGGCAGGCGCCTGCGTCGGCCATCACACCAAAGTCAAACCCCTACACGCATACACATACTTCATGTAGAACGGGTCCCAAGTGAGACTAAAAGTGCTGGACGCTTGGGCACATCTCCCTCTGCACACCAGTGCCTGTCACACAAAGCCTGATCATGCTAGGGGTCCCTGTTGGTGGGCAACGGACTGGCTTCCCTCCAGCCTGCAGGTGCTGCACTTACCTGCCCTGGTCCCACTCAGCTGCCTGGTGCTGTGCTCTTCCTAGTGGCCAGTGCCTGTGCGGAGTGCTCCGTGTGCACGTGTGCACTCACGCCCACAGTAAACCTCTGTGCTCCTCACAGAGGAGCCAGGGTGCTGTGTGTATGAGGCTGGAGCTGCATATGAAGCTTCTTGGAAGATCCCTGCATGTTTTCCAGGGTCAACAGAGTCCTGTGATCTCTGATAGAGGACACTGCTGAGGACCAGCACTAATAATCTGAACTTGGTTTTGGTGCCCAGGTGTGTGCAGGTCAGACTACACAGGAAGAGGACACCACCAAGCTCCTTGGCTGCCCTCAGGCTGCCAGGGCCTAGTGAGGGCCCCACCCCTGGGAGCCCCCTAGCCAGCTCAGGGTCAGTTTGGAACCAGTCACTGAGTTGTGCATGCAGAGGTTGAACTAGGAGGGGTGTCTGGGCACTAGGTGGCCAGCGGTCAAATTCTGTCAGTGAGCCTGGTACCCAGGTGCTTGCAAACAGACCAGGCTTGTCCCACATGGGGGCAGGCGCAAGCCTGCAGGGGAGTGGGGTCACCTTAGCTGCAGACTGGGACCTGCTGCTAGAAGGGAGGGCGGGGCTTCAGCCAGTCCTGCCTTGTGCCTTCCTGGCTTCTTCCTGGTGTGCAGCTGTCAGTGTTGCAGAGCAGAGGTTGTGATGCAGGTGCGGCTGCTTTGGCCTGGCTTGATGCAGCCTGGATGTGAATGATTCTGTTCTCCTAAACCCCTGACCTGGAATACTGGTGCTTTCCTGCATCCCAAACCTGCAGACACATTCTACATTCTAAAAAGCACCAGCTCATCCAGAAGCCATTCTCAGCCAAAATGAGTATGGAGCCTCTGAAAGGCCTCAGCTTAGAGATGCACTAGCAGCTCCCCTCCCGTGGTGAAGGTGGCCCCTCGGATGCCAGCTGGCCTCCAGGGCAGAGGTTGGGCGAGCAGCAGCTACCATGGGTAAGGTCCCATGACTCACACCCTGCTGCCTGTTCCCGTTGGTAGATAAGGAAACTGAGACTCAGGGGTGCCAGTGGCCTGCCCAAGGTCACAGGGCTAGCAGCTTGGAGCACAGCAAGGGGGAGGGTGTGGGAGGGGAGAAGGGCCAAGAGTGGTTTTCCAGCTGGGAGGGCAGAGGAGGGGAGTGGGGAGAGACCAGCAGGGCCCAGTGCTGCTCTAGGCTGGCTGCACACCCTCCCACATATGCCTATCAGAAGTGGCCCAAATTCACAGGAGGTTCCCAGTGCACCTGGCAGGCTAGCAGGACGGGGCCTGGGCTGTCGGTCCTGTCCCACGCTCTGCTCAGGCCTCCCAGGCACAGGTCTCCTGGCTGCCCTGGCCGTCAGCAGGCAGAGACCCAGCTATTCCTGCTGAGCTGAGGAAGGACCCTGTGGGGGGAGGTGCTGTCCTCTCTTCAGTGATCTCCATCATCAACAGGCTCGAGTGTGGAGCATGCCTTCTGCGGCCTCTGAGGACACACAGATGGTGCCACAGCCTTGCTCTCGGCCTCACTCATGCTCTGTTGGGATCAGGGTGGCAGCAGAGGCCGGTCAACAGCAAGCTCTGTCAGATCATAAAATTCGCACGGAAGCCAGGTGCACTGGTGCTCACCCGTAATCTGTGATCCCAGTGATGCAGGAGGCTGAGGCAGGAGGCTTACAGTTTTGAGGGCAGCCTGGACAACTTGGTGAAACCCTGTCTCAAAAAATATGTAAATAAATAAAAAGGGCTGGAGTGCAGCTCAGTGGTGGAGCCCTTGCCTGGAGTGTGGGCCCTGGGTCCCATCCCAGCACACAGGACCCCAAACCACGAATGAACTGGGAACAATATGAAGAGGATGACCAGGAGGGCCATGATGGGAGGCTGGCTTGGGAGTCCAGTCATGGCTGAGGGTCAGGAAAGCCAAAGGGCAGGGCCGAGTGGAGTGGAGCCCAGGGGTTTCCTTCCTCCCCGTGGCTCAGGTGAGGCTCAGGCCAGGCCTGGCCAGTGCTTCCTGCACACCCACAGAGAGTGGCCCAGGCTGAGGGGCAGGCTTGAGTCACACTGGCCCTGGGGCCTCCTGAGGGATGCTGGGGGAGCATGTGGGGTCTTGAGTGGGCTGCAGTGTGTGTGGTTAGGTTTGAGCATCATTCTTGCTGTGAACCATTGGGGTGGTCAGTAGTCAACACCCTTGGGGCAACTGGCACTGTCCGGCCTCCCTGAGGCTGCAGTGGGTGGGTGGTGTGAGAGGTGGCAAGACATACTAATGGGTGGCTGTGGGTCAAGGACAGTGCTGCCCACCGGTGACCCAAAGGGAGCAGAGGTCGGGGTCGGGGGCTCTGGGGTGCTGGACAGGGTGCCACTCTTGTCCTGCTCAGATAGCTCAGCCATGAGCACTCCAAGCCACACACCTGTAGGGAGCCCGCAGAGGGAGCTGGCCCAGTCTCTTCTGGTTTCACCGGACTTCGGCCACAGCCTCCAGGTCCTCTGCACCTGGTGCAGACACACCCCTCTGATGTAGCATGTGTGTGCCACACTTGTCCTCATCCTCCCCTGTCTCCTTACATGCTCAGGCAGGTCCATGTCCATGACAGTGTCCAAACCCCCTCCTGAAGCCCCTCTCCCTTTCACAGAGGCAGTAAATACAGTGTGTGCTCTTTGGCCCCAAGGCCTTTGCATTTCAGGCCCCTGCCTGAAATGCCTCAGCTCCTCAGGATTGACACCTTTCTCAGGTCCCCTCTGGAGCCCATCTCAGACAGCCTTCCATGGAGCCGTCCCCTGAGGTTTGAATTCTGGTCACTCTTGTGGACACAGCACTCCTCCAAGCCCAAGTCCTCATCTGCTGCCTTCTCCTTTCACTATGCAGTCCGCCCTGGGGGAGAGGATGTGGTCTTCCTCTTCCTTCTTTCCAGCATCTGTCCTGCGCATATGTCCAGGTGGTGACTCCCTGACTGCCCTGTGTTAAGCCCCTCTTTAAGCAGAGCCCCTGTAGCTATGTGAAAAGAGGAGAGGGAGGAAGGACCCTGGTGGGGACTGTGCATTGTGAGCCTTGGGGAGCAGGTGGAGGTTCAGACCTGGGACCTGGTGGGTGCAAAGGGCTGGACTCCTGCCTGGTGCTCACTGTCTGCCAGACCCGGGCTCAGGTGGCACCACCCCTTCCAGGTCTCCCACCACCTCTGCGGTTCCCAACACGGATGCTGTCCTTTCCCTGGAGTTTGGTGGCTGCAGGTTCCATCCTGCTTCAGGCCTCGTGATCTGGCAGTGCAAAGGTCAGAAGGCAGAAGGTGGGGGCCAGCAGGTGACTGGCTGTGGCCCAGGGGGCTGAGGTCACTCAGGCAAGCCTTGGGTTGTGTCTGAGCTGTTTCCTGTTCTGCCAAGTGGGTGATGGCTCTCAGGGACACCTGGAGAGGCTCTGTGGACAGGTGTGCTGGCCTCGCAGCCCCTCAGGGCATGTCCTCTGGTGGCTGCCTTACGAGGCCGTGGCAGCACCCGTGGGGGCTGCTCACAAGCCAGGAGAGCAGACGGGAGCCACTTCATGCCACTGTTGCAGGGCCAGGGCGGTGGTGTGGATTCATCATCAAGTGGCTGGGAGGCAGGGTCACTTTAAATGGGGCTATAGGAAGAGAGAACCCTGCTGTGCAGGGTCAGTGTGATACAGTGATGCTGTGCAGGAGTCATGGCTCCCACAGGAGGATGCTGGATCCCTGGGGTTGGGGCTTCTGAGCCAGGCCCTCCCTGCCCTGGCTGCCTCCCGTGGTTGCGTGGTGCTGGGGCACTGGGCCTGCGGCTGCCTGTCCAAGCCATGGTGGGTGGAGTCAGCGAGGTGGCCACGTGGCTCTGCAGGCATGTGCTCCTCTGTAGGCAAGGACAGTAGGAGTCTGCCTAGGACAGTGCTGCCCTGGCCATCAGTGGGCTTCTGAGGGTACCATCACAGAGTCACCCACCTCGGGCACCTGGTCCAGGCCATGTGTGCTGTGCTGGCCTGTCACTCTCAGCTCTTACTTGACTCTGCATGACAGCCTTTCACAGCAGGGACTCTGGTGCCCGTTGGACAGTGCAAAAGCTAGGGCAAGGGGCAATTGAGAACGCCCTACCGCGTGGGTGGCTGCCTGCACCTGCCCACCTGCTCTGTGGCCGGCTTTCTTATCCGCATCACCTTAGTTGTGCCATGGAGACCTTGTCTTTTGGAAACGTGTAAGCTGGTGGTAAAGGAAGGGCAGGCGTGAGGGACCAGGATTCTGATGAGCACCAGCTTTGAGGCCAGCTCGGGTTTTCCAAATCTGTGCTCTGCTGGCCCTACACACACACACACACACACACACACACACACGGCCCCCTGAAGGCCATTCAACTTGTGGTTTTTCCATTCACAATGGAGCAATACTGGTCACGTCTTTGGGTGGAAACCAACCCGTTGGTCTCGCTCCTCTCCAGGGCTGGTGAGGTGGGGTGGGTTTCTCCTGAGGTCTGGGCTGCAGCTCGTGGGCTCATGGGCCTGGGCTACGTGTGGCTGCCCCCAGGGCTACAGGTCGGCTTTTGATCCTGGAAGGGGCTACCGGCATGTGACCCTGTTGTGAGTCATGGAGTCTCAGCACACTGGCGATGTCTTGTAGACCAGCCCCCTCAGATCACTCACTGGTGGGCTCAGGGTGCCCCGTTGGGCATGCCTGGCAAGGGTGCCCTTTCCTGGAGGGAGCTGCTCCTTGGTGGAAGTGGCTTACCCACAGAGCCACCCTAAAGTATAAGACAGTGGAAGCCAGATAGCCACTTAGCCACATCCCTGCCCCTTTGTCCTCCCTGGGGTATGGGCTGTCGGCACTGGTGCTGCTGCGTTCAGGGAAGGAGCTGCTTGGGCTCTGCCGTGGGGCCAGAGGCCAGGCAGGAGGTGCAGCAGGACTGTCGCCTCCCCAGGGCACTGAATTCTGGCTCCTCCAGGAGGGAGGAGGGCCAGGGCTGGGCAACAGCATGTTCTTCCTGCATTTGGGGTCATAGGATGAGCATGTGGCCTGTCTTTGTGTTTTAGGTCCCACACGGAAGATGCCCCCCAGTGCCAGTGCCATGGACTTCTTCCAGCTGTTTGTCCCCGACAACGTGCTTAAGAGCATGGTGATGCAGACCAACATGTACGCCAAGAAGTTCCAGGAGCGATTTGGCAGCGACGGTGCCTGGGTGGAGGTGACACTGGCTGAGATGAAGGCCTTCCTGGGCTATGTGATCTCCACCAGCGTCTCCCACTGTGAGTCTGTCCTCAGCATCTGGAGCGGCGGCTTCTACAGCAACCGCAGCCTGGCCCTGGCCATGAGCCAGGCCCGCTTCGAGAAGATCCTCAAGTACTTCCACGTTGTGGCCTTCCGCTCCAGCCAGGCCACGCATGGGCTCTACAAGGTGCAGCCCTTCCTCGACTCCCTGCAGGGCAGCTTCGAGGCCGCCTTCAGGCCGTCCCAAACCCAGGTGAGCTGGGGCCTTGGCCAGCTGCTCCAGTGCCTGTCTGTGCCTGGCTGGTGGCGGGACTTGGGTTCTGTTCTCCCCTGCCCACCCAAGGTCCCTTCAGGTCACCTCTGCTGTTCCTTGTTCTGTTGACCCCTATACCAGTGTTGATTGGCGAGGATGACGGAAAGAGAGCTCCCACCAGAGTTGTGGCTTGCTCCTGAGGGGCCGCTGTCACCTTTCCAACTTTCCTCTCCCAAAGTGTGTTCTGCAAGCTGGCACCCCCTCTTCATATCCTCTGGACACGAGCCTGCTGGTGGTGGAGAGGGGCTGGACACCCGTGGCACAGGGAATGAGCAGGGACAGCAATCGACCTTCAGGTCCCAGGGGCAGCTTAGGTGCCAAAGGCCTACCAGGCTACTCTGCAGAGACCAGTCACTGTACAAGGTTTTGTAGAGCCCAGGACCCCTCTGGTGTGGCTCCCTGTCAACTTTCCCACATTCGCAGGAGGTGGTAGCACTGGCTAATCTTAACTCCTAAGCCTCCCCGACTAGTGTGCACCTGTGCCCATAGCTTAGAACCTCCCCGCCTGGTGAGCACCTGTGCCTGTGGCCCAGAACCTCACCTCCTGGTGCATACGTGTGCCCGTGGCCCAGAACCTCCCCGCCTTGTGTGCACCTGTGCCAGTGGCCCAGAACCTCCCCACCTGGTGAGCACCTGTGCCCGTGGCCCCCAGCCTCCCCGCCTGCTGCACACTTGTCCCCGTGGCCCAGAACCTCCCTGCCTGATGCGCACCTGTGCCCGTGGCCCAGAACCACCCTGCCTGATGCGCACTTGTGCCCGTGGCCCAGAACCTCTCTTCCTGGTGTGCACCTGTGCCCGTGGCCCAGAACCTCCCTACCTGGTGAGCACCTGTGCCCGTGGCCCAGAACCTCACCTCCTGGTGCACATGTATGCCCGTGGTCCAGAACCTCCCCATCTGGTGTGCACATGTATGCCCGTGGTCCAGAACCTCCCCATCTGGTGTGCACCTGTGCCAGTGGCCCAGAACCTCCCTGCCTGGTGCGCACCTGTGCCCGTGGCCCAGAACCTCCCTGCCTGGTGAACACCTGGGCCCATGGCCCCCAGCCTCCCCGCCTGGTGCACACCTGTGCCCGTGGCCCAGAACTTCCCCGCCTGGTGTGCACCTATGCGTGTGGCCCAGCCTCCCTGCCTGGTGTGCACCTATGCCCGTGGCCCAGAACCTCCCCACCTAGTGCACACCTGTGCCCATGGCCCAGAACCTCCCCTCCTGGTGCACACCTGTGCCTGTGGCCCAGAACCTCCCTGCCTGGTGTGCACCTGTGCCCATAGCCCCCAGAACCTCACCTCCTGGTGCGCACCTATGCCCGTGGCTCAGAACCTCCCCTCCTGGTGCGCACCTATGCCTGTGGCTCAGAACCTCCCCTTCTGGTGTGCACCTGTGCCCATGGCTCAGAACCTCCCTGCCTGGTATGCACCTGTGCCCATGGCCCAGAACCTCCCTGCCTGGTGTGCACCTGTGCCCGTAGCCTCCAGAACCTCCCCTCCTGGTGTGCACCTGTGCCCATGTCTCAGAACCTCCCTGCCTGGTGTGCACCTGGGCCCAGGACCATCACACCTGCAGTGAGATAGACTCTGGAATCCTCCTTGGAGTACCTTTCCTGGTCTGGCAGATTGGGAGGCTGTAGGTAGGGCAGGGTACGTCTAGTCTGGGAGGTGCAGCCTGGCTGTGGAATGTGGCTCACCCACGTGAGCCTGTTGCCTTGGGCCGTTTTGTGTGGAAAGACGCCTCCTTCCCTTCTGTGTCCAGAGGCTCACTGACCATGTTGTGTGCCTTCCTTGACGGACTTCTGATAGCCCCAGCCCTGATGTTCTCTTCTGGAGCCTCTCCTCAGCTCTACTGTCCCACCTGACCCCACCAGAAGCCACGGGCTTTGTGGGAGGACATCACCAGGTTTTAGGTCTGTGGGGGTCTGAAGACCCCCTGAGTAGCTCCCCTGCTTTCTGGAACCTGCTGGGCAGGCCCTCTCATGATGGCCAGGTGTTTGGGATGACTTTCTCTTCTGGGCAGATGTGTCCATTGTCCAGGCCCCACGGTGCCTGTGTTCCCCAGATCCTGATGCTGAGTCCCTCCCATGATGGATGGGCAGCTGAGTTCCACCTGCCTACCAGTAACGACAGGTGCTGTCTCTGGTGGACACAGCACTGCCTCGTCCTCGGCCTGCAGGGCTTAGATGTGGTTTTTATGTCGCTGAACACTTGCGTGGTTGGGAATGACCCAGTGGGAGACATGTTAGCTGCACACAGGGAACAGAAACAACCACCTCTGACCATCCTGGGTCAGACATCTTGGGGACTGCAGGCCTGTCATGTCCCTGCAGTTCTCAGGAGTCCCACGTCCAGCTCGTTGGTTGGTTGATGTGCAGAGTCTAAAGGCAGAGTTGCTGGGGACTCTCTGGCTCCCTGTCTAGGTGAGCCTTGTCCACGGTGGTGCTCACGTCTGTTGCATACCTACTGTGCGCTGGTCCTGGGCTGCCTGTGCACCCCTGGCTGCAGGCTCAGCCCTCTGTGGCCTGATTCAGGATGTTCACCATGCCCCTCTGGTACTCCTCAGGGCCCTGAGGGGACCTGAAATCCACGGACTTGTCCCTGGGCAGCACTGGGCCTGGGAGCTGGAGGGAGGCCCTGCAGCCCTTCAGAGCCCTGAGCAGGCAGCAGCTGGACAGCAGCTACAGGGCGGGTGTTAAAATGGGACACTCTGTCCCTCTGCTCAGGCATGAGGACGGATTTGCTCCAGTTCCCGGGAGATGCTGTGCCTGCTCCCTCTTGCCACCCTAAGCACCGCAGGCCCAGCCCACCACAGCCTTTGGAAGGCTTGCAGAGCCCCAGAGGACCTCCTGTCATAGCCAGGTGGGTGTGTGCCCCTGCCTGTGTGGCATCCAAACAAATACAAAATGGGACACGCTGCATTTTCTCAAGACCAGAGCCAGTGATCAGAGATGCCTGAGGGTTGTGCAAATAGGCAAATGGATGTCCTGTCCTTACACACCACGTGCCATCCAGAACACTCAGAGTAGGCCTTCATGCACAGGGGCCCTGGAAGTTGCACCTGTGACAAAGGCAACAACCTCCCCTGGGGGAGAGGGGACTTGTGGTATGAGTATTTCCAGAGCTGGGCCCCTGTGCCCCTGCCGAGCTTCATACTGACCCATGTTCCCTTGTTGACAGGAGGGTCAGGTCTGGGGCCCCTGCTGGGCCTGCAGGGTGTCAGGCACATTTGTGCCCAAGGGGTGTGTGCTGCGGGTGCTGTGGAGTGTGCCTGCTGCTCTGCTGAACAGGAGGGCAGTTCTGTGTCCATGCCATTGCCCATTGTGCCAGAGTGGGTCCACACAGGCTGTGAACACCTCATGACTCGCACCCCAGTGATTCCAGAAGCCAGATGTGAGGGCCCAGGAGGCTGCAGCCAGGCATGGGACCCTGAGAGAGGCCGGGACCAGGCTCGATGTCCCCGTGCTTCCCACAGCAAGCACAGCGGGCTTGTCCCCAACTCAGACCCTGCAGGCATTCCACTATTAAAATGGAATTCCAGGTGATGGGAGAAGGGGGGCGCCATGCAGTTCCCAGTGGTGAGCACCTCCATTCCTGGTCAGACAGTGCTCTGACGGCACCAGGGACCCGGGGAAACAGTGTCAGCTGCTGCCTCAGTCCTGCTGGGTCAGAGCCACACGTGGGCAAGGTCCCTGGGTGACTTCTTTGTTGACAGTGTTCGTTTAATGGCATGGGGTACTTCAGAATGATGTGTCCCTGTGGGCCTGGTCAGTTCTGCTGCTGTGGCCCAGACACAGCCACAGACGACACATGAAAGAACACGCAGAGCCAGTTCCAGTAGGACTTCGTTTACAAAGCAGGGGGAGGGCCAGCCGGGGCTGTGGCCTGCTGATCCTGACCAAAGCACTGTGACCGCTCCTGGAGCTGCATCGGTGCTGACCCCCTTTAGCTAACAGACACGTGTTCTGATTCACAGTTAGCTTTGGAACACAAGTGGGGTGGAAGGAACTTTGTAATGGGTTGGCAGGGAACCGGGTCACCTGAGGCGCTTATTGAGAGGGGACAGTCGGTCTGGGCAGAGGAGGCCGCAGGCAACAGAAGAGCTGACCTGAGACCCTAATGAGGGAGGTGGCAGAGCCCCAGCTTAGCCCTTGTGAGACCCCTGCCCACCTCAGCACGGAAAAAGACAAAGAGAGCCTGTTTCTCCTTTGTTTCTCACGGGTGGAAGTGGGCCCGAGGGTTTTAGATAAGTGTTTGTGCATTTTTGACTCTGCAAGAGAGAACTCCTCAGCCATGGAGCTGCCCACCATGGACAAGGTGTCCTGGCACAGAGATGGGCACCCTCCACTGGATGTGTCCAGCCAGAGACCGGAGGATCACTGCTGGGATCCCTCTCGCCAGCAGTCGGGACTGGGGACGTCAGGCCCTTATAGCAGTTCCACGGATGGCATTTGCTGTCAGGGTTTGTGCTCAGGGCCCCTTTCTTGTTGTGTCTTCCCTGGGACACTGTAAATACTGACATTTCAGCTTGTGGATAAGGACACTGCCTCAGAGAAGTCAGGTGCCTGGCTGAGGCCACACAGCCAGCCAGAGGCAAATGGGAGCCAAGCTAACGCTGCCTTCCGTGGGAACTTCTGCTTTTCCCCGGCAGGTGCTACATGAACCCCTGATTGATGAGGACCCTGTGTTTGTCGCCACGTGCACGGAGCGTGAGCTGCGAAAGAGGAAGAAGCGGAAGTTCAGCCTCTGGGTCCGGCAGTGCTCTTCCACCGGCTTCATTGTCCAGGTGCTCACAGGGCCCCTGCCACCCGGGGGGCCAGTTCCCTCAACACTTGGCCTCTAGAGGCGCCCACATTCCCCTGAGATGTCCCCAAAGATGCCTGCCAGTCCCCAGGAGGCCATCTGCACAGGTGGCATGGTGGGCAAAGGTGCGACTTATGCAGTCCAGGGGGAGAAATAAAGATGTCCACGCTTCTGCCCTTTTCAATGCTTTATCCACTCAGATCACTCAGTACAATTTCACTCTATAGGTTCTTAATCGAGAAAATGACAATCCTTAGTGCTGGGCACTGCAATAGACATAATCAATTCACAGCAAACAATTCTAGGTTGATCCTAAGCACTGCAAACACACTTAATCATGACAGGCTCATGACAGACATTCCCTCTGCATGCTAAGCTCAAGTGTCCGATCTAAAGTCTCAAGCCCTAGGCTTTAAGTCCAGCAGATGCACACTCAGAATGAGGTGATCAGGTCAGGAACCGATAGAGGCCCCTCCTGGGGTGGAGCTGACAGCTGGTTGAGGAGAGGGTCACAGGGAGAAGTTGTGGCTCTCCCCAGGGTCAAGATGTGGCTGCAGAGTTTGAGAGCAGTCAGGAAGATGCAGAGGATCAGCAAAGGATGAGAAGAGTTGGGATGTCACCTCAGGTGCTCAGTGTGAGGGCATCAGTGTCGGCTGGCTGAACATCTGTTCATCTGCTCCATCATTTATACTAAATTCAGGGGCTTCTGACCACCCTTTCTATCCTTATCAGTGGCCACTGGGTTTCTCAGTGACATCATTTGCCCTGGGGTTAAAGCATCTGGTCTGGGGGTCCTCACCCTGATTTTCTTGCCTCTTCCCCTTATCCGGGGAGGACAACATGACAGAGACTTCACTCTGAGTTTGTCAGGGTGGGGAGAAGTGACTTGTTTATGTCAGGCTGTGCTTGAGGGCCATACTGGAGGGCTTCATAGGCGCCTGGAGAGACTGCAGGTTTCCAAGTGGAGTTTTAAGATGGAGTTGCTTAGGCTAAGGCCTCAGGCCATCCTCACATCAGGCCACCAACCCGCCAGTGAAATTGGCCTTCACTGGGGGCATGCGTGCTATTGGCCCCTCAGAACTGATGGCAGACATGGTTCGTATCCCAGAGGAGGTGGTGTCGGAGAGGGGGCAGCAGGCTGGAGACCAGAGGGTGACTCCAAGGTTAAGTCCCTGGTGACCAGGCCAGTTCCGCCTGTGTGCTCCCACCAGGCTGCTGGCCTCGTGGCTGCAGACCTGGGCCCAGCTTCAGGGTGGCTGCCCACCCCTCTGTCCTGAGCTAGGACGGGTAGGAAGAGTTGCCTGGTGACTCCTGGCCACCTCGGATCATAGGCACCTGAAGAGACTGCAGGTTTTCCTGCAGAGCTGGAGGGCACAAGCTCTGGGGATGTCCTCCATCAGTGGGTGGGTCCCGTCTTTCTCCTGCAGACTGAAGGACCCTCAGGTGGGCTGGGCCTGGTGCACTGGGTGCATTCTATAGGGACAGCCACTCCTTCCTTCAGGGAGTCTGCCGGCCTTGTGGATCCCACACACCACACACACCTTCTGTTTGCACTGTGCTCACCCTGAATACCAGGGACGGGTAGAGCCCCGGCTTCTCTAGCAGGAGAGACTGTGGTATTGATTCACAGCATGTGGTGCAGTCCTGGGGCTTGTACAGGCTGCAGGCTGAGCCTTGGCCCCCGGGAGCAGAGGCGGCTGTGTGCTTAAGAATGCCGTGTCCAGAGTCAGTGGCTGAGCAGCACCGTTGCCGAGCTCCACCCAGTGGCCCCATGCGCTGTCTCATGTTCTCAGGGGTCAGTCATCCGCTGTCAGCCGCAGTCTGAAAACACCAGATGGGAAATTTCAGAAATGGACAGCACACATTTTGGACTGTGCACTGTTCCGAGTGTGGTGAAGGGAGCTCACTGTCTGTGCTGCCCAAGACCTGACTCACCCCTTTCCCAGCGTATCCACCCTGTATGTGCTACCCACCAGTGCATCCCCAGGAGTCATCTCAGTTACCAGGTGGAATGTTGCAGCACTGTGTCCAAAGTCACCTCATAATAGTGAGGTGGTGGTGCTGGCTGCTCAGGTTTGCCCAGAGAAGCTGCTTCTTCTAAATGAAAGAGGAAAGTTCTTGACATAGTAAGAAATAAAAAAAAAAAAACAACCCATGTTGAGATGGTCAGTAAGAACAAATCTGCCTGTAAAATTATGAAGGGAACCGATGCTCTCCAGTTTTGCTGTTGTGCCTCAAACTGCAAAAGTTATGGCTACAGCACGTGACCAGATCCAGGGCAGTACCACCAGTGGCTTCGGGCACCCATGGGGATCTTGGAGCGAATCTGAGGACCGGGGGCACCTGTGCACAGCACCCCTCCCACGTGCCCAGCTTGTGCTGCAGGACCGTGGCCTGGCAACGTGTGCCAACAGACAAGGAGGCAGGGCTCCTGGCAGCCAAGCACCTTGGCCAGGCAATCACCCGACCCAGCGACAGCTCCCCGGCCTGGCCCAACGTCCCGCCTGCGGTCCCCAGCTTCTCCCACGGACAGACAGGTTGAACTCACGTGGCTGTCACAAGGGGCAGCCAGGTGACCTGACACCTCCATCTGCCCTTATCCTTCCAGGGGGCAGAGGTGTGCATGTCGTGCCGTCTGCCCACCGCTGGGTTCCCCATGCCATCCCCCGCTCCTTGCCCCGTCGGCAATGACAGAGTCACCAGTTTCGTGTCCCCAGACATGCTGTGCACTCACAATGGAGGATCCTGACCTACTCTGAAGACAGGAAGCAGGGCAGGGTTAAGACCAGGTAGCCAGCAGGGTTTCCCTGGTGCTCTCCTGGCCGCCCGGGCAACACAGCCACAGCAGAGCCGTGTTAGCCAATGCGTCTGGACCTCGGGGTTTGGCAGGAGCTGCAGCCAGCCCTAATGCTCCCTGGAGCCCAGGGAGAGAGGACTTTGTCCTGCCTCTCAAGTCTGGGGCACTTTGGAAGTAGGGCCAGGTGAATGCCACCTCGTAAGTGGTCCCTGACGTGCTGACACCCTGGCCTTTGTTCTCGCAGTTCTTCTGTCACAGGGTCAGTATAAAATGGGTAGCACCAGCAACAACTCCTGGCCATGGTGTATTAATAACAGCCTTCCCACCTTTAATTCCATTTTTTTCAAAAGTTAAACCATGTGGTGGCCGTGCTGTGATCCCAGCAACTCTGGAGACTGAGGCAGGAGGATCACAAGTTTGAGGCCAGCCTCAGCAACTTAGCAAAGCCCTGTCTTTAAAATAAAAAGGACTGGGGACAAGGCTCTGTGCTAGAGCACCCTGGGTTAATTTCCCAGTACCATGTGCATGCATGTGAGAAGACATAGGAGCAAGAAAAACTTTTCTAGGAAAAGTGAAAAGCTCGACATCCAAAAGGGACATGTCCTGCCCTGAAGAGGCTTCCAGCCCACTCTCTGCACAGGCAGGAAAATGTCCTTGCAGACTGTGATTGGCAATTACCTAGCCAGCCTCCAACTTGCGATCCTCCTGCCTCAGCCTCCCCAGTTCTGGGATCACAGGTGTGTACCACTGTGCCTAGCAAGATCCCACTCCTTTTAAAAGCAGGCCAACAGATGCTTGTCCCGAGGCTGTAGGCTTTGGTGCTGCATCAGACACTGCCATAGAGAGCACCCAAGGAAGAAGGTGTGTGGCCTCCAGGACACTGTGGTCTCAGAGGCTGACAAGTTCTTCAGGAGACTCCAGTCTGGACCTGACCAACACAGCGTGCATCCTGGGGTTGAGACTCCACTGGAGCTGCTCCTCAGCTGAGGGGCTTTCTGGAATTCTCAGTCGAGGCCACCGGGACGGCCAGGCCCCGTAGTCCTGCAGGGGCATGGAGTAGCCAGACTTCCCAGCACCACTGATGCCAGGTCCTGGGTCCTGTGCTGGGCAGGGCCTGTGAGGCTTCCGGAGCTTCTCAGTGGTTAAGAGAAGTGTGCACCACTCTCCAGACGGGCATCCTGGGCTCTAGCTGTCCACCTCTGGCTGCAGGCTACTTCCTGGTTTCCTGGTGAGACAGGAGGCCTCTGTCACAATCCCTCCCTTGCAACGGTGTCCTTGGGCAGAGAAGGGCTGCCCTGGGGGCTCCATCAGCCTCCTACAGCCGGACGCCCTCACCCCGCCTGCCCCAGGGTCAAGGCCCTTGGCACACATCAGGGGTGCTCAGTAAATAGGAGCAGGAGGCCACCTGACTCTGCAGCCTCATCGTCTCCAGGCCATGGGAGGCCGTTCACCACAGCCACGGCACAGGCCCTGCAGGTGCTGCACATTCCACGTACGCTGTGGTCAATGCTGCCACGCAGGCTCTTCTTTTTCTGGTTAAATGTGTTGTCCATTGAGGATCAAGCACAAGTCCCGGATGTCTGTGAACACAACAAACACATTGTCATACAGAAGTGGCCCAAGGACATGGCCTGTGTAAGCGTGCACACGCTTGAGTTGTCTTGCGAGTCACATCTGCCCTTATGGGGACACGGTGCCGTTTCTGTTACTGCACGTTCTGCACGTGACTAAGCCACCTGCCACCCACACACCACGGGTCATCTCACCTGCTGCTGACCCCTCTTGGTGGCTGCTCTGAGGCCCAGGCCTCACCATGTGGGGTGCTGGGGCCAGCAGGCTTGTTTCACGTCTGCCTGGACGTGCTTTGCTGCCGTCTCCAGCCAGCAGTGTGGAGCCTCTTCTCTGCCTCAGGAGGCCCTCGCCCTCCTGTGCGTCCCAGCTCCTCCCACGCACAGGAGCTTCTGCCCGTGCACAGGCCTCCTGGCTGTTCACACCAAAGGGCCTGCCGCAGCAGCACTGTCGAGGGGCTTTGGTGTTCCCTTGTGAAAGTTTAAACTAGCTCAAGGGCACGTATCTGGGAAGGCTCAACCACTTGGCATCAGAGCCAGGCCAGGTTCTTCCTGGAGAAAATGGGATGCGCCAGAGGCCTTCGCCTGAGGAAGGGGCTCTGCTGCTGGCTCTGAGGGTGGAGCTGCCATTGGCGGGGACGCAGCCGGGTCCCTCATGGCCAGAAAGACCAGGACCTCTGTCCTGCAGCCACGGGAAACAGAAATGCACCCTGTAGATGGGACATGCCAGTGACACCTTGACTTCAGCCCCGTGTGACCTGGAGCAGAAAGACACCACACCAGGCTCAGACCCCAGCCTGCGAGCCGTGAGCTGACAGACTGGCAACTGCAGCCACCAAGTTGGTACAGCAAGAAAAGGGACCAGCAGAGCGTCTTGACCTTCGGTGTAGACGGACAAACTGCCCAGCTGTGGTGTAGGTGGAGGTCACCTGCAGCAGGTGAAGACCCCTGGGCCACGTGGCATTCCGGGATCAACTGACCCAGCACCATGCTTCCTGTTGCGGTGGTGACTGTTTTCTGAGACGCTCTTGCTGAGCCAGGGCCCTGCCTCCCGTCCCAGATGTGGTTCAGACCTTCATTTGGCCCCCTGTTAGGACCTCAGGCTCGTGCGTTCTGCGAGGGATGCCCCAGAGCCACTGGACAGGACGGTCCTGAGAGGGCGCTGGGCTCTGCCTGGGCCCTCTGTCTCTGGGCACGGTTGGCTTCTGCCTGATGCACCTACTCCCTCCGTGGTTGGAGGTCAGTGCGCCCCCGGGGATGGGCAGGCACAAGGCAGTGGTAGGGACTGCTGAACGGCTGCCCAGAGGCCCTAGGAATGCTCCAGAGACGCCCGAGCTCCTGGTGAGGACACTGCCAGCCCTCTGGGGAGCCCCTCCTGGCTGCGCCATGGGCAGGACAGGTGGTTCTCCAAGCTGCTCTTCTTCGTGCCAACCCTTTGGGCTGCGCATAGAAGGAGCATGGATACTGCTGATTGCACCTTCCACCTGCTTGTCCTCTCTGCTGGTCCTGGGCCTTGGCAGGCCCATCCCACCTCCTGACCATAGAGGTAGCCTTTACTCTAGTTCCTGGTAAACACCAGCCAACCCATGCTTCAGGATGGGATGGTGCTTGTGTCCACCTCAGCCTCAGGGTCAGAGCTGTAGCTGCTGGACCTTTGCCACCCTGACCCCCACCTGAAACATTAGGCTGAGTCACCAGCCGCTGGGGCTGCAGGCGATCTTGGGTGACACAGGGCCACTGTGGTGGGGAAGACTTGGGGTAGGGGTTGCCTCCAGCTCCAGCCCAAAGATCCACACTTCCTTCAGCTTTGGGGTCTCTCCCAACGGCGCCCTGAACATATGGGCCTCTGGTGTCTGTTACAGATTTACGTCCACCTGAAGGAAGGTGGAGGTCCAGACAGCCTGGACGCCCTGAAGAACAAGCCTCAGCTACACAGCATGGTGGCCAGGAGCCTGTGCCGCAGTGCAGCCGGCAAGAACTACATCATCTTCACGGGGCCCAGCATCACCAGCCTGACACTGTTTGAAGAGTTCGAGAAGCAAGGTTTGTCCAGCGGGTGGTCCCAGCAAGCCCTACCTCACTTCCAGGCAGATGTGTGGGTCGGGTGGAGGGTGCAGACCACAGGCTGCCAGGTGAGGGGGAGTCAGTTCCTCTCTCCGCCCTGTGAGCCTGGACCCTGTGGGGTACTGATGACTTCCAGGTGTACGAGTCCTGGGTGTGGGGTCTGGAGACTTCTGAGCTCACCCACCATCTCTAGGTGGCCCTTCCAGGCGGGCAGATGAGCACTGTGCAGACAGGGGACATTCTCTGGGTGTCCGTGTCCTAGGCCCCTGCACAGACTGGGCCAGGCTGCCCTGGTTCAGGCAGAGGTGAGGCTGCAGGAGGAGGAGAGCTGGACCAGGCCAGGGTGGACCCAGGCAGCTCAGGGGAAGCACGGAAGGTGCCCACCTGTGCACAGTGGCCCCTAGAATCACTGTTGCTCAGCTGCAGCACAGATGTCTGGCCTTAAAACTGGACCCTGTGAGTCTGGTGGGCAGACAGCTTGCATCCTGGGCTTCTGCTGCCAGTGAGGTACAGGAGCTGCCAGGCCTCTGCTTCTCACAGGCTGGCCACTCTGCTGGGCTCCATCGTAAGTATGAGTGACAGGGCTGAGAAGGGTGTGGCGGGGGAGAGTGGCAGGAGATTGGCCCTGAGAGGCAGCCACTTTGGGAGAGTGACGGTGCCGCTCCCTGGCTTACCTCTGCCTGCGCGGAGGGATGTGGGGCCGGCTCAGCTTGGCCGGTGTGCTGGGGTGGGACTGGTGCTGGGCAGAGGGAGGCTCTACGGGCAGTCTGGGGTGCGGAGCGTGGCTCTGGCCATTGGGCTGCTGCTCCGGGAGCTGGGTGTGCCGCTCCTGGGAGTCCCAGAGGAAGGGCGCTCCCAGCTCAGGAAGGCAGCAGGATGGGACGGGAAGCTCCCAGCTACAGGAGAGTAGAGGAGTTGGGAAGTATGCAAGAGGCTAGGTGACACGTTCTCGGATCTCACT
The DNA here is from genome assembly GCF_047511675.1 of Marmota flaviventris. Taxonomy (NCBI): domain Eukaryota; kingdom Metazoa; phylum Chordata; class Mammalia; order Rodentia; family Sciuridae; genus Marmota; species Marmota flaviventris. The sequence continues at coordinate 10,367,698 of NC_092509.1, read as the reverse complement.
GCCCCCTTAGAAGCACTTCGCAGGGGCTGCCATGCATGTTCTTTGCAGCAGGGGCAGTTCTGCACACTGGGGTCAGGTGCACACTGGGGTTGCTGGGGCGGTGCCTGCCCCAGGCCTGGCTGCAGTGTTCTGGGCCGCGCCCCTCCCCATGGGTCATGCCCATCTTTGCCCTCCCAGCTGTGATGGGGGCCTTGGTCTGGAGGCCCAGTGGCGCCTCCTGTCCTGAAATACTGAGATAACACAAGTGCAAAAGTTTCTGGAGGCAGACAGGGCACAGACTTGGCACTGTGCCAGGCCCCAGGGCCTCCGTGGACAAAGGCACTGTCCCTGCAGTCTAGCAGATGTCCTCCAGAGGCCTCCGGGAAGCCGCAGAGGGCAAGGCCCCAGCTGGTCTCAGCAGGTGGTTGCCTGTGTGACCTGCGTTTTTCCCACCAGAGATCTACTGCTGTGGCCTGCTTAGCTCCCGGAAGAGTGACTGCACGGGACTCCCGCCATCCATGCTGACTAACCCAGCCACACCGCCGGCCCGCGGCCAGCACCAGATCAAGATGAAGGGGAACATGTCCCTGATCTGCTGGTACAACAAGGGGCACTTTCGCTTCTTGACCAACGCCTACTCCCCAGTGCAGCAAGGTGAGCCCAGCCATGTGGGTGCCGGGGGCAAGGGCGTGGCCAGCCCCGCAGGTCTTGGTGGTATAGGACAGATGAGGCTGGACACCCGAGGAATTTCTAGGAAGCAGGCTTATTTAAGTTGCAGTGGTCCAGAGAGTCTGATGCCTAACATCCTCGGGCCCCTGGTCTGGAGTGGGTTAGGCTCATACTCAGTGGGGGCTTACACCAGGCACTGGTCACAGAGCCGTCACTCTTTGTCCCATACTCTTAGATCCGAGACAGGTTTCACAAGTTTTTCCAAGAAAACAAGCAGTAACTTTTGCACATCGAGCTCTCTGGAGACAGAGCCCATGGCACCTTTTGTCAGAAAACCTGGCATTAAGAGGAAGCTTCAGACCACACTGAGCTCTCTGCAGAAACCCTGTGAAGTCCTGTTGACACTCTTTGTAAAATCTTGCTGACAAGAAGCTTAATTATGGTGGGGGTCCCTGGAGAAGCTTGATCAGGGTGGGTCTTTTGGGTGGGGTACCTGGTGGTGGCAGCAGTGATGCATGGAGTGCACCCAGGCAGCCCTCAGTGGCTCTGCCGCCTGTCATGTGGCCCTGGGACTCGGCTGGGCCCTGGGCCTGACTGCGGCTATGGTGTCAGGAGGCGGGCATGGAGGGCGCTTCCTGAGCGTGAGCTCAGCCTGGCCAGCTGGGACACGGGTTTCACTCAGCTGTGCACAGGGTGTGGTGGCTAGCCACATCTGTGAGGCATTTACAGGATCGTTGTGTCATTGGCATTTGTGACTGCTCGGCCTTCCAGGTGTCCCCTTGGGAGTCTATCTACCTCTAGCAAGGGCCTCCGCTGGCCAGAGGCTAAATGGTGTCACCCCAGTACTGCGAAGCTCCTGAGGAACAGCAGGCCCGTCACAGGAAGGCCACTGGGCACCGGCATGGCGGTCCTCCTGTGGTCTGTGTGCCATTCATGTCCCTGCCCTCCACTGCACCCTGGGTGGGGACTGTGGTCTGGGGACTCAGTGCAGGGGCTTTGTTCTGTGTGGTGCAGCGGCGCAGGAAGCTGCTCCAGGCTGCATCCGGCATTGGAGGGAGGCACTTGGCCCGGGGTAGGGCGTGGCGGCTGCTTCCACCGTTCCCAAGGGTGCACAGGAGAGCATGCTCTAGGGGCCTGGGGACAGCCTGGGGAGGGACCCTCTCGTCAGACGGGGGGCCTGGTGGGAGCACAGGGGTGTGGGGCAGGAGGAGCCAGTGGGCGACTCTAAGAGTTGGGATGAAATGTTTGTGTCAGCCTGGCGATAGTTCTCAGCTGTTTTGACATCCAGTCCCGGAGCCTCGACTCCCTACAGCATCCCAGGGTATAAGGCCGCGGCCACTGTGGGCAGGCCAGGCTCCAGGCCCTAAAGGCCCTGAGAGGAAAGGGCAGGTGGGCTGGGTGGCTGGGAGTGGCGTTCTGCCACACCTGAGGACACTTTTGTTTAAGGAACAGGAGGTTTTCTTGGTCTACTTAAAAACAGTTTAAAAAGTGCCCATCTCTGGTCACTCGATGTGGCTCCCACACTCTGGGATCATTTCCTCAGGAAGATCTGGACGCTTGTGTGGGGTCTTCACTCCGGGCTTCCAGTGGCCCTCCCAGCTGCTGAGTGCCGGGACAGCAGTGCCTCCCTGGCCCTGATGACAGTGGCCACAGGCTGGACTTGCTCACTGGCTGAGCCACGGGGACTTCACGAGGACCCACGTTCCTCCAGCTTCACTTGCACCTCTTCTTTTTAATCTGCATGGTGCCAGGGCTACAGGTGAGGCTGCGTGTCTCCACAGCTCTCGGCGGCCTGCGGACTCTTCCTGTGCGTGTTTCTGGTGACGAGTTCGCCTCTTTCTCATTGACCTGAAAGCAGAATCTCTCTCTGCACTTTCCCCTTTGGTTTTTTATCTCGTGCTCTAAAGGGTTTTTATTTCTCAGAGGCAGACCTGCTGCCTGCTGCCTACTCCGGGTGATGGACGCCCCCCTCTGCTGGGGTGAGCTTCAAAGGCTTCACCTTTGTGCAGACTGGGGTGGCTGCGTGGGGTCATGTGGCCATGGAGCCCTGGAGAAGACCCCCTTCCTGTCCCCTTGGTGGCCCAGATGGGGACTGAAGCCTCCCGTATGCTGAGGCTGCTTCTCAGCCTTCTGGTTCTGCCCCATCGAGAACGAGTTTCTGGCCTCAGAAGATGCGTCTCGGTCCGAGCATTCCAGGAATCCTTTCCTCCCGGCTCTAGGAGCCATGGACCCTCCCAGCCTCTTGCTTTCCTTGTCTCCTGCTCCCCATGAGTGTCTGTGCCCATTTGAGACCAAGCTTCATCAAGGCCAGTGAGGGAGCCACGTCTGCTAGTTCCTCAGCCCTGGGCAGAGGACACGGGCTCCTGCAAGGCCGTGTGGACCTGCAGAGACAGACATGCTGGAGGGAGACAAGGCCGTGCTCTCACGTCCTCCCAGGGCTCTCGGTGTCCTTCCCTGAGCACCGGTGCTGGGAAGAGAGCTCAGCCCAGCTGTGTGCCTCTTCTCCCCGCTGGGCAGGAGCTGCTGACTCAGTCAGAGCCCATTGGCCCACAGGAACACGCCACTTTTGCTGGGACTTGGTCTGCTCCATGCTGCTGCAATTTCAGTCCTCTGAACTTAGTCCTTAAAGAGGCACCAGAAAGGGTCCGTGCCATGACCCTCCATGCTGTGACCCCCCTGCCAGGACCCCCTGTGCTGCCGGGAAGCCTCGCACTGCTGGGAAACCTGCCTGGAGGCCTGGGTATGGCTTGGCCACCAGCAGACCTGGGGCGCAGGTAGTCTGGCAGCATCTTGGGCAGCAGATGAGGAAGAAGTAGGCCTTGGTGGGTCTCGGGCCTTGCTGGTGGGGCCTGTGACCCTGTGGTGACAGTGTCAGTGCCCTTGTGTGTCCCAGCTGCACCCACACAGGAGGGTGTAGGGGGCATGTGTGGCCGTGTCTGACAGCAGCGGCCGCCACTCCATCCCTTCCCCGGGCCCTGGGAGTCCTGGGCAGCACAGTGGCCAGGCCTGGGCTGGAGGGAGCTGGTCACCCTGCCCAGGAGGTGTGTGGCCGGCACTGAGTACATCTTCCCTGCAGGGGTCATCATCAAGAGGAGGAGTGGGGAGGTGCCCTGCCCCCTGGCCGTGGAGGCCTTCGCTGCCCACCTCAGCTACATCTGCAGATATGACGACAAGTACAGTCGGTGAGTATGGCGGGCAGCTGTGGGCTGGCCCGTCCTCCTGCGCCCCTGTGCAGGCAGCCTGAGGTCACAGGTGAGAGTGCCCGTTGGGCATGACCGGAATAAGCTCGATTGGCCAGGCCGGTGGAAATCTGCTGGGCCCTCCTGGGGCAGCTCCCATCTTCGTAGCCTTGTTCTCCAGCCCTGCCATTTGGCGAGTCTGCCCATCCCCACAGTCCTCAGAAGTACTGTGGCTCCCAGGCTGCATGCCTGGCGCTAGGCTGTGCCCCACGCCTGTGTGTGACATTGTCATTCGTCCAGCCAAGGCTGCCTGCCCAGCACCAGGCTCAGATACCTCAGAACCAGGCACAGAAACCTCAGAACCAGGCCAGGTCTGGGCTGCAAGGAGCTGGGCACTCTGCCCAGGAGGTTGTGGTCGACACTAAGCACATCTTCCCTGCACTCTCGCAGGTAGAGCACACAGGACAGTAGGGTGGGAGCAGAAGTGGCTGGAAGGAGCCACGTCCTCAGGGTGAGCCCAGGGCCAGCAGCTTCCCTGAGGGCAGCAAGGTGGGGCCTGCTGGTGTGGGCAGCAGGCCGGCCGCAGGCACCAGTGTCCCGTGGAGTGGCAGCGGGCCGGTCGGGCTCGGGGCTCAATGCCTGACCCCGCTCAGCCTGCCTGCCCTCTGCCTCAGGTACTTCATCTCCCATAAGCCCAGCAAGACCTGGCAGCAGGTGTTCTGGTTTGCCATCAGCATTGCCGTCAACAACGCCTACATCCTGTACAAGATGTCTGACGCCTACCACGTGAAGAGGTACAGCCGGGCACAGTTTGGAGAGAGACTGGTGAGGGAGCTGCTGGGCCTGGAGGACATGTCGCCCGCCCACTGAGGCCAGCCCCAGGCATGGCGGGAGGAGGGGAGCCTGCCCATCAGGGACCCTCGGTGAGGTTTGCATCCAGAGAGGCGCGAGTTCCCCCAGGGTGGCGCTCCCATCTCAGCTGTCTCGTCCTCCTGATGCCCTGGAGCCTGCAAGGCTGTGTGCAAGGTGCCTGTTGCCCGTGGGCTGATCAGGAGCCGGACAGGCAGAGAGGACAGTGGCAACGGCAAGCGCGGGCATCGGCCCTGTCAGTGCAGGAGCCTGGTCGAGGCCTGGGCAGGCGGGCATCCCAGTGTCTGCCTTCTGTGAGCAGCGTGGTGACACCAGATGCAGAGCAGGGCGGTGCTTCTGCCCGGGCCCCGTGGGGCTGGGCCACGGGACCCCCAGAGGCTGCAGCCGAGCACGATGCTGTTTTTATTTAAATCTCTCTTCAGGTTATTTTCTTACTGTTGCTTAAGGTCTACTGTAAAGGGGGTGCCCTTTGTTCCCATGCACCCCCTCGCATGATCAGTTCTGTGTCTGTGCCTGTGGCGGGCGGGAGGGCCGCTGGCTCCCAGGACACTGGCTACAGGCCAACAAGGGTCAGGCGGCCTGTGGTTGCAGGTTCTGTCACCGTCACTGACAGAATTACTTATTCTGTAAAGATGCATAACGCCACTGAGGCAAACGCCCTGCCGCAGACCCTTGCTGGCCACGCAGACCCTTGCTGGCCGCCCTTCCTCCTGGTCATGATGGTCACTGCTCTGGTGAGCCCTGACTGGGGACCATAGGGACAAGCTGGGTGGGGCATGATTTGACACAGGCTGCCTTCCTGGCCACGCCCAAGGCCTGGGGCTTCTCCAGGGTGGCCTCACCTGGGGACAGGTGGCCCTCTATCCAGCAGAGCCTCTCAGGCTGGGGATGCTCCGCCTCCTTCACCCTGGTGAGCCGGCATGCCCCAGCATGCTCCAAGCCCACGTCACCTCTGCACCCTAGTCGCGGTGGCCACCTCACCTGTGATTTGAATTCGATGCCACGGACTGTAGGCCAAATCCTAGACCATCTCCGACACCTCTGCCTGCCCTTGGGGTGGACTGGAAGCACTTTTACCACGTGGAGAAATATATTTTTAATCTGTGTTGCTTTTCTACGGGGCCCACTGTTTCGAGTTGACGTGTTTCCAACACTTAGGGAGACGGATGAAAGCGATGAATTTCCTTTTCTGTCTAAACAAGTAAAAAAAAAAAATAAAAGTCTATTTAGATGTTGATTCTTTGTAAATACGTGGATTTGTTTCAAAGGTCAGGACACACAGCTTGTCCACTGTATGGCTGGCCTATGTCCTGGTATCCTGGACCCCTGAGCAGCTCATGGATGAAATCCAGCTGAGTTTTGACTGCCACAGACGTCTGTGGTCCCTAAGTGCAGGGGTCCCATGCCTGGTGTCCCACTACCTGTGATCAAACACGATCCTGAGGCAGTAGGTGGAAAATTCCAGGAGGACCAGTTCCTGAGTTCTAGACCACTGCTGGGCAGCTGCTCCGTCTTGCCAGCCCCAACTGTGCCCAGCATGAATGCACTCACCACAGGAGCACAGGGGCTCTGCCACGTGCTTCCAGGTGTCCACTGGGGTCTTGGAGCATGGCGCTGCATGAGGGGCCAGTGGCTGTTGCCTGTTGCAGTGGTCTGGTGTGGGCAGGTCCTGTGTCTGTTCCTCCTGAGACTCAACAGAGGTGGGTTTCCAGACTCTCTCTCCCCCAGACCTGCTCTCTGACCTCACCCAGCACCTCCCTGGGGACCCTGTCAGAAAGAGCATGTGTCCCTCTAGTGTAAGCAGAGGCTCTGGGGTCGGGGGATGGCCTTCCTGGCAACTCCTATCCTCTCCTCTGGGGAGACCTCAACTCCCCGGGGGATGAAGCCGAGCCCTGACTCAGCTCCTGGGCAGATTCCACGCCAGGAGCATAGGACTTCTCCAGGGACCCCGCCTCAGGACCCCCTTTCCTCCTCAGGGGAGGTGGGACACCAGAAGCACAGAGACCCTCCAGAGACCCCGCCCCAGGCTCCCTTTCCCTCCTCAGGGGAGGTGGGACACCAGGAGCACAGGACCCTCCAGGGACCCCGCCCCAGGCCCCCTTCCCTCCTCAGGGGAGGTGGGATACCAGGAGCACAGGAACCTCCAGGGACCCTGCCCCAGGCTCCCCTTCCCTCCTCAGGGGAGGTGGAACACCAGGAGAGCAGGGACCCTCCAGGGATCCCACCCCAGGTCCTCTTCCTTCCTCAGGGGAGGGTTCCACTAACCAGGGGCCAGGCGAGGACTTGGGCAGCGCTCCTCTGGGGCTCCCACCTGCACTGCTGCTTCCTTTCCCCACTTGGCCCTCCAAGGCCCAGCTGAGACCATTGGGAGACATCCACCTCCCTGGGCTGTGCGCCTCTGCACATCCGGGCTCTCAAGCTGGTCACACTGGCTGCAGACCTCACAGACTGGGTGCGCCTGAGCCGCGTTCCTGGTTCTAAACCGAGCGTGGCTCCTGCCGGCTGTGACACAGCCAGGCACCTCACTGTGCGGCTGTTGGCTCCAGTCAGGTCGGTAACAACTAGGCTGGCTTGGTGTCAACTCTGAGGTGCAGTCAAGGACGTTGCTATGGCCTCTTGTGGTCCTTTGCGGTGGCAACGTGGGGAAGGGCACCCAGGGGGAAGCACTGGGGTCTGAGATGGCCACACCTGGGAATCCTCAGGGCTCTTGGCAAATGAAGGGGCAGGCGGGGCGGGCAAGGGGTGAGGGCCAGGGGGACACTGATGCAGGAGCCGACGCCCCTGCTGGGAGCACCCCTGTGGCCACAGCTGTCCTCTCAGTCCAGGAAGAGTCCTCAGAGGTGAGACTGTGTAGCCATCTTCTGTGACCCAAGGATCGCTGTGTAAAGCGAGATGGCTGTCCCCTTCCCCGGGCTACCACCCTCCTCGTGGGGAACAGGGGTTGGGACACGTGCTTCTCTGCCTTAGCAGGATGTGAGGTGCTCTAGGCCCTCCTGTGAGCCAAGACCGGTGCTCAGACACCAGGGCTGTGCTCTCCAGCCCCTCGACCTCTCCTGTTGGGCTCTCCTGGTCACCGTGTTCTCCAACAGGACACGCGATGCCCACCCACCCTGCCTATCCCCACCCACTGTCCTCTGCACAGTTGTCTTCCACCTCCCTGAGGACCCTCCCTGCTCCCCACATCCCCAGATCTTCCCTCTGGGCACCCTCCCGCCCGCACACCAAGCCTGGGGACCTTCCCCTCCACAGCAGAATCCAGTGTCTCACATGGCCAAAGCACTAACAACAAAGCCACATGTGGGACTGGCTGAGCCAGGCCCTGCCTTTGGACAGGCACTTCAGGGAGCTGCCATGGACCCACATGACCCAAAAAGTGGGGGGGGGTGGGCTCTCCTGGATAAGGCTGTGTGCTGGAGGGAACCCATGACACTGCTGGTGGACATCTACCACTAGGAGATTTCGGGTCACAGGGCAGGAGCCCAGCAATCCTGCCAGGAGGTTGCGGGGAGGGAAGGCAGGGTCCACACTTCTGCCTAAAGGAGAGATGTCAGGATAGGCAGGTTCTGGCCAGGGAGGCAGAGGTGATGGACAGCACTGCCCGGCCAGGAGGTCGTGGCTTCGGGGCTGCATCCCTCTCCACCAGCCCCCCAAAAGGACCAGCAAGACACATTCCGTCTCCAGAACCCTCACTGGTCGCCTACCCCTGGCTATGTCTAGCCAGGTATGTCTTGGGGAGCCCAGGAGGAGGCAAGCCCTGGCCACAGCAGGAGCCACACAAGGTAACAATGCTCCAGGAGCAACAGTGGGGCTGAGGGGGAAGGTCGGACCAGGCAGTGTTCCTGCGGAGTTGGATCAACTGTTCACAGCTGGCCTCACCTGTCAGCGCCTCCCAGTCAATGCGGCCCCTCCTTGGAGAGAGGCCTTGCCCAGCCTGGCCAGCAGAGGGCAGCCGTGCATGTCCCCAGCTGCTGTCAGAATGGAGACAGGGAGGCAGGCAGGGCCCGGCTGAGGGTCCCAGGGCAAGCCATTGACCCGTGGAGCCAGCGGCAGGGCTGTGGAAAAGGCCTGCAGAACCTCAAACTTGTCTTGGGGCTTTCAAAATGCTGGGCACCTCTGTGGACATTCCCCAGAGGTTGCTGTCCCAGAAGCACGCATCCGGCAGTGGAGAGGAACACATGACCAGCCAGGAGGGTGGGCATTCCACTGGGAAGTGGATGGCGGGATGGCAGTCAGTCCAAGGGTGCATGGGAGCAAGCTCCAGGGAGGAGCCGGCCAGCAGCCAAGACATGGCAGGCTGGCCAGCCCTGCTGTGACGCAGAGCAACAGTGCTCCAGCCCAGGCAGGATCTGGGTCTGCAGCCAGGTTGTGGCTGTCACCACCTCCTTGAGGGCGCCCACAGCACCCTCTGCTCACAGGAGGGGTGATGTCAGACAGGTGGCTGGTGAGCACCCCTCAGGGCTGCTCAGACGCAAGGTCAAGTGCTCAGCAGCAGCAGCAGCCCCTGCCCAGGACAGCAGTGGCTTCCTCACCGGGAAAACCCACCAGCCACAGGGCCCCCTGTTGCTGGCCGAGAGCCTGGGAGTCACCTAAGTGGCAGAAGGCAGCTGGGGGGCAAGGTGCAGCTGGACCTCAGAGGGCTCACCTCCTCTGCCTGCAGGCACCACGGGCCACAGAGGCAGCAGGACAGCCTGTCACACAAGCGATCCCCACACGGACCCTCACTGCCTCCAACATGAGATGCCAGGGAGCTCAGGATGGGGTCACGAAGGACTGAGGTCCTGAAGGGGTGCAGGGCCCCCCACAATTGACCTGTGCAAAAACATAGCCTGTAAGTGACCTATTCGTGTGTGTGTGGGGGGGTGGGGGTTCAAGGAGGCCCACGGAAGGTGCCAGTGCCCTCCTGCAATTGAAGGAGTAGGGCAGACTCATGGCCACATACCCAGGATGTCACTGTGCATACGTGAGCTCTGATAGCTTCTGGGGACAGCTCCTGGATCCTAGCTAAGCCCTGACATCTGCTCCGGTGTCCAGTAATCATGGCAGCATGGAGTCCAGGCTCCTGATCTCCTAAGACCTGCTTCTTCAGAGGTCACAGGGTGGCACTGGCAAGCACCTCACAGGCTATGAGTGGGGTGGAGGGGACCCTGTCATCAGGGTCCACCCCTAGAGCCCACCATGGGACCATTGAACCTCCCTCTGCTGGCCACGACACTTAGGTGCTCCAGGGACTAGGATGACACCTCTGGGTGGGCTGCCCACGGCCTGCCAGAGTGCACCCCGACTCATATCCATCCTACAAGCACAACACATCTCAGCAAGCCCAGGTGCAGCCCCACAGCATCCAAGTCCCACATCTCCAAAACTAGCATCTCTCCCCAAGCTCCCTCCTGTCCATGGGGGCAGCAGGCAGTCTGCCAGCCACCTTCCCAGGTGGCCCTTCACTTGCCCCTTCCCCTCAGGGTTCCTCCCTGCTGAAGGTGGGCCCTAGTTTGCTGCCTGAGACCAGGTCCTTCCCTCTCTTCAGCCTCTCAGAGGCCTCACACACACCGAGGGAGCTCGGAGACAGCAGGCAGCTTGTGCCCTGTGTATCCAGAGCTGGGTCCAGGCCAAGTTGACGCCAAGATGGTTGCTCCATGGATAAGCCCTCATTCCCAGCAGTCAGACACCTCCCCAACCCGGGTGGGGAGGTGCATTTGGGAGGTCCTTGCCTTTCTTCTGGGGCCTCGATAGTCTGCCCACTTTACCTCCCAGGCAGCTCATCGTGGAGAGGAGGTGGCCAGCCACCCAAGGCCACATCAACCAGTGCTCCACGTAGGAGCCTCCCAGAAGCCCCCTCGGCTTGGCCTCCACCTGCCCAGGCCTCCGCTAGCTGCTCTTCCCAGTGATGTTCATCAAGTGCCTGCTTGAGCCTCAAGGGTGATCTATTCTTCCTCAGAGTCAGGGTCAGAGCTCAGAAGCAGTGTCATAGCAGCTGGATCCTGGACAGTCTCCTGGCCGTGCCCCAAGGACACCTGTCTCTGGCACTGTTTTGGCCCTTTCACTTGACATCGCAGCAGGGGGAAAACAAAACCACTCGTGTTAGTCAGGATTCAGCAGAGATTGACCCACAGATAAACAGTGGGGACAGGGGAACTGGCTCACCTGACTTTGGAAGCCCAGTCTGCAAGCCAGAGACCCCGGGATGCTGGCTGTGGCTCTAAGTCCAAAGGCCTGGGAACTGGGCTGCTGGTAAATCCTAGTATCCAAAGGCCAGAGGCCCAGAGTTCTGATGTTCAGGGGCAGGAGAGTGAGTGGCTCTCAGCTCCAGGAGAGGAAATAGTCTTTTGTCCTCCCAGGGGTCCTGGTACACTGGATGGTGCTGCCCACACTGAGGGCCATCCATCCCCTTCACCATGCCACCCAATAGACCAGCCTCCTTGGGACACAGCTCAGACACTGTTCTAGGCAACTTGGGCCCCCCAGTGACATCCACAACTAACCAGCATTTCACTGAAGCTCCAAGAAGCCACACTCATCCATGGTGAGGGCAAATTCAGGTCCAGATGCTTCCGGGGCAATGGTGACCTTATACCATGGCTCTCTAATGCCTGGCATCCCTGCTACTATGAACGTGGCCAACACACTGGGAACTGTCTTTGATGAGACCCTCCTGGGCATTTTTTAAAAAGTATTTTTAGTTGTAGAAGGGCACCATATCTTTAACTTTTCATGTGGTGCTGGGGAGGGAGCCCAGTGCCTCTCACAAGCTAGGCACGTGCTCTGCTACTGAGCCCAGCCCAGCCCTGTCATGGCATCCTTATCACATTAATTACTCTGCACGTGTTTCAAAGTGTCACGTAAGCACATAGCTCTTGCAGCTGAGGTGGCAGCCTGGGCATTCATGGCAAAGGAGACGATGGTGTCTTGGCGTGACTGGTGGTCTTCGTAAACTCAGGCAATGTCTTATTCACTTGCAGCCTCCTTGAGGACAGGCTGGAGCCACCAGCAGACCCCAGAGAATTCCCTGAACAGGGCAAGGGCCCCATGGCCCTGGCACTGTGGAGAGCACACTGCCAGCTGCTCATCAGTGCTGCCGGAGTCCTCCCAGTGATGGCAAGTGGGGTAGGCCCATGTGGTGGTGAGCAGCCACCCCTCCCCTGTCCTCCTGGCCAAAAGAACCCAGTCCCTGGAAGGGACCACATGGAGGTTGTGGCTTCTCAGCTTCCCAAGCAGCTGAGCCCCAGGACCTGGGAAGCCTCAGGTGTGATCGTCAGCACTGGGAAAGTGCAGGAGGTGGCCTGCTTTCAGGAGTGCCCCTGCTCCTGCACCATGGTGGGAGGGATCCACAGGGCCAGGCAGGAAACACACTTCAGGTGTCTCACCCCTGGAATCCTGTTGTCTTCAGATCTTGTCATCCGAGAGAATGGATGTCTCTCACTTGAGCAACGGCTGGGGGCTTTCTTGACAAGCAGAACTGAAGGCTCAGACAGGTGCCCCAGCGCTGAGGGTCAGCGCCTGGGAATTACCACCTCAGCCACTGTTGGCTTGTGCATCGTGCTGCCAACGGAGACGCCCAGGATCTTGACGTGACCTTCTGTAAGCCAGTGCCTTTCTGAAACTCAGTCTTCACTCTGAGTGGGACTCGCCCCGTGGGGACGCTACACAGAGCTGCCAGAACTGCAGTCAAAGGCTCACATCCAACTCCGCTTCAGGGCCTTCTAGGGCAGGTGAGGACCAGGGGTGCTTTGCCGCAGCCCCCAACTCTAGCACCCTTGCCTGGATGCTCAAGTGGCAGATTCCTCTTTCCTTCTGGACCTGAGGGACGCAAGGTCTTTAGAATCATGACACTTACAATACAGTTGAAAATACATACATGGAGTGAGTAGTTGACTCCGTCACTGTGACAAGTACCCGGAGACCCCACCAACTCCCAGCAGGGCCACCTGCTGGGGAGCAAGCTGGGACAGACACACTGATCAGGAAGAACTGTCTTTTTAAGGTACATACATAGACAGGAAATGGAGATTTTATTTTTCTGGTTCATTATTTTCTGAAATGTGGTCAACATCAAATAGCTGAGTTTGGCTAGAAGTAGATCTGGCCCCTGGTCCAGGCACCAGCTCCCACTGCCCCCCGCCCACAGACCCAGAACCCACTGTTCCTGGGCTCCCCAGTGCCTCCCCTGACCCCCTTCTGCCCTGCCTCACCTGTCCCATCAGGTGGCTTTCTCTGTGTCCCAAGGGTGTGCCCCCCGCTGGAATGCTCTGCCCACATGTCTAGCAGGCTGGCCCTGGGCGGGTGCCCATGTGCACAACACCATCACCTGTCCACGCAGCAGGCTGCTGAGTGGCTCTGGGCCCACGGCCTCCTAGTCCCATGCAGAGTGCACAGCCTCTTGCGCTGCCAGAGCAGGACATGCACACATAGTCATGGAGGGCCTAGAGCACACCCCAGACACAGCGAGGGCTTCTGTCCCTCGGGTGGGAGCAGGCCGACGTCTGGTCTCCACAGTGGGAAGGAAGACACATCGTGTGCGTGCCCAGCATCCCTCCAGGGTCCCCCACACCCTCAACCCAGCTGCTAAACAAGTGGCCAGCCTCGGGTGGCCCTGATGAGCCTGTGGGGCGCACTCAGCACAGGCAGCTTGAAGACACCCAGGGAATCTTGGTGGGGCCCCAGCTGGCTGCCACCCTGTGGGCACTCAGCACCAGGCCTGAGCACACCAGGCCCTAGGTGCACCCCACAGGGGCCTGAGCAGCTGGGTCCCAGGAGCAGGTGGCCCAATAGCAGAAGGGCACGGCAGCCAATGCTGGGTGTGCGACTATGACAGCAACGGCCACATCACCACCCTCACACCACACACGTGCCCTGGCAAGGCCAGAGATGGCGACGCCACAGACAGCGGTATCTATAAAGTATCTTCTCTTTATTTAAGTTAAACAATCTCAAGGATGGTTTCCATCTATAAAATGGACAAAGTACAAGCTCTGTACAGCAGTTCTTTTTAAAAATCAACTGGAAAAAAATTACCAAACTATATTCTGAATTTGCAAAACAGACTCACAGACACCATCGCTTCAGCATGGCACAAGGACCACCGCAGCAGAGACGCTGCCTCGCGCTTCCCAAGGGCGGAGGGGGGATGGTGGGGTGGGTAAAGAGGAGTGGGAGGAGGGCACACCCAGGAAGTCACTTTGGCACACTGCGTCATGTAAACACAGCTCCTCTGGAGAGCCGGCTCAGCCACCTCTGCTCCCGGCGGCCCGGGGCACAGGGCTGGCACCCTGGGTGGCCAGGCAGCATGGTGCACAGGTGATCAGGATGGCATGGGTGCAGGCATCCCTGGCAAGCCCAATCTATCCCACATCTATGGCCTGCCCTTCTGACCAAAGGGGCTGCGGCAACAGGGTGAGAGCAGAACCTGGTGGGGAAGGCGGTGCCGGACAGGCGGGGTCCCGGACTGTGCTGTGGTTCTGCTCAGTAGCCTCACACCTGCGCCTAGGAGCGGCTCCCCTCAGTCCTACACCGAAGCTTGGAGAGGTGCAGAGTCACCTGTCACACAGACACCGTCTACCTGGAGGGAAGGAGATGCAGCAGCCACCTGGCCCGGCCCTCGTGCATGAGACCTGGGACCGTGCACACCCGCAGGCTCCTGAGGCAGAGCCCAGCAGGGCTCCCTCTTCTACAGCTCGGGTGTGCACTGGCAGCCTTCAGCACCTCAGCTCCCGGCCTCCACAGGCCCCAGAGGGGCCTGATGTGCGCACATGAGGCACCAGGAGCCAAGGTGCCCTTGTGGGAGGGCAGGGGAGATAGGCAGTGGCCATACCCACAGGGGATGGGCTGTCAAGACTGGGGCACAGGAGGCAGCGGGTTCTAGGCAGTGTTTCCAAGCGAGAGGCAGAGGCCTGGTGTTCTCCCCTCCCCACTGACACCAGCCTTGGAGACTACACGGGACACAGGCCCCTGCCACTCACCCAAGCCTCCCAAGTGTGCGGTGTGGCTTGGTTTTGAATCCACCCAGCCCCACCCAAAGGCCCGAGGCAGCCATGCTGCGGGAAACATGGGGTACACTGGGTGCAGCAGGCACACCAGGGCTCCAGGTTCACCTGCAGGCTGAGTGTGCAGCTCAGGGAGCCCCGAGGGCCTGGCATACAGGCCTCGAGTCAGCAGGAGCCCAGAGCTGGTGCACAATGCTGTCCAGCGTCTCTGACCTGCCTGCCATGTGGAGGGGGTACTGCTGGCTCACACTGGGAGACACAGAATTGGGCTGTTTTTCCCCTTAACAAAAAAAAAAATTTAATTAAAAAAACCCAAAGCATTCTTGCCAAAATAAGTAACCTGTCCAGGTTCACAGACACTGACAGATGAAAAGCAGGTTCCCAACACGCTGAGTCCCCAACTGGAGGCCACCCGAGGGGCCCTGGGATAGGGACTGGGGGCCCCATGGGCCACCAGAGCACCTATGGGCTGATGAAGTTCCAGGGGACAAAGGCAGCCACCTGCTCCTTCCAGGAGCATCGGCCCTCCTGCGGGTGACCAGATGACGACCCAGGGAGACCACAGGGAGCCGGCTGCACGCTCTTTCTCATGTATGTTATATTTAGTGTCCCACCACGGAAAGTTCATGTTCAGATACAGCAAGCACGTCAGTGAAGAGGGGAGGCAGGGCGGGCACGGCCACAAAGCCTGCCACTGGAGTCAGCTCTGCGGACACCACGTGGCCGGTGGGACAGGTGCAGGCGCAGAGTCCTCCCCGCGCACTGCGCCCTCCCCTTCTGTCCTTGGCGTGCACGCCACTCAGCTGCTCCTCCTGGCCTCGGCCTCAACTGTTCCTCAGCTGCCCAGCAAGTGGGGAGCACAGTGGGCGGGAGCGGGTGGCTGGCCCAGGGGGGGTGGGGCACAGCTCTCCTTTCCTGCTGCCACATGGGCACAGCCCACGCCTTGCTGGGTTCTCCAACTTTCAGACCATGATGGAATACTGAGGTATATAGTTTCGTGGAAAGTTTAAGAAACATAATCAATAATGTGATCACCAAACTTGGCCGGTGGCGCAGGAGGCAGGACGGCAGCGCTGGCCCTACGGCTGCAGGTTGAGCGAGAACTTCCACTGCTGCGAGAGGGCAGGGCCGCATACCTCCACGCTCAGGCCCCCGCTCTTGGCTGTGCGGCTGTCCAGGCACAGGTTGCTGCCCACGTGCCGCAGCTTGGAATTGCCCTCGATCTGCTCCCACTTCTGCAAGAGAAGAGCACAAGGAGGCATGAGCATAGCAGCCTAGAGGTCTTCCAGCGGCAACCCCTGTGGGTAACCCCCATGGGCAAACGGGCTCCCACCCTGGCCTCAAGGACCGGAGGTGCCTGTGCTGGTGAGGGTCGTAGGCAACACACCTCCGCCCTGCTGGAACCCACAGCCTGACCAGTGGCCCGTTCTCCCCTTGCCTGCCTGAGGCCCCGGAATCAACACAGCACTGAACACAGGGATTGGCCATTGTTCAGTGAGGCCACAGGCACCTAGCTGTGGTGCCCCTGCTTAAGACCTAGTCAAGCCGACCGGCAGGCAGGACACCTGGTGAGGAAGAACACGGGTGCAGGTAGCTATTCCTACTATGTGCTTTCTTGCCCTCTGTGGAGCTCCGGGCATGCCACCAGGGTGCTCAGGTGGGGCAACAAGCCCCACCACTACGGCCAGGTGGCCCGCAACCCACAGCAGAAGGCAGGGTCCACGAGAGTCTGCAGGGCATCTGAGGATCAGCCTGGTCCACTGCTGAGCCAGCTCCAGAAACAGTCCCATTTAAAAACCTCTGCGGTTCCGACTCCACTCCCAGCACTCCTCCCTGTCAGCAGAGGCTGAGCCCTGATGCCCCCCATGCAGTGCACCAGGGACCCCTGGGGGCACCTCTGCCCCTCACATGGTGCACCAGGGACCTCCTGGAGGTGCTTCTGTGGTCCCCTGGAATTGGGTGTTCCGATTTCCCTGGTGCCGCCTCCCTTTGGCCTGACTTCAAGGCTCACAAAACAGGAATGTGGGAGGTGCCTGGTCACCCAGTACTGGCTGCAGCAGGACAGCTGTTCCTCAAGCAAGGGACAGACAACAATCTTGCCCTGGGAGGGGTGCTGGTCGGCCAATGGTCTTCGCCCTTCTGATGGCCACGGTGGTGTGGGTACCCTCTCCCAAATCTGGGTTCAGCTACAACCTTGTAGATTCCATTCACAAAGTGACCTCTGGAGACCACAGGGCCTTTGAGGGCATCAGTTACGGCCTGAGAACAGGACTGGAGAGAACAACTAGCAACTTCAAAGCGAGGGATTATAGTAGCCCTTTGTTTTAAAAAAGCTTTGGGGACTAGCCAAGGACATGCTTTACCACAGCTTTATATAAAAAACACTCTGCCTACCAATTCCTAAGGGAAATGCCACTTTGGCCTGATCAGAGACCGTCCCCTCTGGCAGCCTGGCTGAATTTTGTGGCTGGGTCGTGCTGGTGGCCCCTTCCCCAGTTTGACAGCCACTTTCTTACTGGAGGTCCACATAGATCCTGAAACTGCACCAACAGGCAAACCAGGCAGCAAGCAGAGCCCCAGAGAGGGACCCACTGCCGAGATGGGCAGGGTTTGAAAGAGGACAGGAGGGTGGAGCACCCAGACTGGGTCAAGGAGCAGAGAGAGGCCTTTGCCAGTACTTGCCAACCCCAGGAATCCAGCTGGGACCTGTCTGGGCCCCAGTCCTCCCAGGTGATGCTGGGAGGGGCGCCAGCCCTGGCCTTGGCCACACTAGGTTCTGTGCCTCACTCTACACCTCACCTACACCTATAGGAGGGCAGGCGGCATTCTACACGCAGCACCCTGGGAGGTGCCCTGTGCCACGTTCCTGTTTGTCCCCGAGCTGTACCCCAGGCCTTCTAAGCTTCCACTAGGGAACACATCAGACAAGCCCAGCTCCCAAAGAGCGCAGCATGCAGTGACCTGGTGGCCACATCTCAAGGAGCCCTGCTAGCCAATCCAGGGAACGATCCAGTCACACTGGAGTATGGTTTTGGCATGGCTGTCTTGTCCCCAGCTCAGCATGGGCCATGCATCCAGTCCCCGCTGTGTGAATGCGAGCCATCCAGAATGGGTGCAAATTTCAACAGGAAAAAATAACGAATAAACCAAAGTAGTCTCTCTGCAAAATGCTCTGTGCCATGTCACTGCTCTGCTGAGCTCCGGCAGGCGGCCAATGTCACCAGTGTGGTGCAGTCACCTGCAAGCAAATGCTGCTACCTGCATGGCACCATGGTGCCCAAGGGCCTACCTGTCTGCTGTCGTTCTCCCGGCAGCCCTGCAGCTTGATGAGCGAGCCGGGTGCCCGGTCCACCACGGTGAGGCAGAGGTCCATGTGCTTCACCGACTTCTCCTTCGTCAAGGCCCATTCCTGGAACATAAGGCCCAGTCAGAGGCAGGAGTCCAGGTGAGACCAGGAGGGGCCAGCGCCAGCTGGGGACCCGCTCAAGACCAACCCGCGGCTGGGTGGTGCTGTGCTGGCCTGACTCATCCTGCTGCTGGGCAGAAACTGCTCTGTGCAGCCTGGTTGCCAAGGCTGACGGCATTAGCCAGGCACCTGTCACTGCTGCTGCAGGTACCATGAGCTGCAAAGCCTGTGGCCTTGGCCTGGGCCCACGGCAGGTGCTCGCCAACGGTCCTGCCCACACAGGGTTGGTCTGAAGACAGGCTGGGGTATGGACTGAACACCGGAAAAGCATGTGCGAGATCCTGCAGATTTAGGCAGGAACGAGTGTCCTCACGATAGAGGCCGCCTGATCCACCCAAGCTTCCAGAGTCCCTGGACACCAAAGGACAGTCCATGTACTGCACTTATGCATGGCCGATCTGCCACTAGTGCCCAGCGCTGTGGTGTGTCCTCTGTGCCAAAGTCCCTGGGGGCTGCTATTCTTCTCACAGACAAGAAAACTGAGCCTGAGATGTTTAAATATCCTGCCTGGGCTTCAGAACACTGCCACGCAAGTCAGGGCTAAGATGGCCAGGCAAGCCACTACTAGGAGCAGTGACATGCCACCCTGGGTAGGGCCACGCTGGGCGGGAAGGTGGGCCTCCCGAGTCTCTGGGGGTAGGGAATCCTGGCAAGGGGATCCTTCTGGACTGAGTGGTGAGGCTCCTGGCAGAGTGTGCAGGGACAGCCTCGCTGCCCTGGCCCCTTCTCCCCTGAGCCCAGCAGGCTCCTGTGACAAGTTCCTCCCCCGCGGTCCCCCACTCCCATGTGACAGTGCCACATCCCTTGCACCTGCCTGACTCAGAGCTCTGTCAGCACCAGGACGGCCTCCTTGTGGGAAGGGGGATGAGGCACAGGCATGCTGTCAGGAGGGCCAAGGGCTGTGGCATGGCTTATCCTTCTTCGGTCCTTGGGCACGGCCAGGACTGCTGGAGCCTCATGCCTGCTGCCCAACCACCACGTGGGAGTATGCCCCTCTCCTCTCCCTTGGCTCTTGGGGAGGGTGTGCGGGGGCAGCCAGGGACACTGGACACCTGGGCCTCTGCATGGTGAGATGGGGCATGTGTCCTGCACGCTGGGCCTCAATCCTGTCTGCTTTTGATTGGTGTTTCTTCAACCTTACTGTCAGGAATTTTATGAAAAACCAGATCGAGGTTGAACAGATTTGGAAAGGTATCCCTGCCACGTTGTCCTGCAGAAAATTCCCACAAGGTCTCATGGCTCTGAGAAGTCCTCCTGTCTGCACAGACATTTCCGGGAGGCCTCCAACCTTTGGGAATGACTAGGTCTTGTTGGGGTTCAGACGGTCCTGCCGGCAGGCATCTGGAGGCCTTGGGCTTGCAGTCGGCCAGTGAAAAAAACTTGCATCCTCCCCGATGTTACAATGGTTCCAGCAAAACCAACCTGGTGCGAGCAGTGTGGGCAGCTCTGCCCTGCCCTTCAGTGGCCTGGGTGTGTAGGCCATGCTCCCTGCGCTGCCACTAAGGAGTACACCACGAGGTCCTCAGCTCCCATGTGCCCCTCCTCTCTTGTGTGGCACTCTACCATCAGTTCAGAGGACTCATGGTGGTGGGTCTACAAGGGGGCAGCTAGACAGACTTCCAGCCTTCTCCAGAGCCTCGCTCTGGATTTCAGTTCAGTAAGGCCACACAAACTTCATCCGCACGAGCTGCATCCATGTGTGGCGGCCGTGGTGCCAGGGCAGACCTGACCCCTGAGGCAGCGCTGACAGACAGGTGGCCTGTGCAGCAGACAGCCCCAGGGTGGGGTCGACTGTGCTGTGTCCTGGCGCTAAACCCTGCACGTCCACAGCAGGTCCTTTTGTGCCGCCCCGCCTGTGTCCGTGGCAGGCCTTCCTACCTTGCCACCTGTTTACTTCCAACCAGGAGCCTCAGACTCCAGGTGCTCTGACCATGGACAGGCGCCACCAAGCCTGTTAGCAGAGGGCTCCATGCCTGGCCACAGTGACTGCAGTGTACTGCTCAAGCCAGCGCCTTTGAGACTAAGGAGGAACAGTTATAATGAAATCTGGTGATGGCCTTGCGTTGTGAGGGCCTGGGAGGAGGGGATGCTGCTGCCCAGAGAGCCACGCTGTGCAGGCCTGGGAGCCTGGGACTGGACCCAGAGCACACGAGGGTGGTGACGGTCAACACAGGGCCAGGAAGGCCTCCACGCCTGCTGCCTGGAGAGACGCTGACTGGAAAGCCCGGTCAGGAAGCACCTCCCAGAGGACCTCTGGAATGCAAGGGCAGACCTGACCCCCGCGGCAGGTCTGACCCCCTGACCTCAGCTCGTCAGCTGAGGGCAACTCAGCCTCAGACACAGCCACGTAGGCCACAGGCCACAGGGGAGCCTCAGCAGCCCCAAGCCAGGCTGGCGAGGTCTGAGGAACTGCTGTGCCACCAGACCTGGAAGCCAGGCCTCTCTGCCTTGGACCGCCCTGGCTCCCAGCATGGCCATGCGGGCCTCCCCAGGGCCCTAATGCGCACATGGAAACACGAGCACCTGTGCTGCTGCCATCCCCCGTCAACACAGGGGCCACGGTGGGGGACAGGGCCACCAGGCTTGGACCAGAAGGACAGCGGCAAACCCATGCTGGGGCCCAGCTTCGCCACTCACAGCAGATTCCGCAGGTGGCCCCAGCCTGGAGGCTGCAGCAAGAGCCAACCTACATCAGCACCAGGGCTGCAGAACCGCCAGGACACGGCCCATGGTGAGCACGGCCCCTTCCTCCACCCTGCCCACGGAGAGCACAGCTGCTCTTCTCCTCCACCTCTACCCCTCTCCCCTCTCCCTCTAGGGCCTCCTTCCAGGAATCCCAATACTAAAGGAACCCGAGACAAGAGTATAAATGGGACCCACCTGCCACAGGGACAGACACCTGAAACTGACAGATGCAGCCACGCCCAAAGCCTGGAGCGGGGGGGCCTGGCCCTGGGGAGCATCCTCAGGGCCCAGAGGCCTGGGAATGGCCTGAGTGTGCCAGGAAGAGGCTGGGCCGGCTCCAATGCCTGCCCTAGTTGATGGGGACTTCAATGGCCAGGAGAGATCCTGTGCCACGCCCATCTTATTCAGGATGTCCAGGCCATGCCAAGCAGCCTCGGAGACTGCATCCCAAGTGGGACATATGAAACCCCACCCATCCTCAGAGTGTTTCATCTCACAAGGGCCTGAGATTGACATGTCCATGACGTGTGAAATGAACTAACTGCCCTCCTTAGCACTTGGGCCCACAGAGTCAGGCAGCCATTTGAGGAGGTAAGGGTGCATGGCACTGCTCCAACTGCACACGTCCTAGACCCAGCAGCCTTCACACGTTTCTCTCCTGGTGGAGGGAGAAGGTGGTGGGTGTTATGTTGCTAGGGGAAAGGCATGTAGGCTCACACCAAAGCAGCGATGGTTTGTGTTTTGCATCTTACACTACAACTACCTAACGGCTGGCAGCAGGAGCAGCAGTGGCCGCACACCAGATAGGCACCTGGAGGTCTACCAAGGCCTGCGGCAGCCACCTGACCCTGATCTGGCTGCCACAGAGGCTGTGCCCTGTAGGAACAGGTGCATCCACATAGGGAAGTTGGCAGCCAGGTCTGCTAACCCAGAACCCCAGCCCGTTCCCTCCAGGCTGGCAGCGTCCAGCTCACCCACACACCTACCTGGTTTCCCCCAGCATTGTGACACTCATAAATTCCAACGACGCCATCAGCAAAATGTCCCAAAGTGTCAAGGCAGTTGGTTCCCTGCTGCAAGGCCCCAAAAGCTATGTCCTGGTGATCTGGGACCCTGAAATGCAACAGGAGAAGCTGCTCAGTCCTGCAGGACCACCAGTGACCTCAGCACAGCAGCAGGTACAAGAGGGAGGCCACTGGCCTGGTCTACATTCCCACGGCCAGTCTCTGCTCTGGGCTCCAGCGCCATCAGGTGGTGAGTGGGAGCAATAACCCCTTTTCCTCTGTACTGAGAAGTCCTTCTGGGAAGGAAACGTCCCCATACTCAAGTTGGCCTGTGGATGCCACATAGACAACAAGTTGGTTGCTTAGACCTTCCAGAGGCTGGGACCTGAGCCTAGCAGGGGACCTGGGATCTGCCAATGGTTAACCCCCACAGTGTGGTAGGGCTCTGCAGGCAAGGGCCACCAGCTCTGGAATGAGATTGGATGTCAGCCCCACTGCATGGCTGTGCTGGCCGCGAGGCTGTCAGTGAAGACCACGCTCTCCAAACCTCAGCTCACGCCCCATCCAGAACCGACTAGATGGGTCTCCACTGCAATGTGATGGAGATCTGCCACGGGAAGCAGGACATGGCGGCAACATCACAGACAGGTCACAACAGGTAGCTGGAGCCTCCCTGGCCTGCAGCTCGGAAGCAGGCCCACCAGCTGGTAAGGCACCCAGCATCTGAGCCGGGGTCTGCAGGGCACACAGGGCCCATGTCCCCCAGCCACAGGTGCCCCTAGCAATAAATAGCATCTCTTGCGTCACCCCATGGCATCATCACCAATATGTCACAGGCCACCAGGACAAGGGCAGCACGTGCCACTTAGGCAAAGTCCCTGCTGTGAAACCCTGTGGTGGTGATAGATAAGGACTGGGGCCCTGCTGGCATGCCTGTAAGCAGCCAGGTGGTCCTTGGCAGTGGCATCGATGGGTGACACTGGGTCCTCTCCCCTCCTCCACCTGCCAATTCCAGTGTCACCTAAATGCAGAGCAAAAGCTCCCGAGAGCCACCTGTAGCAGGAAACTCTGGAGAAGCCTTCCCAGCCACAAAGGGTGGAGCTAGTGCTCCTCGTCCCTGTGCAGGGGTCTGTGAGCTGCTGTTTGGGGACAGGGAAGATAGGAAGGTCCACGCTGCCGCGGCCTGACACACCCTTGCAGCTCAAGTGCAGTGGCTCCCGGAACCTAAGAGTTTCTGGAGCTCAGCACAGACAGAGGCCAGAGGTGAAAATGAAGCGCAGAAGAGTACTCTGCTGTCAATGGCCACCCGACAGGACGCAGGGCCAGGACTGCTGTTCCCAGGAGTGAGGCAGGCCCTTGTCTGAGTCACCATGGGGCCGTCCCTTGCTGGCTGGCTTCACCTCCCCTCTCCAGCCAGCAGGGCTGAGGGCAGGGGAAGCTACGAGGGGAAGAGAGCAGCAGGCCTGTGTGCAGCCCCAGCTGCTGCTCTGGAGAGACAGGTCCCTCTCACCACTGACCTGTCTGCTGCCCACAGGCCACATGCCAGAATGAGGTGACACCTTGGGACTGCTCCAGGTCTACGCAGAGTGGGGACAACTCCGCAGGAGACACGAGGCTGCAGCAGGCAGCTCAAGCGTAGAGGGCGTCCCTGCCCCTGGTCTCTTGCCCGCAGTGTGACCATCACCTCCTACAGCCTCCCTGACTATCTTTGCTCCTGAGACCTCACAGAGAGAAACACAGGCCCTGGGTACTCACCTCAGCTCTGGGTAGACATTCTCAAGGTACCACTTGAAGGGTCTGCAGTTCAGTTTGTTCCTGAGCTCCAGTCTGCTCTGGATACTGGAGGAAAAAGAAACAGACCCCTTCACACGCTGCAGGAGGACAGCTGTCTGCACAGAACAGACACCTGCTGGCAAGCCGGGCTGTCCAGGCTCTGGGTGCAGCCCCACCTGCCTCCACCAGGCCTGTAAGCCTGAGCAGAGGCTCCAGTTTACAGGTGTCCCCTAGGACCCCCAGGCGCACAAGGAGGTGAGGGACACTCACTTGCCATAGGGGACGTTCCTGGCAGAAGGCACTGCTGCATAGTAGAAGTTCTTGTACTCATCCATCCAGACCTCAGCCGCCCGGCGGGTGTTGCTAGAAACAAAACCGACCTTCCTGAGGGTGCTTCTACTGGCACCACAGTGCTGTGCCCCTCCACCAGGCACGTGACTGGGTGAGCTCCCTGGGTGTGGGGCAGCTCTGGCGAGCAGGCCCATGGAGCTGCCCCTGGTCTTACAGAGGGCACGGATCTTCCAGAGCTGGGGCCACTGCCGGAGCACAGGAGGCATCTATTTTAAAGAAGGGCCTGTGATGTACCAAGGACAGACCAGCGTGACCCTCATGTACCCCACGTGTCCTACAAAGAGGGCAGGGCCAGGGACCAGGAGGGACTCCCGCCTCCACAGCTCTGGGGAAAGCAAAGGTGGGCAGGAGCGGCTGTCAGTGTCACCTCCTCCATAGACCCGACAGAGGGACTGTCACGTGGAAGTGCAGTGTGGGCCATGTTGGGGTCCCTGCTGGCCCCTGCTTGGGCTCACAGGTTCTCAAGAAGGGGAAGCTGCAGGCAGGACCCCACCATGGAGCGAGCCATGCTTCGTGGCAGAGAAGGTCCCGGGACCAGCTGCTCTTGGCTGTTGATATACAAAGGCCACTTGAGTGCAGCCTGGCAGCATGTCCACTACCGGGGGTGGCACGGCACCCTCTCAGCCCCCACATCTTGGACTCTTCCTCGAACTCCAGCTACAGTGACAGCTAACCCTCACTAGGTACCTTGGACAGCGTCCTGCTCAGCAGGGAGGCAACAGTTGCTACTTAAGGTACCTGTGTCTGTCTTCCCTGAGTGCAGGGAGAATAGGCCACCGACAGGAGCCAGCGATACCACTGAGGGACACAGGATGAGAAGGCACCCACCTGACCTGCTCCACCCCAGGAGATCATCAGGACTGAGAACGCAGGGAGGGCAGAGCATGGGAGACGCCAGGAGGCTCTGGGGGCACCTCACCTGCGGGCAGGAGCTGGAGGGGTCACAAGGTGCGTGGGGAGGGAGAAGGGGCATGGCAGAGGGGAGACGGCTGAGGCCCACACAGCAGGTGTGAGTGCGGCAGGGCTTGTGGGTGAGGAGACGGTGCTGCCCACCTCCCCTCTGCACGGGCACCTGCAATGCAGTGCGCACCCCCAGTGCTGGGGCCACTTGGCACATGCCAGTGGCCCTCCTCACGGGACTGGCCTTGCTACGTGACCTTGCCCAGTGGGCCTGAGCTTCCAGTCAGGATGAGACGGGATCAGATTCACGATGCCCTGACCCTTTCTGCCCTAGTGGCTCCACAGGGTGCTCATCTGGGGAGCCCACGGGATGAGCCTCACAGCGACTGCACCAGTTTTGTCCATTCAGCCAGCTGCTCAGACATTTATCTAGAACCTACCATACCCCAGTCTTCCAGGCATCAGGTCCAGGGAGGCTGCTGTGACCCAGCCCTGCATGATTTAGCGCATTCAGATGGGAAGCGCTCGCATGACAGTGTTGCATATCACAGGAAGCCAAGAACCTGGAGCTGCGGGGAGCCCTTTGACAGGGGCCCCAGGGCCATGCCCACCTTGGAGACCCCTGACCCTGGCCCCCAGGGCCACGCCCAGCTCCACAGTGGACAGTGGCATGCTGGCCACCTCAGCCTCAGTCTTCCAGTAACTTACCGGGCAAAGACAGTGCCACTGCCACCTGGGAAGGTGTAAGGGTGCTGCTTTCGGAACACATGTCCCACACGACTGCAGGGGATGATCTCCAGGCTGCCGCCACACTGCCACACCCGGAAGGAGATCTCTGGGTGGGAATGAGACTCAGTGACCAACAGAGCCACCCCAGGTGCACAGTTGCCCACGTCCACCCCCCGCCTGCTCTCCCCGCTGAAGGAGCCCCAAGGAGCAGCGCCTTCCTTCAGGACAGTCCAGAACGTTCTAAATGGAGACACGTGACACACCCTGAACAGTCAGACTCCTCAGGGCCCTCAAGAGGGCACATGTATGGGAAATAGCTCAGATTTGGACCAGAAACTTGGAGACGAGGGGCACTCTTGGCTGGCGACCGGGTGTGCCCGGCCCTCACAGGTCTCGCCTACTCGCCCAGCTCCGACCCCACTGAGGGCCCTGAGATGTACACCGGGCTTTACTGCTGGAGACCACGGGCTCTTCATGCAGCTGGGCCCCAACCAGAGACCCTTCATGCAGCTGGGCCCCAACCAGAGACCCTTCTCCCAACCACAAACACCATGCTTCTCAGGCCTCGAGCTGCACTGGCCTCTCAGGCCACCCATGGCAGTGGCTGAGGACAGTGGAGAGACCCATAGCATGTCACAGCACCCACTGCCCAGGCAGGATGGTTCCCAAGAAGGCCACAAGTGACCTGCATCCACAGAGTCAGCCTGTGAGTCAGATGGCGGGGCCAGGCACTGTCTGGTCCTGGGTGGTCATCCTGCAGGGCTGTGGCACACAACTGCTCAGCACAGTCTTCTGTGCCAGGGGACGTCAGCAAAGCACCTCTCCTAACCAGCACCCCAAAAGCAAGGGACCCAGGTTGGACAGAAATTCAGATGAACCATTCTGAAAGGTCACGACTCCCTGTCAGAGAGGTCTGGAGAGGCTGCATAAGGGCCCTGAGAATGTGGGCAGGTGACCCGAGCCAGCACTGCTACCTGCTCCAGGCCCGTGGAGCCCTCCAGCCAAGCACCCCACCACGCAGCAGCACAGACTGCCTGATAAAGCCAGGTCGCGGGAAGATGGTCACTCACCAGCAAAGTGGGATCCTGATAACCATCCCTGGGTTATCAGGGCTGGGATGGGACTCAGTGGAGAAACTGGCCATGCCAGGCCCTGGGATGACCCCATCCCAGCCACCGCAGTGAAAGCTCTCCCACCCTTCAAGTGTCCCACAGACCCAAGCAGGAAGGGCCCAGAATTTCAGGAAGTAAAATCTAAATATCCCTTTGCTTCACTGGAGATCTGAACTCAGGCTTTTGCCTGGGGCGTGTTGAGCTGGGAGGGCTGCAGGGAGACCTGGGGCAGGTTATGACTGAGCCCTGCAGCTGCCTCCCACCTGGAGGGCGAGGCCCTTGGTGTCTGTCCCTGGGCCCTGGAGGGCCTAGCAGAGCTCCTTCCTTAGGACAGAGGCCTCAGCTTGCCCGGGCTCAAGGCTCCTGTCCTCTTCCTTGGCGGGGGCTCTGACTGCATGAGGACTTGCTGCTGACCAGGACCATGGGGGCTGGACTCTCCTTGGGCACGTCTGCACCCCACCTCCCCCCCACCCACAAAGGCCACATGGGTGACGACTGTGGGCAGGGTGCTCAGTGCCCAGAACAAGAAGTTGGAGTCACGCTCAGGGCAATCTCTCCGCAGACACTCTGCGGCTCAGCTTGTGGCCAAGGGTCATGGAGGGGAAGATGCCCAGGACATGGGGACCCAGCTGACCCCACCCTACCCAGACACAAGGTAAAAGCTGGTGACAGCACACTTGCTCCTAATTGAGGGTTCACCCGACGCTCTATGTCCCTCGTGGCTTTGAAACGTACATGTTTTTTCTTTTTCTAATCTTTTTTTTTTTTTGAAGTTTTTTAGAAGTTTATTTTATGTACAGGGAGCACTAGCGTGTTCTCTGTCACTGGGTGGCTGGGTGGCTGCCTTGGGCAATCCACTCAGGGAAGATCACTTAGTCCAACCTAATGAAGCCCATATCCTCTGTCTACAGACAGACACACTGCTGACACAAATTGAGGCCGTGTTTCTGGATCAGACTGTGCCAGTTTGAATAAAGGTGGAAAGAGGAAGAACCCCGGCCAAATTTTTGCGGGTGGCTCCAACAGAGCTATTGGTGATCCATCTTGATTTTAAGGGTGCAACGAGGCAAAAGGCTTCTTTTCCCTAACCTTCTCCCTAATCTCATTTTCTCTGAGTCACCTCTATGAAAACCCCTGTTCCTGCCAATGGGCAGAATCACAGCCTCTAGAATAGGAGTTCCCTATGTTTATCCTTTGCTAGCAAAGCAATGAACCTTCTTTTCCCTTTTTCTCAAAACCACGTCCTTGTTAATGGATTGGCATCGGGGATGAAGACTGAGTTTCAGCCTCCTCAGACGGGAGCCCAGCTGGCACCCATCACCATGTGTGCTGCCTGTGCACTCAGCCTGCACGTGCCCAGAAGGAGCCACCCGAGCCCCACGCTGCTCCATTGGGGGTCCTGCCACGGGAGCCTGGGGAGCAAGCAGGACTCTGTATCTTCTTCAGAGGTCAGTGACCGGAGCCCTCAGCCCCAAGACTCCACTCGAGCCCCACCTAAGGTCAAGGTATCCTTAAAATTCCAGGAATGGAGACCAACTTGAGGCCCTTCCATCCCCCTCCCTGCAACACAGGCTGAGACAGAGCAGTTTTCAACATTAAAGCATGAAGGGTCCTCAGAGATGAGGCGTTTTCTCCAATGACACGTCAACGTGATGGGAAACGACAGGCGAGACTGGGCTTTTAAACTAACAGAAACCACCTGAGTCTGTCGGAGTAAAACCGTCAGCAGAGCAGTGCCAGTCCCTGGCTGTCCTCCTGGGCACACCTGCCCAAGCACCAGCGGGACCCGACACGCAGCAGCCCCAGGGTCGGGCTGGGTGAGGCCAGCGAGGAAAGCACCAGAGCCCAGGCGAGCACGCGTAGTCTTGCTGGCGACCACGGCAACCAATACCCAGGGCCTGGCTGCCCCATCCAAGTACCAACAGCTCCCACGGCCGCTCACAACACCCTCAGAGCAGCCAGACCATGGCCTGGCACTCAGAGGGACCAGAGGGCCCTGCTTCTGTGATAGCGCAGGGATCCCACCTGCAGGGTGGGGAGGGGCAGCTTCCCCATTTGGAAGGTGGCTCCCAAACCTCAGCCAAACGGCAGGTGGAGCCTATGCTTCCGTTCAAGGACCCCTGAATTCTGGCCTTGTCTCTGACGGGACGTCTTCCTCGGCACCCCGAGCAGTGGGGGGTGGGAGGAACAAGGTGGGCTCAGGGCTGGAGGCCCCTGCCTTGGCGAGCGCCTCGCCCCACGAGTCTCATACGTACCCAGGTTCTCTCCGCCCCACACATCCATCATCATGTCGTACTTCCCCAGCTCTTCAAAGTAGAGCTTGTCCATCACAAACAGCCCACCAGCAATCATGGGGGTCCTGCAGAGGCGGAGAGGCCCAGGTCAAGGTGAGCTGCTGGCACTCCTGTCACACCCAGCCTAGGCTCCCTGACCACACACTGGCCTTCAAGCAGCACAGTCCTGCTGATCCTGTGTCCCACCACTGCCTCCAGACGCCTCCCCAGCCCCTGCCCAGGCTGTGCCGAGCCTCCCTGTGAGGGACCGACTGCTAGCGGACACTTGCTGACTGGGTGAGGTCCTTGGCCCTTCTGGGCCCTGCTCTCCTTACAGAGCTGTCGTAAGGTTCAGAGTGATATGGAGCTGTGGCCTGAGGCCCCCACTCTGCTCATGGCAGCACCACACAGCAGACAGGCAGCCCAGGGCTGGTGGAGCGGCCTCATGAGCACCCATGGGAGGGAGCTGTGGGGAGGGGAGGAGGTGCAGGGCGATCTGCAGGTGCTGGGCTCTGGCCTGCGGGACACTCTGCACTTACTTTATAGGGGCGACCGGGTTCCCCTGCCGGGACCTTCTCTGCTCAGGTGTCATGTAATCCCACTTGAACACCAGGTTCCAATCGAAGCCTGTGGTGGGAAAGCGAGCAGTGCTGGGATGTGCATGCACGCGCTCCGGCCCAGCCCCAGCACAGAGACAGATGGCCTGTGGACTGACTCACACAAAACCAAGCCCAGACCAAAGGTGTACGTGGAAGGAGCGACTGGGGCAGTGGTGCTAGGCAGGGAGGGCAGGAGCAGCACTGCAGGCCCCTGACCCAGAAAGATGCTCAGGCCAGGCTTCCCAACACCGCAGTGAGCAGGAGGGCAGTGGACCCCAGTGGGGCGCACTGGCCTTGCTCTGGAGGCCCCAGGTTCCGCCCTGGGGCTTGAGAAGCGAGCTGGTGAGAGTGCGGAACCTGAAGTACACTGGGTCTGCCCATCCAAGGGCCATGAGAGGCGAGGAGGGGAGACCAAGCACCCCGGCCACTGCTCCCTGCCCCCTGGGACAGGGACACAGGGGAGGGGCATGCTCCTGGGCCTACCGACTGGGTCTCCTTGGTGTCTCTGATTCCACCTGAGACTATTCAGCAGTGGGGACAGGGTGGGGATGTGAAAACTGCCACCTGAGAGTGAACCAGAGGAAGGTGGCCACCTGTGTCTTGGATGAGGACGCTGAGGGCAGAGGTGACCAGCCCACCCAGGGCAGTGGGGCCCGTGGGGTGGGGGCAAAGTCAAGGCCCCGCAGGAGGGCCATGGCACTGGGGCCTCCTAGCGCCTGCTGTCCGTAAGAGGCTGGGGCCCGGTCTTCTGCCGAACTGTCTTCTCTCTGGAGGTCAGAACAGTAGTGGACCCTTGGCCCGTGGGTTGTCTGGATTAGGATATTTTCTTCTAATCGGCTAAAAACATTAGGTGGTAGGATAGATGTCTAGTTCCACATGGGAATGTAGAGGCTGACCAGCTGCACAGGGCTGCCCTGGAGTGGGCCCATGGGCTTCCTGACAAGCCAGTGAGAAGAGCACCAGAGGACACTGGCAGCTCTCCAGCCACCAGGCAGCCCCTCCCCTCGGGATCCCAACTGAGTTCCTACATGAGCGCCCAAGCTCGACGCTCCTTCACGGGGCTATACCCACGGGCATGGGCCAGAGGCAGCAGGAGGCTCCTTAGTGGCTCGAGGCCCTTTGGTGTGGGCACTATGCCTCTGATCCAGACCTCAGAAGTGAAGGGGGAGTTCATTGGCCAGAGGCTGATGGGTAACCAGGCCCGTGTCTTGCTTCACCCCACAGCTATACCTTGGCTTCAAGATCTAAGCCAGCTCCTGGCAGTGGAAGCTCCGGGCCTTTGCTCATTCTCAGGAGGGACAGAGGGTCTTACATATGTTGTGGCTGGTGCCCTGGGGGTGGACTTGTAGGTCATTTGTGCTGTCAGGCTTATAAGAGCCAGTATGGTCCCCTGGACAAATGCTGCCCGGCAGGGAGCAGGACAAGGTGGCTGGGCCAGGGCAGAGGGGTCAGTGACCAAGACACATGCAAGGGGCAGGGTCAGCAGGACATGGTGATCCCTGGGCACAGGCAGTACAGAGAGGCCATGGCCCCCAGCTCCACAAAACCTCAGTTCTGAGGAGCTATAGCCCTGCGGTCAGTGGGGGCCTGGCACCTCTGGTCAGAAAGGACAACACAGCCACACTGAGCCACATGGCTGGAAGAGGAAGGGTGGGAAACAGGGCCACAGCCCCTTCCTGACAGCCCTGGTAGCATGCAGAGGGCTTCCTATGGGCACACACGGCAGGGTGGACCGTGTCACTGCCCCTCAGACGCCAGAAACAGGACGAGTGGGCTTTGCACAAGGATGGACACCTACCGCCCTTCAGGTCTGCGGAGGCCCCCACGTACTGGAAATTGTCCATGTTAATGACATCGATGATGGGTGAGACGACCCGAGTCCTGTCCTGCATATGTAAATAACAGAGAAGCAGTCAACATCCCAAACCAGCACATAGCCCTCAGAGCCCTGTCGGGGTCACCAGGCAGCCTTGACTGCTTGCATCCCTCTACTTGGGCCCTCAGGACCTCCCCCAACTCGGGACCCAATTGCAATGGGGCAGGCAGAGGGGCTGCCTGCATGAGAGGGGCTCAGTGGGGGACTGGGACACTCTGGCCATCTGTTCCCCCAGCTAAGGTAAGGACCATGCCAGGGACTGGTCCACCTCACAATCTCGCCACAGGATTCTGGTAAGTCCTAGCTCGGATGTGCAGCAAGTTGGCCCTGCACCCTAAGGCAAAGCAGACCTCAGGCTGGGCTGGGCTTCTCTGGACAAGGGGGTGTGAGGGGTGAGGAGCTGCATCCAGGTCCCTCCAGCAGAAGACAAGGGGGCCGCAGGGCCTCCCCGTGCTCCTACAGCAAGGCTCTGGCTGCGCCCCTTATTGTGCCCACAAGAAGACTCTGGTCAGAGGCTGGGACAAAGGCTTGTTCCCCTTTCTGATCTTCAACCCTGAATGGCCGTGGCCAGTGTGGAGACTGCAGCCCTGCCTCACACTGACAGTCCATAGAGGCACACTGTCCCAGGCCTCTTATGCAGCCCTATTGGCCAGGAGAGACGGGAAAACCATCAGACAAGGGAATCAGAGGAGCTAAATAAGGACAGGCCACAGAGCACCAGGGGCCTCCAGCGCCACCATGTGCAGATGGCAGGCCAAGTGCAGTAGCCCTGGCCTGGCTCCCTCTCCTCTGGCTGTGGGAGTCAACAGGACACCTCTGTTTCTTTGGGCAAGATGAGGATGTGTGAGAACTCATCACCTCAGTGCTTCTTGCTTTAACTCGAATGGGCATGAGGCAGCTCTGCTGGTCCTGCCTCGAGGCAGGGGCCTGTGCACTGGCCAACACAGGTTGATTCTGGCCTGGCTTTTTAGGAGATGGCCTGGCAGAGTGGGCAGCAGCAGGCAGGTGAGGGCTCCGGGTCAAACCCTGGGGCTCAGCAGAACCTGCTTTGAAATCCTGCCACCTGTACCATTTTGCCCATCACCGATGGCCAACGACCCCTACACCACTTCCTCAACAGTCTAGAGGAGGCAGAACCTGCAGTAGAGACAGCGCATAAGCAGTGTCTACCATATCGTTCAACAAACCCAAAGCAGGCAGTGAAGTGTCATGACTATTACCAGCTTTGGCAATGCTGTACTTCATGAGTCACTGTGCTACAGCCCGAGCCATTCGCGTCTCCCTGAGCCCAGCTGTCTATGCTGCAGCCTGGGACACCTGCGTCTCCCTGGCCCAGCTGTCCCTCCAAGCTACACCCTGGGACGTCTGTGTCTGCATCTCCCTGGCTCAGGTGCCCCTCTGTGCTGCTCCCTGGGACGTCTGCATCTGCATCTCCCTGGCCCAGCTGCCCCTCCATGCTGCAGCCAGCACTTCTACCTTTTTTCACCTCCTCTAGTCATGTTTGCCCTCCCTGTCCAAGGAAGAGTCACAGCAGGAAGGACAGAAAGTCAATGAAGGCGGCCAGAAGTAAGGAGGCCACCCAGCTTTATGATGATGCCCCTCGCAGGAGGTGGTACCCGAGGGGGCCCCAGGTAACCCTCTGGAGGCCTGCCCAGGCACTGAGTGACAATCAGCACGTGCTTCTCCCTGAGCCTAGCATGATGGACTGGTCTTCAGTGGGAGCCGAGGCTGGCACTGCCCCAGCCTGAAGTCCCAGGTCCCCTCACGCCCTCAGAGCTGAGGCGAAGAAGCAGCTATGCCTGAGCCAAAGCTGCCTTCACCAGCCACCTCCCAGCCCCTGCTGAGCCTGCCACCTCCTCGCACAGGGACCCCACAGCCCAAAGCACTGTAGATGAACCCTCAGAGACACTGCCTTCCTCCCCGCACCAGGGGCACCCACGGCCAGCCCAGGACCACACGCCCATGTGCCCCGCCCCGGCCCGGTCCTGGGCCTCACCTCGGCCACCCGCTCCAGTAGCGGCTCCAGCCAGTGCTCATTACACTCGCAGTGGCTATCCAGGAAGGTCAGGACCTTGGCCTGGGCAGCGTCGGCACCCCGGACCCTGGAGCGCATGAGACCTGAAAAGGAAGGCAGAAGTGTGTCAGGGAAGCGAGAACCCAGGACGGCTCAGCGCCTGGCAGCCTGGCCCCCCAGGGCTCCTCTGCAGTTGACTGCTGCCTGGGAAGGCCACCCCCTAGAGCCACTGGTCCAGAAAGATCTTCGCATAATAAAGCCTCTATCTAGCAAGGAAGCTAGACCTTCAGAAGGACTTCTCTCTGGCACAGCCACAGCTTCCAGACTGGCTGGGCCCTGGAAGATGTCAGCTCCACATCTTGGGACCTGGTCGCACCGCCCCCAGCCTGAAGCAGACAGCTCTGTCTTCTGAGACCTATCAGAGCCAGAGACCCAGTGGTGCTGCTGGGCCAGCTTGAACGCCTGCGACCCGCTGGCCACACACACTTGCTCTTCAAGACACATATCTGACTGTCCTGGATGCTTGTGGGGAGCCCCTTTGGATGACCCATGCCTTCCATCCTGAAGCAAGAGGCTCTGACCCATCACTACATTTCATGGTGACTTGGGCGTTGTCCCAGCCCAGGAAGTCGAAGGCGTGTCTTCAGGTGTAGGCATGTCACCCGTGGGGCTGAGCCACACTCACCTGTTCTTTTGTAATACTTTGCCCTGTTTGGGATGGAATGTTCCATGGAAGCTCCCTCTGTGTGTCCCCTTCTCTTGCTCTGCCCTTGGGTGTGGCCATCCTAGCTGTCAGTTAACCTGCTGACAGCAGACATCAGGAAGCTAGACTCAACCCCCTGAAACTTGACCCCTTGCCTCGTTTGAATGGCTTCTCCACAATAAAAGGATTCAGCACCTGCTGGCTGCCTTTCCACAGACCCCTAAGATCAGAGGAGCCCTCAGGACCCAAAGAAAAAGGTATCTCTGTCTCTGTGTGGTTATTTTGTGCAGCCCAGTTCCCCTGGGTGACCCTGAGTGTCTTAGTCGTGAGGAACGCGACAGATGCTGTGCTTGGGGGCTCTGTGTCTGGACTGGACGAGAGGCTCACACCCAAGGAGGATGAGGGCTCTACATTCCTCTCTATGCAGTTTGAGGAGAGCCACAGTGACCCCACATAGCTGCTTGCCCCCAGGGGCAAAGGACAGAGTGACCAGTTGACTGCAGAGCCGCTGCAACTGGACAAAGCCCAGCCTGGAAATTGGTATGAACTCCAAGTAAGACATAAAGCCAATCATGTGACAGAGCCGGAGGAAACAGAAGATGGAACCACAGAGGATCAACTCCTGAGAGTAGGCCCACCTGGCCCAAGGCCACATTCAGAGGGTGCTTCCCAAGGCACCCCACCCTGCAATGCTGCCCTTCTAGCTTAAGGTGCCAGAGGAGAAAGCGTAGGACTTGAAGAGTGGCTGGGACTAGAGAAGGAGACCCTGAAAAGGGCCAGTGATCATGCCTGGCTAACTCCTGAGCTAACTTCACAGGCCTGGACTCCAAGAACCCCCGTAAGAACAACCAGAGAGCTGAGTTCATCTGCTTCCTGTTGTAGTGGACACAGCTGAGAATTCAGTTGCTATCAATCCCTGTGGACACAAGGTTTGGAATTCAAGTCTTGCCAAGTTAGAGAAGTTTGGAGAACACTTCAGTTCTATGGAAACCCAAAGGATCACATTCAGAAATGCAGACTACTACCTCAGAAACAAGAGACTCACCCAGGGCATCCCCATCCTAGATAAGCACCTGTCCATCTACCAGAGCAGAGTCACCACCAGTCACTTCACTGTCCTGCTTAAAAGAGATCAAGACCCTTCAGAGAGAGAACATAACCCAGTATCTCCAATATATCACCCACAACATCTATTGTAAAATAAAAAATAACTAGACTTGAGAAATTGAAGAGTATGGTCCATCTCCACAAGAAAAACCCAACAGAAGCATCCCAAGATGACTCAGATGCTGGATCAGCAGACAAGGATTTAGAATGGCTTTTATGACCATGTTCAAGAGCTCATGGGAAGTGAACAGACAAGGGCCTCATCAGAGCACTGGAGCCTGTCTGGCAGACACAGCGGGGTACTTGAGAGCCAGGAAAAGGAAGTGATGGGAGACAAGCAGCTCCCTGACCGGTCTCAATCACAGAATGGAGCTGGCAGAGGGACCTGTGGACTTCAAGACAGGCCAGGGACACGGGCCCTCCTGACAAACAGAGAGGAAAGACGTCAAGGGGAAAGCAGGACAAGTGCTGGAGATGCAAATGGCCAGCGAGTCCCAAGTCTGGTGGAAAACGCCACCTCATACCTCCCAGAGTCAGTGAAGCAAAGCAGCCCAAATGTAAAGGGGACCCAGGCCCAGGGCTGTGAACTGGGACACCTGTGATGAGGGCTGGGTGCAGCCAGGAGGCGCCAATGCCCGAGCAGACCTGTGGTCCTGGCAGAAAAGCGCAGGCCAGGCAAGGACAACACGCAGCTACACTTCTGAAATGCTGAAAAGCATCCAAGGCCAGCTCAGAATTCCAGTCAGAAACGCTCTCTGGGACGAGGAGGAAGTTCTGCAGGACAGAGGCCCACATGCCGTCACTGGCGAGGGAAAATCAAGATTGCGCCTGGGGTGGCGGAGATGGCCCCAACGGGGGACTCTGGGCAGGAAAAGCTGGAGGCTCTGGAAGCGAAGAGGAGGGCAGATCCAGGGCATCCCTACTCCCTGCCGACCTCCTGAGGAGGTTCCCAATCCCTGAAGCGAGGCAACCGCACTGTGGGGTCGAGTGGCAGGCAGAGGAGACGGTTCCGCAGCGGCCCTGGGATGGGGCAGCTGAGCTGTGGCCAGGGGCTTTCTGCCCACCTCCTCTGCCTCGTCTTCAGCTGTGTCCGAGTAGCTAGCCCAGCCCCTTCTCGGCGGCCACCTTGCTCCATGCAGCTGGCCAGTGCTGTAGGAGCACCTGCCTGGGGTTCAAGGCAGGTATGGCCGCATCACACAGCTGCTGCCCACTTGAGCTGTCCAGACCTGACTGCCAGTCACTCCCACACGATGCCCCTCACCCCTGCTAAACCCAGCAGTGACACAGTTCCTCCCCCACATGAGCACCAGAGTTAACATGCAGACACACGGCCAGTTTCTAAGCAGCTCATGGACACCCCCCATAAGGCCAGCAAGGGACAGGCCAGTTACAAACTGCAGCACAACAGCCACTTGCTTCCTCTCCCTCTCCCCACTTCTCCCCTCCCCTCTCCTCCCCTCCTGTGTCCTGGGCCAGCTTCCCCTTTCTAGGCAAGGGAGTGAGGACACTCAGCGGAGACTTCACCATTGCCTCGTCACTCAGGGGACATAAGGACCGCAGCAGGTGATCAGGTCTGGGGCTGGTGCCAGCCCAGCAAGGCCACAGTGCACATAGGAGCAGGCTATCGGCTGGGCTGGTGAGGTCAGGTGCCCAAGGCACTGCTCCCACACGAGGGCCGCTGGGCTGATGGGGCAGGCTCCTGCTCAGACACCCCCTTCCTCCAGCGCAGTGGCCATGTGGGGACGAGGAGGAGGGCTGTGCCCTGGCCGGAGAAGCACTGCCACTCCTGAATCCCTGGAAGCATCATGGGTGCCATGGCTCTGCAGTTGGAGAGACTGAGAGACCCCGATCCCAAGAGGGGCCTCTCTCCACGCTCTGGTACCGGGACACCAGCTGCACCAGCCTGAGCTCCCCAATACGCACATCCCTGGGGAGCCCTCCTGCCACGGCCTTGTGGCCTGCTCCTGGGGCTCAGCCCTGTCCAGTGACAGGAAGCCCATGGGAAGGTGGACTAACAGGGGTGTAAGCACCAAGGGCAGCGTGTCCCCATTCTGGACGGCCCCCTGTGGCAGCTGCCGGCTTGGATCTGCTCTCTGGTCAGCCGCTGCAGCTAGGAGCATTGAATAGCTTGTGGCTGAAGCTCTT
This sequence comes from Marmota flaviventris, assembly GCF_047511675.1. Taxonomy (NCBI): domain Eukaryota; kingdom Metazoa; phylum Chordata; class Mammalia; order Rodentia; family Sciuridae; genus Marmota; species Marmota flaviventris. The sequence continues at coordinate 10,330,287 of NC_092509.1, read as the reverse complement.
CAGGGACGGGTCAGAGTCCCTGAGCATGAACAGAGCTTCTCATGCGTGAACAGACCCAGAGCACACATCTCTGATGGGTTAGGTGTCCGACGTCCTCCCTGTGTGTGCTGGGACAGGAGAGGGCACAGAGCGGGACCAGAGACCTGATTGCTTTCATAGCCAGAGAACTGCCCAGTTACCACCAGGCTGGGGAGGGAGTCTTACCTTCCCGCCGATCGTTCCTGAGGACCCGCACTTTCTCAATCTTCCCCAAGAGGGCCCCGTCCTCAGCTTAGGGAGAGAAGAGAGGGAGCATGAGTCCCTGTGGCTGGGTGGGCGCTGCCCCTGGGCCGCGAGAAGCCCTTCCCTCTGGCCGGAGCCTGCCCAGTGCTCTTGCCCACAGCCTGCTGGGGAAGGACCAGCACTCACGGTCATTGCTGTAGTCGTCCACCAGGATAATCTCTTTGATGAGGTGCGGGGGGCTTCTCTTAAGCACACTGAGGAGAAACAGAGGACAGGGCCGTGGCTGGGTGCAGGCAACCGGGTGGGGTGTCCTCTCTTGGCCCCGCCTAGGCTGGAGGGGCCATCGGCTGCCCAGGGACAGAGCCACCAGGTGGCCCACTCACGGCCCCGCTGGACATGCTGACCCAGCTAACTGGGCCACAGCTGGTGTCCTGGCCTCACCTGACCACGGTCCTCAGCAGGGCCGACCTGGCTTCGTTGTGGAACGTGATCACCACGCTAGTGGCTGGCAGGTCCACACGCCACTGCTTCCGCTGACACCTGAGGGAAGAGAAGGTCTGTCTGTGCAGTGTGGCACAGCTGCTGCGCTGGGCAGCTGGGAGACAGAGCACCCTCAGGATGTGACCACAGGGAAGGTCCAGAGTGAGCTTAGGGATCAGCACATTGAGAACACACGGGACCAGGACAGTCTAGGGCTACCCCAGCCTGCTGCAGACGCAGCTCTGGCACTCTCACAGCCACCGCAGTGCCCAGGGCAGGCCACTGTGCCCACTGCCCTGCCTGTACTTTCCCCTCTACCCGGCACGAGCAGCCAAGGCCCACAGCAACTCCCCTCCACCTGGATGTCAGAGTGCCCCACAACTGTGTCCAAGCAACCAGAGTGAGGCCATTTCCAAGCAACCAGAGTGAGGGTGGTGCCCGCAGCCGGTGGAACGGAACACAAGGGTACTGCTTCTCCTGAGCAGTGAGCAGGGTTCTGGGGCCACTTCTCAGCAGAACATGAGACCAGGCCTCCAGAGGTGGGCAGATTCAACGCAGCACTTCCTGAGTCTGTGCTGCAGAGACAGAACTGCAGGGGTACCAAGTGCTACCTACATGACAAGAGTCCTCAGCTCCAGACTAAAGTGCCCAAGCATCGCAGGGCAGAGAGCCAGGCAGGCCTGCAGACTCCTGGTGCTGCTCGGGGCAGGGCTGCGCATCCCAAGGGAACAGCACCCAGGAAGGCACAGTCTACACTGCTGCAGGAGGCTCAACTGTAGTGCCAGGCCTGCGCCAGGAGCCAGAGTCAGAGTCCCTGAGTGTGAACAGAGCTGCTCATGCTGAGAGCCTGGCTCAGGGTCAGTTCTGAACAGTCATGCCAGCCAGGCAGTGGTGAGGACAAGGCCTGGCCCTCAGCTGGCTGGGCCAAAGGTCTGCCCACACAAGCTCTTCCACGCTGTCACCGTCACCTGCAAGGTTGTCCTGCAACCCAGGCATCAAGCACTCTGCCAGTGGGACCAATAGGTGACACCTCTAGGGACCTGCAGGCCATGAGGCCAGGCTCACTCCTCAGCCAGTGTGGTCCCCGGCCAAGCTGAGACAGCTCCGCACTGGGCAGAGGTGGCTGTGGCCAAAATGTCCATCAGTGAGATGCATGTGGACCCCAGCAGCTGCTGAACAACTACACACAGTGCATGGTGTGGGCTGAGGGACATGGCAGCCTCGCCACCTTTTCCTGTCAGACTGGGAAGACAATCTCAAACACGAGTTAGAAATATAGTACATCTACAGAGCAGTGAGGTGGGATCACAAAAGGGACTTCCCTGCTTCACTTGAGTCATCACAGCTGGTCTGTTTTAATTAGTCATGAAAGAACCACATAACAGTCCCCAATGTTTGGGGCAAATGATTCTGTGACTACACAGAACCTCGTTACCACTGAGCCTTTAGTGACAAGCAGACCGGTAGCTAGAATTGTTAGCTGGTCAAATCAAGGAACTGAGACACCTCCAAAGCTTCAACTGTGAATGCTTTGCTGGACAGCATCAGTCCCAAGATAGCAACTGGCGAGCAGTGCCAATGAAGGCCAGAGTCGGGGGTGGCACCTCCCACACCTCCACCTCAATGTGAGGCATGGGGCTGACTAGGGCTGCCAACCTCCAGGCAGAAGCAGGAGCAACCAGTCTGTGAGCCTTCCTGCCCTGAGGGCGGAACGTGCAGACATGTGCCCAGGTCCATGCTGAACCACAGGAGTAGGCACTACAGAAGTCAGGAGAAACGGAAAGCATTCTGCCCAAGGGCCGTCTCCCTGCCAGCTCTCCAGTGGCCATGGCAGGGCTGTATCCAGGAGCCAGCAGAGCTGGTCTGAGGTCAGCAGCAGGAAGAGCGGAGGTTTTGTCCTCTGGAAGCAGCACGGTGCTGGGAAGAGGCGGGGCTTTGGGCGACTTGCTCCCAGGGTTCTTGTGGTCATTCTGGAACCTTCCAGTCCAGTAAAATGGAGATTTAGAAACCAGACTCACAAAAACTTGAAAAACACCAATCTGGGCTCACGTGGCTGAGAGCTGCCGGCATCAGTATCTGAACTTCGAGTGGCTGCAAACAGATGAGCTCCTGGCTGGGGAGGGTGGCTTGTGGTGCAGGTGACTCTGGGTGGCAATGACCCTGATAGGACGACCGAAGGCTTCCGTGCCACACCAGGGAGGGCCAGGTCTATAGTGGGAAGGGGCCGTGGCGTCTCCTCGCCCTGCCTGACTCATGGCCCCTGGTGCTCAGCTGGGCTAGTGCCCTGCTCCTGCTGGCTCTGGACACCAGCTGTGCGCTCTGAGGCAGCTGCCTCACTCTTCTGCACACCGGTCTTCAGGTCACTGAAGGAATACAGCAATGAAAGTGGACACTGAGAACCAGAAGGCCACCGTAAGGAATAGGGGATAATCGCATGGGCAACCATGCATGGGTGGAGGCCACCTGCGTACAGAGGCCAGGATGGAGTCAGCATATGGGCTGAGGCCCAACAGGGCCTGGGGGAGGTCCGCCTAGCCACAGGGAAGAGGGCACCTAGCCTGCAGGAAGAGCTTGGGGTGGGGGAAGCAGGGCGGCCAGAGACCCCCAGAGTATGCATGTGGGCTCAGGATACCAAGAGGCTGGGGAGGGGCGTGGCCAGCTGCAAGACCACACCCACTCTAAGATGGCTGCGGAGATGGGAAAGGATCCACCCTCCTGAAATGCCGGTAGAACTCAGGTCCTGCAAGGGTGAGGACATGCGGTCTCAGTGCCTTGTCCAAGACTGAAGACCAAGTGATCATGGGGGGCACGGAGTCTGGAAGTCCCAGCACAGGGCAGCAGCAGGTGAGGGCCTTGTGTTGTGTCCTGGTGTGGCAGAAGGGTAGGCGTGGACATGGGCACCAGCGACACACACAGCAAAGCCCTGAGATGGTGGCAGGCACTCTCAGCTAGTCGAACACACTGACCCTCAAGTTCTGGCTCTTCAACTCTGGACCCAGAGGAGGTGAGAAAGTGCCTCTGTGCCCAAGGCCACCCATGTGGCACACACTCTGTCTAGCTTTACCTCTGACAGGGCCCCGCTCGGGCCACGCCCCCTGTGTGCTGCCCTGTGGGTACACACTGCCCACCTCTTCCGCTGGACAGCCCAGAGCAGGACAGCCGGGCAGGCTCCTTGGTCTCTAAGGTTGCTGGTGTCAGGTTTACGTCTGCCTCTGCCACTTCCCACTGCAAGACTTGCATGGCCACAGGCCTGTGGTGTGTCAGAGAGGCAGCTGCCCTGGCATGCTCCTCAGGCACGTGGCCACCTGGGCCACTGGGTTTTCCTCATGAGCTTCGGATCAGCTCCTGACACTGCTTAAACACCACAGATTGATCTGAAGACGACATTCACCGTCTTAGAAACAGAGCTTTAAATGTCCTTGGACTGCACCCTGCTGCTTCCCGGGAGGCCCTGCGTCTTGCACAGCCCTCCTTCCACATGGCCCGGAGCCCAGCAAGGGCTCTGTGGCTGCCCTTCCTCCCAGGCTGTCGCCACTGCTGGATTGTGAGGGGCTGTCTGCAGAGGCCTCCAGGAGCCCCACAGCCCTGCCAGTTGGCAGCAGGTTTTCCTCCAGCTGGCCATCTGCCTGCCTCTCCCCCAACACCAGGACAGTCCTGTGTCAGCCTGTGCCAACGATGCCACACATGGTATGCAACTGCATGAGCAGCAGAGGGCCTCGCCTCCCGTGAGCACATTGGTCACCACTGAGCTTGGCACTTGATGGGCTCCTCATGGGCCCTTGAGCACAATTCGGGACACTGAGCACTACTATCCCTTCCTACATCTATCACAGTGACCCACAGCTCTCCCCCTCGAGCCACCATGATCACGGTCCTGACGTGCATGTGCTGTGCATCGGGAGTCACTGGCATTTGCCACCCTGCACTCCTAGGATACACCTGGTGGCCCTAGTTGAGACACAGTGCTGTGCTGGGCCAGCAGCTAGTCAGGTCTCCTGGACGCACAACGCCAGGTGTGACGGCCTCCTCCAGCTGCACAGAGGGAAATGGCGTCTCCTGCAGACTTAGGTGAGCAGGGAATTTCGAGAAGGCAAATTTTTTAGTGGAAAAGTTTCTTTTGATGGTATTTATTCTTATTATTTATATTTTATTTATTTATTTATTTATATTATTGAGAAAAATTTATATCATTGAAAAAAAATTGCAATTACATTTTTCTTTAAAACCACATTTTAGTGCATACTTGTTGCAGATTTTATATCAAATTTTTTGGAAAATCAGGGAAGTGGCCATGATGGAGAGGTTTACAAAAAACATCATCAAGCTGCTACTAATTATTAGGCCATTTTGGATAAGATACCCCAAAGAACCTCCTGGAAGGACTGAGAGGTGGCCAGGGTTGGGTGGGCTGGTGACCCAGAAGAGGACAGCACCTGGAGAGCTAGGCCAGCACATGGCATAGCCCTCGAGCCAGGGTCAGAGGCTGACCGAGCTGAGCAGAGGGAAGGCCTTGCAGGCCAGAACCAAGCCAAGCCCCTCAACACAGGGCTGGGAGGCCAGAACTGGACCCAGGGCTTGCTAAGACGTTCAGGGCTTGCTCTGAAGGTCACTCCCGAATCCAGGTGGAATCCCACAGGACTACTTCCCAGCAGCAAAGGGGGAGAGCAGCTGGCCAGCTCTCCTGCACCCAGGCAGAAGCCTGCTCGATGCCAGCTCTGGCAGGGTCTTGAGTGCCGTCTCAACTGTCTGCAAACCACAGGCCAAAGCCAGGGAGGGGAGGACACAGCTGCAGCCTTCAGCCGCCTCTAAATCTCCACACACCTAGCAGCCAGCTCCAGCCTGCACCCATCTCGGTGCTGGTGTTCATCTTCCCCATTCCACACCCTCGAGGTCACCCTCCAGCCTTCATCCCTCCTCAACTGCTAGAGTTCCCTCGGCCGCCTCTAGGGCCACCTTCCACAGAAGCCCACCTGGACAGCAAGTGCTTCCAGGTCTCCACGGTCGACCCAGGTGAGGCAGGTGGCAGCTTGGCCCTCTGCCTGTCAGGAGCCTCGTGTCCTGGGCACCCCTGTGTACTCGCCCGGCTGGGCGTGCCAATCCCGGACAAGCTCTCCAGCACTGTTTTCATGTGCTTGTGGAGCTGAATAAAACCTGGTGTGGGGCTGCCTGTCTGCTGCCCTTGGGGCCCTGGCTCCTTTTGCCTTCCCTGGAGGCTGTGAGGGGTCAGTGTGGCTTCTCCTAGCTGCCCATGCTCCTGCCTCTTGCTGGCCATGCTCCTGCGACTCCTGATGCCATCAGGGATCCACAGCACTTAACAGGTGGGCGGGTTATGCCAAGCGTCCCTCTCAATACCACTGGGCCTCCTGATGCCAACACGTGTCCAGGTAACAACCCACCATTCCAAAGATCCAAGGCAGGAAGAGAACGGAGGCGAAGGCTGGAACATCAGTGGTGACAGAACTGCGGGGAGCTCCTGGGCAGCGCATGGGCTCTGGGAGAGCAGGGGCTGCCATAGTAGCTCCAGAGCCATGTCCTAGGGAGGGACATGGCCTTGCCAACACTGCCGGACCCTCACAGGTCAGACGGGGCCGCACACCTCATCATAGGGGACAAAAGCCACAGAAGAATGGGAGGTCTGGGATTCATGCCAGGTCTGTGGGATGCCAAGTTCGTTCTCAGTGCCCTCGCCAGTACCGCTCAGCTCGGTCACAGCCAAGCATGACCTAACAAAAGCAGATGGCAGAGATGGAAACCACGGTGTCCCCCGAAGCCACCTTCTTCAATGTGCTCCGCTGGTTGTGTGAAGGAGGAGAGGCCGGCCTCCCAGGCAGCGCTCACCAGTTCGGTCCTCCCAGACCTCGGTCCTCCCAGACCTCGCTCCGAGGACATCGAGCTGCCTCTAGATCAGGCTCCAGGTTGGCTCTGAACAGAACTTAATTCAGCCGAAGTCCAGTGACGGTGGAAGGCTCCCAGCTGCTGCTCTAACACGCACCTGACACACCCAGTGGCCAGAAAGGAAAGCAACCCCAGACCGCCCACACGGTGACACCTGCAAACACGGTGATACCCACCCACACGGTGACACTCGCACACCGCTTGGCAAGCTCCCACTCTGGAAATGCTAGCAACACAATCACATGTACACCGGGGCTGCAGTGGGCAGCAGAGGAGCTTGGCCCATGTGTGGATGGGTACCAGGAAGGGCCACCCTCTCAGCCCAAGGGAAAGGTATACATGAGTCTTCGGAAAACCAGCTCTGAAGCCACCGTGACCTGAGGCCCACCTCCTGTGCAGACGGCACCCCAGGTTGTCTGCATAAGGCTCTGCTGGAGCCGTGGCTCAGGCCAAGCCTTCTTCAAAGCTCTAAGTCACTGGGCAAGTTTCCAGCAACCTGGGTGCTGTGGCTTCCTCCCTGCGCCAGGAGACCACCCACGTCTGCATCACAGCATGTAAGGATCCTGAGTGGCCTGGGGGAGCCTGAGGAGCTGGGCTGTGGGGACAAACCCCTGGGGCCCTCTGGGAAGTGCCAGGGACTCCCCGGAGACATGCATGTCTACACCCTTGACGACACATGTAGCTTTAGGCGCGACTCCCTGGGTCCCAGAGGCCCCTGTGGCACCCAGGGCTCGACCCCAGGCCAGGGCTCCTACTGCAAACGGGTCCACTGGGTGTTCAGGAGTTGACAGAGCCAATGTAGCCAGCAGCACAGCACCGGGGCCCAGTGCAAGGCCTCAAGAAGGACCTGTGGGCACAGGAACCCTGCGTGGCGGCGATCTGGGGTGGACATGAGTGGCGAGGTCGGTGACGTGACGCATGTTGTTCAGCACGTCAAGCGCACACCGCTGCGGTACTCAGAGCTGCCTGGGACACCAAGCTAAGGGCAGCCCTGAGGTGACCAGTCTCCACCATCCGAAGTCCCCAGGGTGGGGAGAGGCCTTGGCCTCCCACACTGCTCTTCTCTGCAGTCCCTGAAAGCCTGGCCCAGCTTTACACTCTTTTATCCTGGATGTCCCAGTCTAAGAGGCACGTTTGGTGGTGATGACAAAGCCCCAGGCTGCAGCCCATGTGCATGGCTGGACCTCCAACAGGCACACCTGTGTCCCTGCAGAGGGCCCAATATGGTAGACGTGTGATCATCTCCAGGCTACCGACACCACCCAGAACTCCAAACACAACTGCACGGGCGAGAGGGCCCACTGACCCCCAAGGAAGCAAGTGGCCTTGGGGTGGGGTTCCAGTTTCTGGGTGATCCGAACCAAGACCAGTGCCTTAGGGACTCCGAGTGCCCTTGTCCATGCATTCTCACAGCAAGGCTTACCAGGCAGGGTGACAACAGCTGGACCATACAGGGGTGCCCTGCACGGAGCTGGAGCCTGGGTGCCCCAACACCCACCCCAGGGCCCCGAGGAAGTAAAGCCAGGATCCAGGTGCGCAGAGCGGTTGTAGCAGGGTCCACTCATGTTCTGAATTAGCCCTTGCTGTCTGCCACTGCGACTGAGTTTTAAAATGGACCTGATTCTTTCTCCCTCCCTGCTCCTCCCTAACCTCTCCCTCCCTAATCACAGGATGACCTTTCCCCCATGCAGGCAGAGCTATCTGTTCCCCGAGCACACACCCACCACAGGAATGGGGTAATGCAGACTCTGGGGGTAGCAGCAGACGACTTCCCAAATTAATAGGTGAATTAACAGCTGCAACAGAGACCACTTGGAGCATTGCCTTTGAGCCACCTCTTTAACAACCCCCACTCCTGCTGATGAGCAGAAGCATAGCCTCTGGGATAGGAGTCCCCTGGCTTCTCTTTCGCTAGCAAAGCCATAAGCCTTCTTTTTCCTTTTTCAAAACCGTGTCTTCATTACTGGATTGGCATTGGGGACAAGGATCAAGTTTTGGGTAACAGGGTGACACACCATTCCTGTGCCCATGTTTTTGCTCCATTTAGCACTGACTCTGCCGGGAGGTCGACTTCCTCCTCCAAGTCTGCACATTTCGACTTAAGCCATCCCAGTAAGCGAGGATCTAAAGTTTCTTCCTTCTAAGGTTGTCAACAGTGGAAAATGTGTTTTGTGACTGGATCCTCAAAATAACAAGTGCTCAGCCACTACATGGCCAATCCCTCCACTTCTCCCTCTGACTCCGCCTCTGCACGCTGCCACAGGGCAGTCCTGGCTTCTCCCAGCTTGATATCACTGGGAGGGGAGACCCCACGGCACAGCAGGGCAAGCCTGGCCACGGGTGCGGGCTGGGGACTCACTGGTCGTGCCGCGTGTCTGGGATGGCTCTGTCCATGCGCAGCCTGTCGCTCTCCACCTGGTTGAACTTGTTGCGGGCGTAGGGGTCCTGCCCAGAGCGCACCATCGTCCCGCCCACGTAGGCCTCCTGGTTGAAGTCTGGCCACCGCACTTTCCCTGGAAAGAGCAGAGCAGAAGCATGGTGAGGCTCACTCGGGCCCCAGGCAGGGCTGGCTCCTATTAGCCACCAGCCCCCAGGCGGCACTCTCCATCAGCACACAGCAGGGCCAGAGCCGTGGGCCAGGAGCAGGTGGCAGCGGGAGATCACATGCCCACGGTCCGCAGGGTGAAGGCCAGGTCTGCACCTCAGGATCCCTCGGGACAGCAAAGGGAAGCCAAGGGCCAGGACAGTGTCAGGGTGGCACCCTGCTCCAGAGGCCGAGACTCCCTGCTTGCCCACCTTTCCAGGCCCAGCCAGTCAGCCTCCTGTCCCGCAGCCCAGGCAACAAAGGTAAGGCTCGTGCTGTGGGCTCAAGATGACTCCCTACGGCTCTGCAGGGAGAGTGGTTCCGGGCGGGTGGGCTCAGAAGGGCCCACGCGTGCAGCAGTCCTCCAGGAAACAGCCAGGTCCCGTCCCCAGACACCCAGCCAACCAGAGGCGGCGACTGCAGGTCACAGGGAGACCAGCGCTGGCAGCACACATGCACTGGCCCTTCCCCTTTGTGGGCTCCTTCCCTCCCTGGAGTCATTTCCCCATGCTGCCTGTGCCCCATTCCTCCCCTGAGGGCAGGGACTTCAGGGGGAAGGGTGCCCCCTTCCCTCCTCAGTGCCCAGGACACATCTGTCCACCTTTCTCCTGTTCACATGTCCACTCTTAGCTTGTTTCAGGAGACTCCCTGGCTGAACGCCAGGTGGGGGGAGGAACGCTCCCTCTGTCCCTGTGATACAGAAATATCACACCCCAAGAACTGGACATCCAAGCACCCCAGGACTCCTTGGGGACACCCTCGTAGTGTAGCCCAACTGACCCCATGGAGAAAGTGCAGGGTGCGATTCCCAGATGCCCACGGGCACGGCGGGGACCTCCATTCCCACACAGGTATCTTCCTGTGAGAAAGCCAAAGTGGCCCACCTGGACACTGACCATGGACCAGAAGCCAGCACTGGACGAGGTTCTTCAGGAGATTGGGGTAGGGCTGGTGCTGGGGACAGGGCTCCTGGGCAAGCCGCTGCTGGTCGCAGGCCCAACCAAGCAGAGCCGGGTGAGAAGGAGGGGAGGAGGGCACCGAGGCAGAGAACTGGCTTGGGCAACCCCGCCTGCAATCTCTGCCGCACTGCCACCTGCCAGGCCAGGGATGTGGCACTGCCGCACTGCCACCTGCCAGGCCAGTACGCGGGACTGGATCGGAAACCATATCTCCCACCACATCAGTCTAGCCAGCAACAAAAACTCGTGTTTCACAAGGACTCCATGGGGGACCGTGGTCCAGCTCTGCAGGGTAGGAAGGGAGGGGGCAGTGGGAACAACGGCCTCACCCAGTGGATTCCACAGAACCCAGGGAGGCTGTGAGGTCGTGGAGAAGCAAAGCTGGCCAGGCACAGCCACACAAGGAGCTGGGTAGAGCTTGGCACTGCACAGAAAGAGAGGAGGACAGGAGGGGAAGCCCAGCTGCTCGGGCAGGTGCCCCACACCATCCTAGCAGCATGACTCAGGGACACCTGCAGAGGGCAAGGTGGGTCCTGGGGTGGCGCAGGCCTCCAGGGAGCAGGGGCCTGAGACGACAGCCAGGTGCTGGCCTCGGAGCCACCTGGGGCAACAGGACAACAGGGGTGCACCAGCCACACACCAGTGTGGGGCAACAAGACAGCAGGGGTGGGCAGGTGCCCAGCTCAGCTGCTGCGAAGTGTGGTGCTGCTCTGCTCTACAGTGGACAGGATTCCGCGGCTGGCTCAGGGCGGAAGGTGAGTCATCCCCCTCAAAGCCCACTGCTCCTTCTGCAGCTGGCTCTGATGGCCACAGGCTCGTGACACTGGGCATCAGAGGCCTGGCCTCTTGCCCACGAGCCTCGTAGCCGTGGTTATGGCCTGGCCAGCACTAGAACTTTCTTCCCCTAAACACAGCACTTCTGCGACGTTCAGGGAAACATCTTCCATACAGAGTGCCCTAGAGACGCTGACAATCCATCCTCTCCATCTCGCCAACTTACCCTCGCACATTTTTACCTTCTGTGCCAGAGAGCACAGGGCTCTTCTGGCCAGGCACTGGTCCTCTGACCACTGTCCAGTCAAGCACCAGTGGCTGATGAAAAATGAGCTGGTTTGAACCATGGAGGGGCTTGAGCTAGTCCTTGTGCCAAGGTACTCTTACCCACAAAGAGACCACGGGCATATGAGGGCCAGGCCTGCCCAGGAAGAGATGCCACTCGAGGTGCCCTCAGGTAACCGCTGGCTCTGGGCACTCAGCTGGGAGGGTCTGCTGAGGACAGGACAGACCTCTTCAGCCTCCGTAGCGCTCTTGATGCGTCCATCTTTTTGCTGACTGGGACCCCTCTGGAATCAGACAAGACTGCAGCAGGATCTGTGAGACATCTGACCCCAGGTGACGGCAGGGGAACTGGACCAAGTAGTGGGGTGGGTCCCAGGCTGGACCCAACAGGCACCAGCCAGCAAAGGCCAACAAGACGCGCCCTCAGTGCCCACTTAAACAGCTGTATCCACAAGCTTGGTGCGGAAGGTGACGTGGAGTCCAATGGGAGCAGAAATGGCCATTCTAGCTGTGGTCTGGACACTCCTCAGTGAGCCAGGAGATGCCCCTGTGGCAGCCAAGACTGAGGAGCCCACCCACGGTGTCCCACAAGCCCTCTGACCCAGGGACACTTCCAGCTGGACTCTGGTGGGCCGACTTGCTTAGCAACAAAGGGCATCCCAGGGCACAAACTGCGGCACCAGAGACAGACTGAGATGGTCCTTTTCTCCACGAGAGCTGGCAGGGAACTGGGACCTTGGCAGGCACATCTGGGATGCTCCACGTCATACTCTGGATGTCACCACGCACACGCCACATACCACACTCTACCATTGGAAGGGCTGAAGATAGTCTGCTCTCTTATGTGGGGGGACGTAACTGGCTCTCACACTAGTGACAGGTCACAATCCACGGTCTGAATCACCACACCAAGATGGAACAGGTATGCCCCAGGGGTGCCAGGAGGAGCCCAGCAGAAGACATGGGGGTGCTGCATGCTAGGCAGACGTAGCTGGCATGCCCCACCCTCCTGGGAGGGAGCCTGGCAAAGGCAGGGCCCACCCCAACAGAGCCCTCCTCCCAGAGATGGCCATGCCAGGAAGGCGCCTCGGCAGGCAGCCCCGGGTCCCCAGGCTCAAGGTACTCTCCTGGTCAAGGCACACCGATGCCATTTTATTCGCTTTAAAAGTAGAAACTACAGTTCTTCCTTTAGCAGGTCCTAAGGCCACACCACAAAGGGGAAGACCAGGCAAGGCCAGCTGCAGATAATAGTCTGTTTCAACGACTAAGGCCCCAAATGGACTCTTGGCAAAAAAGGGAATTTCCTTCACCATGGAAAACCATCTCCTGAAATAGGATCCTAAACTATTCATTGTTTTAAGGATGAAAAACAAGACATTCAAAGAAGCAATGAAAAGTTAACAGAGCTGGGGCTGTGGCTCAGTGGTAGAGTGCTTGCTCAGCATGCATGAGGTACTGGGTTTGATCCTCAGCACCACATAGAAATAAAATAAAGGTTACTGTGTCCACCTACAATTAAAACAAATATTTTTTAAAAGATTTTAAAAAAGTAAACCAAAAAAAATATCAGACTTGACAGGATCAATTCTCTTCATTAATTTTAAATTATCGTGCCCATACAAGAGCTAAAGCACAACACCCTGAAACAGTCTCAAGCCCAGCGAGGACAGAAGCCTGCGTGCCCTTGTGGGGCTGCCCTGGCCTAAGAGTGCATGGAGGTCCTGGTGACTCTCCTTGACTGTCACGTCAGGACTCGCTTCCTCTGAGCAGCTTCCTGTCCATGTCCTGCCAACTGCACCTTCACTCCACAGTGCTCCAGATGTGGAAGGGCGTCTGCCGCAGGGCAGAGCAGGGCACGGTAGGGCAGAGCTGGGCACGGTAGGGCAGAGAGCACCTGCCAACCAGCGGCTCTGTGAGGGAGGCCACGCCTACCACCACCCAGACGCACAGCCTGAGGGCTGCTTCCGTTTCACAGAGTAAGAGGCCGAGCCCCAGAAATCAAACCCACACAGCAGGACACGGCTGTTAGACGTGGACCGACCTCATGCCCAGGTCTCCCTGCGCCTTCAGCCCTGCCTAGCACTCACTTTGAGCAACACCGAAGTGAAGCACTAAGGGCACCGCACCTGGCAGGACAGTGCCCAGCACCCTTCCTGGCCTGGGCTCCCGGCCCTGAGCTGCCAAGCGCACGCACTCCCCTCTGCGGTTCAAGGCAGAAGGCCTGGGCACACGCCTCCATGGCTGGAACCTTCTGCAACTGCTGAAGCGAAGCCCAGCCGAGGCTCCACCTGGGAGCCCTCACTCCTGGAAGCCTTCCCCAGACGCCCAGCCAGCATGGCTTATCCCTGCCACTTCCACCCGCTGGGGTCTGGGAAAAGCATCCTGCCACTTGGGTACCGTGGCCTTTTGGAATCTGGATCCCACAAGCCCATTTCACAAGCACCTGCCTAGACTCTGCTCCCAGCCCTTGCCATCCGCATCATCGTCACTGGACCAAAACCAACTTGCCAGAGCAGATACCTCATGTGTCAGCCACCCCTCAGGGGAGGACCTCCCTGCAGAGAGTGCGCTGTGTCCACCATTAAAAATGAGGGTGGGGGGCTGGGGTGGTTGCTCTGTGGCAAAGCACCTGCCTAGCACGTGTGAGGCACTGGGTTCCATTCTCAGCACCGCAAATAAGTAAATAAAATAAAGGTCCATTGACAACTGAAGACACGGTGGTCCTCAACAGCCTCACCACACTCTGGCTGCTGGTCTGAGCCTCGGTCTCCATTCTCTGACCTGCTGGCAGGGCAGGGCCACGGAGGTCTGTTCTTCCTAACACTGGCAGGGTCAAGGGAGCAGGCCCCAGGGAAGACAAAAACATCAGTGACCGACGACATGACAACACACGCACAGCGACTGCCCTGCAACCGCTCTGTGAGGCACACAATCAGCAAGTACAGCAGAGGTGCATCTCTAAGGCCCCAAGGCTGGAATGCCATGTCCTAAGCACAGGAGCAGTGGGAGGCTGATGCTGTCTGCTGTCACCACAGAGGTGTGTTAGCACGGGAGGAGTCTGTGGCCACGAAGAAGCCCTGAGGCCCATGCTGGGCGGAGGGTTGCAGGGTACCACAGGTGAATCTGAAAGCCTGGTGGTTGGTGGGGCTGTTGCAGAAGAGCCTTCGAGGGGAGGGCAAGGCCCCTCCCCAGAGAGCCAGAGCTGGAGGCTGCCCTGGGGTCCTAGGGCCAGCACAGGTAACCCAAGAGCTCTAGAAATGACAGGTCCTGTAGGAATCCATGGCAAGCCTGAACTCCCAATGTTGGGGAGGACCAGAACCTGTGGGCAGTGGGGCCCAAGCCCCAGAAGCTGCCTCCAGAAACTGCCCACAGACCCGAAGGCCACAAGCACTTGGGACTCACTGTCCCAGGGGGCATGCAACCTCATCCTCTAGGACCTGCTGTGGGCGCCACAGGCCTCTGTTTATCCCAGCTTCTTCAGTGTCCCCGTGTCCTAACACTGCTTGCCTGGTCACATGACCCTGAGGATATCAGAGCTACCTGCTCCCCCACACTGCTCACAGCTCACCCCACAGGACAGGGTTCAGAGACAGGAGGGACAACACAGGGAACTGAGGACAGCACTTGGTGCAACAGCTGGGCATGGAGGTCCAAGGGGCAAATGGCCCTGCCGGCATGAGGGTCCCAGAGCCTCAGACCCAGAGGGCCCAGGCGCAGGGAGCATGGGGCTCCCAGAGCAGTCAGACCCACAGAAGGCATGGGCGCAGGAAGCATGGGAGATGCCGCTCGGGAGGCCTACAGGGGGAGACTGCACCAGAGGGGCTGCCTCTTCGGCATCTGGAACGTGCCTTCACACATGGGTGACAAGCCACATGCTCAACAGTGACCGCAGTGGTACTTTCCTGTCATGCCTGTTGTGCCACAGTTCTGAAGACACCACCCAGAGCCTGTGAACCCCCAGGAGGAGACACAGCCATGCTGAATAAACATTGGGACCCACACCTTCAGCAGGCAGGAGGCAGAAGAGCTAACCTTTTCCAATAAGATGGGAGGTGACGCACCCTGGCTTCGGCCCCCTGCTGCCCCATCACCCCCACCCTCACCTGGGCACCCGCAGTGCTGGCCTGAGATTCAACCACACACCGTCCCCTGCTCCTCGCCCTCAACCAGCAGTGAACCCTGGTCTGGCAGTAGGGCTTTCTAAGGACCAAAAGAAAGCCTGCTCCGAGGGGCCATGCTGATGAAGGACAAGAGCCCCGACGAGAACCTCACCCCAGGCCTCCAGAGGACACAGCCTCTCCACAGCCTGCCCTGCCCACCTTCTTGGCATCGGCAGAGCCTTGGCTAGTGGGAAGGTCAGACTCAGAGGCGCAGAAGAGGGACCATCCTGGGGGCAACTTGTTTCCCATCAAAGAACCTTTTCCATTCCAATGAAAAAAGACCAGACTCCTCTCTGTCGCTGGGCTGCAAAAGGTTGCTAAGACCACACCTGGACGCTGGGCTGAGGCAGCTGAGGAGGTGCTCCAGGCGATGGGGGGGCTCACGGGGAGTTCTGCCACTGCAGGGCTGAACAATGGCCCTGGGCAGTGGGCCAGGAAGGGGGAGGAGACACTAATCCAGGACCAGAGGGAGGGAGGGAGGTAGAGAGCCACAGACAACGGATTCAGTGCTGGGACCTCTCTCCTGTGCCAAGGCCAAGGGCCTGCAGCGTGACTGAGCCTGGCTCCAGGCCCTACCTGACTCCTGGCTTCCAGACCATCACCCCTGTCCCCAGGAGTCCCTGACTCCAAGTGGGGACTGCCAATTGCTCGCACACTGGTTCCCAATTTCAGATTCCACCCCAAATCAGGGCAAACTGGGAAAAGAAATAGAGTGAGAACAATAACCCAGGCTGTAGCCATGGAAGCCCTGGGGGTGTGCAGTTTCCAAACTGGGGCCACATCAGAGTCTCAAAGAGCATAGAGGGATGAGGACATGTTTCAGAACTCTCCCTACCCTTACAGCAGCTTACTTCCAACGACATTTAGAACACATAGGCAGGTGCATATGACAATTCATGAATGAGCACAAACGTGTGGGGTGGGGTCCAGAGCCACGTCTGCCCCGCTGGGGTATAGGAAGCTGGAGCCCCTCTCCTGTGACACCTGGCTCCTAAGGCTGTTGTGGGTTTCGTGGCCACAGTACCCTCAGCTCAGCACAGGGGGCCACTGAGCCTCGTGAGCAGCCCCCTCCACACCCAAGTCACCAGCAGTCCCCGCAGACCACAAGGTGCTGACCATTTACACTATCCTGGGGAAAATGGGTTTCTTAATCATACAATAACTTCTAAAGAAAAAAAAATTATGTGTGCTGATTTAATAAGAAAAATCCTTCAACAAAAAAGGGGAAATAAAACCCTTTGGCAAAGAGGACAGAGTGCATTCATCAAAACCACTGCTAACAAGCCAAAGAGGCAGACCAGTGCCTTCTCATCTCTCGGAAAGAAAGCCACCGTCAACAACAACTGGGAAGGGGCTGGGGTTGTGGCTCAGCGGTAAAGCGCTCGCCTCGCACAGGCGAGACCCTGGATTCGATCCTCAGCACCACATAAAAATAAATAAGTGAAATAAAGGTATTGTGTCCCCCTACAACTAAAAAATAATAAACATTTTCAAACAAACAACTGGGATTAGGAAACAAGGTCGAAGCATATTCTGAACTGATTGTAACAGAGTAGGACCCAGTGTCACACCTGGCACGTGCCCTGCAGGTGCTCTCTCCTCCTCCAGCTGCCTCAAGACCCACAGGAGCAGGGTTTTCTGAGTTGAGGGCAACCCCTGCCCCCAGGCTCTCATCGCTCCTGCAAAAGCACAGCACAGCCTTGCACCATAACCCAAGAGGTACTCACAGCTAACTGTTCAACCCCGTGCTCCCCTGTGCAAGTGACGCCTGTTCTACCTGTGAAGGAGCTCTAGCACAGGCCTCCTGACACTGCACGTGTAGAGGAGAGCAGGGAGGACCTGATGTGAGCACCAGCACTCACAGAGCAGCAGCAGAAGGTTGCATTCCTATGTGGTATACACGTGCACCAGAGCCCTGGAAATCTATAATGAGCACCTGGTGCACAGGTGCAGGGGAGCCTGGAAATCCACAGTGAGTCGTCTGCATCTGGTGAACACGTGCACCCAGAGTCTGGAAATCCACGGTGAGGCACCTAGTGCACAGGTGCAGGGGAGCCCTGGAAATCCATGGTGAGGTGCCTGTGTCTGGTGCACAGGTACAGGGGAGCCCTGGAAATCCACAGTGAGGCACCTGTTGCACAGGTGCAGGGAAGCCTGGAAATCCATGGTGAGGCACCTGGTGCACAGGTGCAGGGGAGCCCTGGAAATCCACAAACATGTGGGGTGGGGTCCAGAGCCATGTCTTCCTGCTGGGGTCCAGGAAGCAGGAGCCCCTGTCCTGCAACACCTGGCTCATAAGGCTGTTGTGGGTGAGGCACCTGGTGCACAGGTGCTGGGGAGCCTTGGAAATCCATGGTGAGGTGCCTGTATCTGGTGCACAGGTGCAGGGGAGCCCTGGAAATCCACAGTGAGACACCTGTGTCTGGTGAGCAGGGGCACCCGGAGCCTGGAAATCCACGGTGAGGCACCTGTGTCTGGTGCACAGGTGCAGGGGAGCCCTGAAAATCCACAGTGAGGCACCTGGTGCACAGGTGCAGGGGAGCCCTGGAAATCCACAGTGAGGCACCTGTGTTGGGTGAGCAGGGGCACCCAGAGCCTAGAAATCCACGGTGAGGCACCTGGTGCACAGGTGCAGGGGAGCCCTGGAAATCCATGATGAGGTGCCTGTGTCTGGTGAGCAGGGGCACTTGGAACCCGGAAATCCACTGTGAGGCTCCGGAGCACAGGGACACTGGAGCCGGGAAGGGGATGGTGATGCCCCTGGGTCTGGAGTGCAGGTGCACTCCAAGCCTGGAGGAGATGGTGACAGCCCTTATGTCTGCCATGGCTGGGATAATGAATGAGGAGGGCACACAAAGGAAGGGCCTGTGTTCTTAGGGTGGTGCTTTCCCCACCACAGAAGGGAACATGAATTCACCACATAAATTCCCCTCATGAAGACATTGGGCTTCTGGGACAGCACATAAGGAACTGGGAAGCCTTCGCTCCACTGTAACAAGTACAGACCTAGGGAAGCAAGACCCCAAGGCTGGAGTGGGACTGGGAGAACAAACAGGAGCACACACCCATTAGCAGGAACCTGCCCCACACCTGATGAGGTACTAGAAGCTCAGTGTGAACCATCTATAGACATGGGAACCTCAGGGAACCCAGCCAGAGGCACTCATAAACCCTCGCAGGTCCTGATAGTAAGGGTAGGAGCAGAAGTCCTTGTGTTCTGGCAGGGGAAGGAGGAGCCACTGTGACATGTGCTACAGCATTGCCCTTAACATGTTGCCCCGGGAGAAACTGACCAGAGGCGGCTTGCTGGGGTTTCCACCAAGCCTAACTGACATGAAGAGAAACCCACTTTAAATACGAAGACACCTGAGATGGAGAATACCAAGAGGGAGCAGAATCTGCCACGTCACCACTGAAGAGGGTGTGAACCACTGCAATGGCATCTGACACACAGACTTCAGAGCCAGGAGAGGTCAGGGACAAAGAGGGATGTCGTACAACAAAGAGGCCAATACTCTAGGACACAGCAGTCCCAGCAACAGAAATCCATGGTGAGACTCAGATGAGAGGCAACACCCACAACCTGGAAGCAGCGGGGAAGAGTTCACGTGATTGCTGGAGACCTGAATGACCTCCTGCACACATGGCAGGCCCAGCAGCTGGGAACAGCAGCAACACTAGCAGGATACAGCTGACACCCACAGCCTACTTCATGCAACACCAAAGAACACACTCCTCAGGCTCACATGCAACCTTCTCCACAACAGGAGACGCTCTGGGACATGGAACTCACCTTAACAAGTTGAGGACAGAAAACACCAAATGTCAGGTCTCAGATCACAAAGGAGCTAAACTAGAAATCAACAGCAAAAAGACAGATGGAAAATTCCCAAACACTAATGAGATTAAACAATACATACCTAAATAACCTGTACATCAAAGAAAATTGAGAAAAAAAATTAAAGACTTTTTAATCAAATGAAAATGAAAATTCCACTTATCCATATTTGTTGGGTGCAATGAAAGAAACGTTTGCAAAAATGACAGCACTGACTGCCTGTATTAGAAAAGAAATAGTCAAAACCCAAGATTTCATCTTCAAAAAGTGGAACAAGATGATGAAGTTTAAGTCCAAGATAAGCAGAAGAAATAATAAGAATTAGTACAGAAATCAATTCAAGCAATCTGAGGAAATTGACAGAGAAAAATTAATGAATCAAAAAATCTGGCCAGGCTAAGGGAAAAAGACAGAGGACGCAATGGTCAACAACAGAAATGGAAGAAGGACATTAGCACAGGTCCCACAGACAACAAAAGGAATAGTCCAAATAATTTACTGCCCACAAATCTGATAACCTACATGAAACTGACCAATCTCTGAAAGACAAACTATCACAATTCGGATAAGAAACAGGCAATCTGAAGAGGCCTGTGTCTGTTACAGATATTGGACCCATCATCAACTACTTTCCAGAACAGCACAAGACGTTTTCACTGGTGTATTCCACAAAACATTCAATGAAGAAATTCTAGCAATTCGCTACAGTGGTCTTCAGAAGATGAAAGCAGAAGAGAATACGCCCCAACTCATCCTATGAGGCCAAAACATCTCTAATACCAAAAGCGGAGGAAGACATTACAAGAAAACTACAGAATAACATCTGTTATCACAAACATAAGCAAAAATCTTTCATAAAATTCTACTGAATCAAACCCAACAATGTATGGAAACAACTGTGTGGCATTTACAACTAGTGGCATTTACCCTAGTCATGCAAGGTTGGCTGGACAAATGAAATGCATTAATGTAATCCACCATAACAAATAGCTAAAAATACAATTGCATGATCATATCAGCAGATACAAAAAAAAGCATTCAACAAAACCCTACATCACTCACCACAGAAAATCTGGGAAAACTAAGAATGGAGGGGGAACTTCCCCAGCTTGATAAGGAAGACCTACAGCCAACCCACAGTGTTAGAGTCTGTAAACAAGTCAAAATAACACCTGGCATTTTGCCAGGGGAATGTTAGAGTTCGTAAACAAGTCTGGATGGTGCCTGGCAAAATGCCAGAGGGAGTGGTTTGAGAAGTAACAAAAACAAGCCATTAAGTGTGGAGATTCCTTATTGGTTGACTGATGTATCTAGTTTATGCTAATTAGATAAGCTGTGTGGAATGTATAAATACTGCTCTTGTCCTGCAATAAACGGCTCCTACTCCTGGTGTATCAATCTACACAAGTTGTCCCCCCACCCCCCCCACCCCCCCCGGGTTATTTTGCTGCAGCCGGACTGCGGCACCACAGCTGCCATCCTGCTGGACGGCAAGTGCAGGAACGAGGGTATGTCTGCTCTGACCGCTCCTTTTCAGCATGCTACTGTAGTCCTAGTCAATAAGGCAGGAAAAACACAGGGTGTAAAGACTGAGAAGGAAGAAATAAAACTGTCTTTGCTAACAGATGACATGGTTGTCTATGCAGAAAGTCTGAATCAAAAAACCTTGTGTAAGTGATCACACCAAGATTGTGAGATACTAAGTGAAAAGCCAAAGTTCAT
Organism: Marmota flaviventris; assembly: GCF_047511675.1. Classification (NCBI taxonomy): domain Eukaryota; kingdom Metazoa; phylum Chordata; class Mammalia; order Rodentia; family Sciuridae; genus Marmota; species Marmota flaviventris. The sequence goes on along the minus strand of NC_092509.1, from coordinate 10,309,368 downwards.
CACTTCCCTTTATATCAGCAGTGAGCAAGCAGACATTAAAACACACATGCCATTTATATTAGCACCTCAATAAATCAAATATTTAGCTTAAGTCTAATAAAATATGTAAGAAGAAAACTATAAAACTCTGAGGTAAGACAGAACTAAATAAATGGAGAGGTACCCCATGTTCACGGATTTAAAGATACAATATTATTAGATGTCAGTTTTCCCAACTTCACCTATAGTTCAATGCAGCCTCAATCAAGATGCAAGTTATTTTGTGAATATCAACAAACAGGTTTAAAACATCACATGGAACAGCAAAAAACCCAAGATCAAAAAGAGGAGTAAAGTCACCATGACCAAGACAGTGTGGGGCTAGCAAGAGAACAGACAGCACCTTAGCTTTACTGAGCAGGCAGCAGGCAACGCACAGGCAAACGCAGCCAACAAGTCCTGGACGAGGAGCAGAGGGAGTCTGGTGGAAAGAGACTCCCCCAAACTGTGCTCTGGGAAAGACCATCAGAAGATAAGAAGTTAAGTCACAGACAGGGAGATCAGTGGTTATGGAAAACAGGAGAAAGCATACACAGAGCACTCTTAAAGCGTGGGAAGAAAATGAAAAACCCAATTTGAAAGTGAGCACAAGACAGGAACACCTTACCAAAAAAGATACACAGATGATAAATACCCACGGAAAGGCGCTCCCCACCATGCGACATTAGGGAACCACGACTTAGAACAGGGGAGTACCACTGCACACCTGCTAGGGGCCAGATTCCTGAACACTGATGCAAATGCTGCTGAGGCCCTGGCACACAGCAACAGCTGTCCTTCCCCAGGCACCGTGGAGGACAATCTGGCTGTTTCCCTCAAGACAGGACATGTTCCTCCCACACGTCTGAGCGGCAGGGCTGAGGCGAGCTAAAGCTTATGCTGCACAGAACCAGCCTCAGGACGTCTACAGCAGCTTCCTAATAACTACCACCAGGAGTCCTCAGCAGGCCAGTGGACAAACTGTGGTCCATCCTGACAAGGGGTTGTTATCCACTGCTGAAAGGGGCACTGAGCCAGGAGAGGCACAGAGGGACCTCACACACAGCACCAGTGCAACAAGCCCCTGCAGGCTGCGCGACCCCAGCCATGACGCCCTGGGAAAGACAGAGCTGGGGAGAGGGCACAGAGCTGGGCTCCAGGGAAGGGGAACAGGCAGAGCACAGGGGACTCTCAGGCAGTGAGCCTGGTCCACAAGACTATAGAGATGGCGGCATGCCACTAGGCTGGGTCAAACCCGCAGAAGGCCCAATGGCAGGCAGAGCCAGAGAGGGGTCCATGCAAATCACGGTGGCGCAGACGCCCACTCCAGCCCGGCCAGCGCACGGGGAAGTGTGAGTGCATGGGGCACAGGCACACAGGAGCTCCGCATCGCGCCCCCGTGTGGGCACACTAAATATACTCTAAAAAGCCTACTTTCTAAACTTCCACAAATGGACACACGCTGTCGCATTTTCTACTTCATTCCACTTTCTCTTTCAGGAAATTTCAGTCACCCCTAGTAAACTTCCAATGAAACCACCTTCTGTGGCCCTGCTGGGGGCCCTGCCAGTGGCCAGGCCAGAGCAGCAAAGCCGAGCTTTGGGCAGGGTCCAGCTGGTTCAGGAGCTCCATTCCCCACCCCAGCAGCAAAGCCCAGCCCTCAGCCTGGCCTGGCACAGTACCTGGAGGGAGGGTCTCCGCGCTCTGTGCTTTCTCCTCGCCGTTGCTGTGGTGAAGGTCTTTCTTTTTAACGGGGTCGATTTCATTCCAGTCCTCCTGGGGGAACAAAGACACCAAGTGAGCATGCCTCCAGCTGTCCGTTCCACACACTATGCCTTGCGACACCCGCAGACCCCAGGTTGCAACGGTAAGCAAGGAGAGCTCCAAGGCCCCTCCTGACAGCCCAAAGATGGCCCAAGGCCAGGGAAAGGAGTGTGGGAGAGGCCTTTCCAGGGAGGTCCGCACCTGGTCCCACAGGACAACTCTAAGGGTGTGTGGGACAGGCAGAGGGCTACGCAGTAGTCATGGCCACGAGGCGAAGGTGGCGCTGACATCCCAGTAATTTGTGGGCACCTTCTTGAGGAGCCTGGAGCCCTTCCAGCAGTTACACGGCCCATACTAACCCCACTGATGCCTGGGAAAGGTCCTAGGGCTGGCCAGGGGACAACCATGGGGCAGGGGCCTGGGGCTGGCCAGGCATGGCCATAGAGCAGGTGCCTATGGTTGGCTGGGGCATGGCCATAAAGCAGAGGCCTGGCCTGCTGGGGATGGCCATGTAGCAGGGGCCTGGGGCTGGCCAGGGGACAGCCATGGGGCAGGGGCCTGGGGCTGGCCGGGGACAGCCATGGGGCAGGGGCCTGGGGCTGGCCGGGGACAGCCATGGGGCAGGGGCCTGGGGCTATCTGGGGACAACTATGGAGCAGAGCTGAGGTTAAATACCGAGTGTGAAGGCTGAGCAGGACTCGGCTCCAGCAGACTTATCCCACTCATCTGGGCCAACAATGTGCTCTCACTGGTCAGCACTGGATCACGCCAAGGGAGAGCTCTATGACTACAGAACTCTTCAACCTGACTTCTGTGCACCAAGGGAGAAGGGGTCTCACGCAACCCAGGCAGAAGCCCCTGGGCCCCTGCTATCCACACATGGGATGCTGTGTGGCAGGACCCATCCCTGCGGCCCAGCCACTCCTGCCCTGCTTCAGGCACCGTGGGCCAGCACAGACTGCTGGCTTTTCATGGTATACAGTGAAATCGGCAAGAAAGGCAATTCCTGGGGCCTGGGCCAGCAGACTCCAACTCCAAGTGCAGCTTCCCTGCTGATAACCTGCTTCCTACTTGAGGGGTGCTGTGACTGAAGGGAAGCTGGCTGCAGCCCCCCACCTCAAGTAGCCTGTCCTTCCCTGGCTTTCAAAGCTGAGCAAAGCATGAAGTCTCTTACTGCACAGCCCTGGGAAGGCGGATGAAGCACACAGTGTGGGGCACCCACTGGGGGAGGGTATCCCCTCCGGCACACAGCCTTTCAGTTCACAGGTGCCTGGTAGTTAGGTGGTCGATCCCAGGCGGTAATAAACATGTTAAAATGTGTCTGTGTTACAACTGAAATTTCCCCCTCCAAAAGATTCCGGAAGAGATACTAGTGAGATTATTTGGTTGGTTATAAACTTGAAACTGACTCCTGGCAATGATTTTGCAACAATGTAGGCAAACACGCAGGAGCCAACACCTGCAGCAGTGAACACTGGTCCCTATGGGCTTTGTAACACTCAATCTGCCAGGTGTAGCGCTGCCAGGGTCCCCGTGCAGACTTTTAAATTAAGTGCTGATTTTTATTTTGTGGTTGCTTGTAGCATTTTGTGGCTAATAATTTCCCCCTCAGGCATCTGGCCTCCTCTAACATTGGCTACTGGATCAAACCATCTAACCTTGTATGGAATAAAACCTAAAGTCAACATTGCCCTGTCACTCTAGAATCAACTCATTATCTGTAGCAATGTCCAACTGAACATTTTTACTTCAACCATCTCTGTTTCCTCAAACAGTAAACATTTTCTTCCTCCCCATGTGGGAGCCTCCCTTCCGACAGACCCAGCGTAGCACGGTTCTGGTCCTGTAGTAAGAATTTGTGAAACCAAAGAGGTCAGGCAATCTGTCCAGGTTGCACAGCTGGTGATAAGCTGAAGCTAGGCCCTTCCTAAGTCAGAATGGGATGACGCCAGTGCTCAAGTGAAGCCAAGTCACAGGATGCATATTCTGAATATGTCACAAAAACCCAAGAATAGCTTGGCCTGGTGGCGCACATCTGTAATTGCAGCTACTCAGAGGCTAAAGCAGGAAGCCTGCAAGTTCAAGGCCAGCCTCAGCAACTTGACAAAGCCCTAAGCAACTTAGCAAGACCTTGTCTCATAATAAAAATTAAAAGTGCTGGGGATGTGGCTCAGTGGTTAAGAGCCACTGGGTATCCTCTGGTACAAAAGGAAAAAGAAACAAAATCTAAAATTATATTTCTAAGGGAACGTTCCCCAAGGACATCTGGTCCTGCCTCGAAGTCAGAACCGTACCCATCAGCCCTGCAGGAGGAGGAGGAGTGACCCCACGGGGCTGCTGCACACACAAAGAGGCCCATCCAAGAGCACCCTAAGCCTCCTCTTCCGGCATCGCTACCACAGCCTCACTTCACAGAGGAGGACGCCAAGGCCCTGGGTGCCGCTGAGCTGGAGCCAAGCGGCCACTACGCGGGAGCTCCCTCTCCCCCGTGAAGAGCCAGGCTAAGGGGAAGCAACCACTGACTGCCTGTCTAGGGGCACGGTGTGGCCACGTCAGCTCCTGCAGGCGGGCCCTGTGGGAGGCAGAACAAGGCACAGGTGCTGCCAGGTGCATAGGCAGAGGCAGGCAGTCGGGTCACAGCTATGCAGTCTGAAGCTGTGATCCAGAAACATCACTTTGCCTGCAGGGTGGGAATAGGCCAGAGGGCATGGGGGAGATGCCAGGCAGCCAGGTGGCACATGGTACAGGGAGGAGGCCAGCTGGGCCGGGACCAAGGCAGAGGAGCAGGTTGGCCGCCAGGAGGAAGGAGGGCCAGGGGAAGGGCCCAGGCTTCAGACTCCACTCTGGAGATGGGCCAGAGAACCAGAGGAGGCCAGGTAGGGCCTGGGGCAGCAGGAGGAGCGTGAGCAGGACACAGGAGGCCACTGCTGGGACAAGCAGAGGCTGCATATATGGTGCAGGAGGAGCCTGCTCCAGCCAGGCCTCAGGGCGCCATCTGACCCCAAACTAGGACTAGGCTGGCACCCGGGCCTCTGCCTAGCCCTCCCAGTGGCAGGTGAGTGCGGCTTGTACTGGTAATCTTTCACAGTTGGTGCCTCTTCAGCCACACATGGCCTCTGTGGCCCGAAGGCCATCTCCTCCTCCTGCACACCTGGCACCACCTGCAGCTGGCAGCTCGGACGCTACTCGGTGACAAACGCAGCTAAACATGCCTGGCCTACCTGCTGTGGCTTTGCGGCTTTGCCCACCTCCCAGCCCTCCGGAGACTCTGGACCACTAGCAGCCGCTGTCTGGACAGGAAATGGACCAAGTGAAGGTGGCTGAGGAGACTGAAGCCAGAGCCCCAGCAGCACCGGGCTGGGCCCCAGCAGGTGGGTGCTCCTCCCACAGACGGTGTGGCAAGGCCAGAAGAGCAGGGCCATGGCGGGTTGGGTGAGGCCAGAAGCTCCTGCCAGTCCCGCCCGTGATCCCTCCTGGCCTTCTCAAGACGCAGAATAGCTCCGCCCACAAAAGAGGATGCAGACACAGGAAGAAGAATGTGAAGTCCTTGAGGAGAAGTCAGCCTATCCATAGGTGGCAGGTGGACTTGGGTCTCCTCCATGGACACACACCTGCCCCCTTGACCCTCACCACATGCAGCCTGCCTGGCGCTAGGCAGTGCGGCACCCTGAGGTCACACTTGCCCCCAAGCCTCCTGATGCTGGGTGTGGTCTTCAAAGCAACCTTGTCCCCTGAGAAGAGCAGGGCCCTCCTGGCACTCGACTGGCCTTTGGTCCTCAGCATCTCTGGACCATGGAGATGCAAAGCATGATCCAAACAAGGACCAGGAAACCTAGGCAAAGTTCCCCTCTGTCCCCAGCCATCCCTCCAGGAACCCTGAGGCACTGGTGGACATGGAGGTCCCACATGGAGGACAGCGTGCATGACTGAAGTTGCTGTTCCACACACAGGACAATCCAGCTCGTTTCAACAGGACCTCGTAACTGGGGAGATGGCTCAGGGACAAAGTGTCCCTGGGTTCAATCCTTAGCGCCAAACAAAACAAAACCAAGGATTCAACAGCGCAGAGCATCCACGGCAGCAGGAAGGGTGCACTCTTGGCTTCAGAGCTCCCAGCAGCTTTCTGACAGAGGAGCCTGTTAATCTCCCCAAACAATGGGTGGTGGAGAAACCACTCTGGAGCCACCTGGCGGACAGTCCCATATGGTGCCTCTGCAAGTCTCAGAGGGACAGGCACCAACCACCCTTAAGAGTTCTACCAGACTGAGCTTACTGTGTTTGACAAAGGATCCCCCATAGCAGAGACCCCAGCTGGAGTCTGAAAGCAAGCGGGGCTGGGAGGCTGGGAGCTCAGACAGTGTCCTCAGATGAAGCTGTTGGCTCAAAAGGACACCCAAGTGCCCAGGGCCTGCCTCTGGAAGGAAGCAGCCCAGGTGGGTTCCTTCTCCAACACAAGGGAATGGGCTTCCTGAGGTTCCGGAGGCTCTTCTGCCCAGGCAGGAAGCCTCAGGGAGGGAGCAGGCGCTAAGGATTGAACCCAGGGACACTTTGTCCCTGAGCCATGTCCCTTGCCTAGGCATGGGAAGAGCAGGGGTGCTCACACACTGCTGTCACCACCACGGGAGTACCTCAGAGTCCAAGTGAGGGACAGACAGCAGCTGTCCATGAGGGGCAAGGGGGCTCAGGGCCACCCTTACTGGTCAGACATGAGCACTAGCCCCCTCCCAGCCATGCGCGAGACCCAACAGCTTCCGGACATTTTGCCAAAACCCACAGTGGAAGGCAAGTCTGATGCAGACACAGTCACGTGACCCAAGTGCATGGCGTAAGTTCCCAAGGCTTTTACAAACATGATGTGCTCTGGAACTTTGTTTGTTTGTTTGAATACTGACACCAACCTCCAAAATTGTGTTTTGGCTCTACTTAAAACTGGGTCATGACTCAGAACTTAAAGAACTTCCCCCAGCCTGGCTTTGGCGTCTGGCACTTGACTTAGAGAAGCAAAAGGCCTCAGTAGCACCCAACAGGGCTCCTTGTCCCTTCCACAGGCCATGAGGTGAGTATGGGAGAAGCAGGGTCTTCCAGGGGCACCTCAGGGAGTGGAGGTGTGCAAGGCCTTCCTGCTCCTTAAGGAGACAGCACTGCTTCAGATAGGGCCAGAGCCACTTGTCATCTGCAACACCTATTACGCATCCCCTCCAAGGAACATGAGCCAGGCATCACCTCCAACAAAAACAGGCTACACGTCACCACCAAGAAGCACAGGCCACTGGGGGCCGGTCCTGGCCACACGCCACACAGCACATGTTCTGCGCCTTTCCTCTCCTGGAATCCGGCAGTTCTCTGGCAGCAGGATGCCGGTCCCTGCAAGGACCTGTGTGACGTGTGCTCAGGAGGCTGGCTGAGTGTGGGGAGGCCACGTACACCCTGGCCCAGTCTGGTCATGGAGAGCGCAACAGCCTCCTACGGACACCTCCTCAGGAGACAAAAATGCTGTGGACACTAAGGGGATGCTGGAAACATGAGGTCAGCTGACACAAAGTTCTGGAGGGGGAAGCCACACACGCTCTGCCCACAAGGCAGCAGGTCCCCTGCTTGGGAAGCGACTCCTTGCCTTCCGTCCACCTCCACACATAAGAAGCACAAAGACCCTTTTTGCCTCCTGGTAAGGAGGAGGAAGGGAAAATGCCATTTCCAGCCCAGACAGAACATAAGCTTGCAGAGTGGCAGAGAAAAACAGCCCCGCCGGAGCACCGAGCCACAGCCCACAGGTCAGCAGCAGCCACTCGGCACTGCAGTGGCCTGGACCAAGGAAGATGTGGCCTCTGCCCCAGGGACCCGAGACAGTGCAAGGGTGCTGTCCCAGGGTGGGAGGACAAGGTGGGGGTGCTCCAGGCGCAACAGGAGGCAGTGCAGACGGCAGCAGGACAGATGGCCACATGTTCAGCCCCTGTCCACAGGCACCTCTTGCCTGGGCCTGGACCTGGGCCTGGGCCTACACGCACATGGGGGGTGACCTCACTAGGCAATCTCCCTCAAGACCCAGGGAGATCATCAGCTGTCAAGGACATGCTTGCAGGCCAACGGTTCAGAACCCACAGCAGGTTCAGAGGCTGCCTTCAGGGCCCCCACCTTGGGAACCCCATGGCCCTGGGATGCCACCACCTGCTACAAACCCCGACACCCTCAGGGACCCCCCTCCAGAGGAAACGCCCTAGGGACACCAGCCCCTCCCCCCACTAACCCCACGCCCCCAGCATGTCAGCTGGCTGCTCCCAAGCTCCCCTGCTCCTCAGGACAGTGCCCTAAGCCCCTTGTCTGACTGCTGCCTTCTCCCTGCCCTGCACGGGAACAACCACACAGGCTAGTGGCGCTCTCTTTGAGGCAAAGCAAGAAAACGACACATGGGTTTGCTTTAAAGTATGCCAGCCCCTTCCCAGAAAAGCATGCTGGGCAATGGACCCGCACAGCGCTGGAATGGCAGATCGCACTACCAGGAGCACTTCTGTGGCATGACACCCCCCCCCATGTGGCGAGGACCAGAGCCACCCACTCGGAAGCCGACCATCCTCAGCTTTGGCCACAAGTGCACAGGTCGTACTGCATCTGTGCAGATTGGTGAGAGGAGCTGTATCCTCCAGTTTTGTTCGCAGGGACGAGCCAGGACCCAGCTGTGGTAACTACCATCTCCATGGACCATCAGGACATCCTCTTCGGCTTTCAAAAGTAGCCTGGCCTGACCCGTAAGTCACAGTCACTCTAGGTACAAGGAAGGAGCCATCAGGTCCAGCTCTCTGGAACCAGCACAAGAAGGCAGCTCTTCCCCAACCTTACTCCAGCAGCCTCAAGGTGGAGAAGCGCTGACCATGTCCACAGCCGCTCCTGTGGCCTGCCCATCCCTGACCACCCACTGCACTGATGGATGAGCACCCTCCAGACATCGAGGTGCAGCACTGCCTCCCGCAAGGGGCTGTCTAAAGGAGCCAGATTCAAGGTTGGCACTGGCGTCACTGAAAGCAAAGTTCAACTCACGCACGGGATGAAGAATAGCCGTCTACAGGTGAGTCCTGGAACAGCAGTGGTGCTGGGCACAGCAGGACATCCCAGCACGCCACCCTCGTGTGTGGCACAAATACTTGGGTGAGCAGAGCAACAACTGGGGCCTGGGGAGGCCACACCCATCAACAGTGTGTGGGGCGAACATTTAGCAGGCCATGAGGACAACGTGCTGCCCAAGCCCGGAGGAGCCAGTGCTGGAAACCAATGCCTTCTCCTCGGCCCACAGCACCTGCCTCTGTAAAGACACCTGGCATGGGATGTGGGGAACGGGACAGGTGCACACACCATGCCCGCTGCTACTGCCAGTGGCCATCCTGAGCTGCTTCCTGCCGCTGCTACACAACCAACTTCTCCTGTAGTAGCACCCCCTCCTCCACAGAAAATCTTAACTAAGCTTCTCCAAAAACCTTTACCATAATTGATTTTAGGACTATCAGCAAAAGAGTCTCTACAAAAGAGTTCAATGTAGGTAAACTTCCTATTTTCCTATTGCTCTATTACTTGGCCACTGGCCTGGAAGAGATCAGCACTCCAGGTGCTAAACACCCCTTGACTAGATTTTCAAACATTTATCCAGTATAGGTTGCAGAAGTGTGTTTGCAAATGTAAAGTGTGATTAAAAAAAAAAAAAAAATCCTTTAACAAGGCCTCTGGCCTTCAGCTGGGCTTCACACAGATGTCTACATTTCTAAAAGAAGTTACCAACTGGGCTCCATGGTAACGGCTGGCAGGGGGATGAAGGAAAGGGGAGAAGCAGCTCTCCCCTTCTCAGGTGTTGTCCTTGAAGGGTTAACTTGCCTAGAACAATGAAAGAAAGAGCTCCTTTTATGTGAACTTCTGCAGACTATGAACTTCTGAGCCCCTCCTCTTACATGCTGGGTATAAAGTTCTGAAACTCCCTGAACTCCAGGTTCAGGGGGATTGAATGATTATAGTGAAAGCTTTGCCCTCTGAACCTGGCTATAGCCAAACAAACCTGCTTCCTGTTCCTACCTGGTGTCTTGCCTCATCTGTCCCCTGCAATACTCCAAGTAATAAACTTATCCAGGGAAACTACAGGTTCTCTGTCCTCATTTTTCAGATGCAGAGACAAAGCTAGAGATAGGAAGGCCCAGGCCTTGCTCATCACTGAGGGGGAGACAGTGTCTGGTCCCCCAGCACCCAGAGGCCCCTGCCAAGAAGGGACAAGTGGGCTCTGGTTTCAGACTCAGGGTCCCAAGGCCCCAGAAGCCAAACCAAGCTAGCAGTGTGCTCTCCACCAGCTACTAGAGATAGGCTGCTGCTCCAAAGAGCAGCCAGGGGCAAGGAACTAGGCTCACTCCAACGGAGGGCACTTTCTCCTGGTGCACAGCCACTTGGAAGAGAACGCTGGTGCTAAGATGAACACAAAATGCACCACTTGTGGGCAGTCAGGGAAACCTGGCCTTCCCCATAGGCCCCAGGTGAGGCAGAAGGATAAGTAGCAGCTGACCAGCAAGGGCAGGAGCAGGAAGCAAAATGGTGAAGAGTGTCTCAGGAAGGAGGTGAAGGCACAGGGCCCGCCCCACCTATGGAAAGTGATGGGGCCATAGGCTTGGGCTGTGCAAGCTGCAACAGCCCTCAGAGAGCCTGGGCAGAGTGCTGTGGGGGGACCATGGTGCACATGCCCAATGCCACCAGCTGCAGCAGCCCTCAGAGAGCCTAGTGGCAAATGTTACGGTCGGTGCACCTCACCATTTTAAGAAAGAGAAAGGATCACAGCGAGGGTGCACATGCCCTGGGGGTCACCACCAGCAGTCATGCGTGTTCTACATGCTCCAGGTCTCTGTGGGCTGCTCCAACACATGCATTCACCATGGCTGTGAGATGTTCTCAACACTGGCACCAATCCAGAGCCGGAAGGATGCAGCTCTTCAGAGCCACCAGGAAGGGCCAGGAAAACCGAGTCTGCTTCCAATAGCATCGCTGGGTGATGAGCAAGGGACCCTCCACACACGCTTACCCCCAGTGACTGGAATGGAGAGACAGCCACATTGGAATCGCTTTCCTGCTGAACTTCGAGCACTCACTGACACTGGGCAGACAGGTCCCTCCCTGTCCTCAGGCGGGAGAGCAGCAGGACACAGGAGAGAGAATGCCTGGCACACCTGCAGAAGCATGCCACTCGGCAGACCCAGGCGGAGGAGCGGGGCTTCTCCCAGGCACACTCATGCACTCCCAGACCTGATGCTGAATTTCCTGAGCAACAGGTGGCAGCTTCACACGGGAGGTCACAGCTCCCGCACTACCTCAGGAGGGCAGTCATGGCCATCGAGACACTCTGTCCAGAGGCAGGGGGTGGTGCACAGTGGAGCAGAGCCAGGCAGGACAAGTCCCCGGCCAGACCTCCCAGCCACATTATTGTTCGTTTACACACACACCCTAACAGAGACCATCCAACTAGGAAGCACAACTGGCAGGATGATCTATCCCCTGAGCACAAGCCGCCCCTTCACACTGCCCCTGCCTGCTGAAGACCAGAGGCCAGCCCCGCTGCCTAGGGACAGAGATGAGTTGGCAGTTAGGAAGCTGGCCCCAGGACAAGGAAAGGGAGGCTGGGGAGCAGAGAAGCTGCAGGCAGCATGGCCAGCAGAAGATTCTTGTCTGGCTGTGTGGACATGGCAGCTAGGCACTGACTCTGGCCTGGGTAGCTGCCCAGTACCTAAATTCAGCTGGAGCACTTCATCTTCCTGGGCACTGCAGCACTCTGCAGCTCTGTGGACCTGGGAGGCCACGGCCATCACCAACCTCACGCCAGTAGGCATTTCCACAGCGACCCGACAAGCACATCTCCAGAAGGCCATGGACATTGGGTCACAAGGTGGAGGCAAGAAGATGTGGAGATCGGGCTCCCTTAACAGGCCCTACGCTGCCCACCTTCGGGCTCGCTGCCCTGTGTGCAGCCCCCTGGAATGGCACACACAGGAAAAGCCCTCTCTTGCCTGTCCTCTGCACTGGCCACGTTCCTGCCACTTTACTGTTGGTGGAAGGGCCACTGGCCTGGCAATACAGGCAACCGAGGGTCCAGTAGCACAGAACAGAAAGCAAAGGCTGTGCCAGCCTCAGCTGTACCAGGCAGCAGCCCACAGTGAGTGAGTACAGCCCCAGTCACAGAACCAGTCCTGACAGAGGTGTCCAGCACCACACCATTCCCAAGAAACTAGGAACCTGAGGAGGAAGAAGAGCTGCCAACATACCTGGGCTGTGTCCACGGGTACTCGGGGGCTGGCCTCTACAACCACCCTCTGCCCACACTCAAGAGCACATCACCTGCAGCTGCTGTCACTCAGGCACCAGGCTTGACAAGAGGGTCCCCACGCACTGGATCTGGGCTGTTCAGTTCTGGTTTGCCCCAGCTTGCCACACTTGGGAAAGAAAGGCCTCCACACCTGTGTCCACACCACCAGGCCCAGGGCCAGCACGACTCAAAGGCTGTCAACAGGGAGGTAAGGACCTGCAAGTCCAGGCCACGCCACACAGTCACAGCATGGCCTGAGTGGCAGAGGCTGGGCAGTGACAAAGACAGGTGAATACCTCGTCACGAGGGACACACATGGAGGGCAACTGCTTCAGCACCTAGATTGAGACCTTCAGCTGGCACTGACCCTGGTTCTCACCCAAACCTGCTCACCTGAATATGTGACTCCAAGACAGGGTCCTCCACCTGCTCAGGAAGAGGGGTGTGGCCAGCTGAGTGCTGCAGGGTCTCAGCAGACATGCTGCTGAGCTCTGCACCCAGTGTCCCCATCAGGACAAGGCATGCAAGCAGAGCATGGCATACAAATTGGGGTGCTACCCTCCTGCGTGATCACCAAACCAATCCAGCAGATAAAGGGAGAAAGGACTCAGGAGGCATCAGGATGAGGTGTTAACTGCTGCCAGATCAAAACTAAGGCTCTAGGGAAGAGCAGCAAGGACTTCCTCCTGGGCTTCAGACAATACCTCCAAAGCCTAGTCAACAGAAGCCAAAGGAGACTCGATTTTCATTAATGAAGGGAAAGAAAAACTGTGATTCGCGGCCCTGGAGGCTGCCTGGCCAACAACCCCCAGCTGCACCCTGTTGGCAGGCCCTCCGCCAGCCAGGGCTGCTGGCCTGCGCACAGCAAGTGTCTGCCCTCTGGTGGCTCCCTGCCCTGCAGAGCAGACCCAGCCTTCCTGAGGCCTATGATAGAGCCCAGGGGAGCAAGGCAGGTAAGGCTGAGGCCTGCTGGTGCTCACTGAGTGCCATCAGGCTCCCTGAGGAGAGGGTGTGACGCGGGTGGAGGGGCGGCCAGCCTTCTTTTGCTCTGTGAAGCAGCTCAGCGGCTCTTGCCAACGGCCTTGGTCCAGCGAATGCCACTCACTCTGCTGTGGAGGCCATGGTGGTGACTGTGCCCACACATGCCTCGAGGGGCTGCCACACCCTAGTTCCCAAGGCTCCAGAACACAGCTCATTGGCAAGGCAGCAGTGTGACCTCTCAGGTGGAGGCTGTGGGTCCAGGAGGTGGTGGCCACATGCCTGCTGGAGCTCCCATCAGGAGCTGATGGCAGACAATCCTCTGGACTCAGGAATTCTGAAACACCAGGTTCAACACCTAGGAGCATAAGTCCACAGCTCCAGTGAGGCTCAGCCACATTCCTGAAGCCCCCTGCCTGGGCCAGCCATCCAACACCGAGGAAAGGGGCACAGGCCAACTGGGCTTATTGAAGGCAGAAGGAAGTGAAAACATGGCAATGGGGTGTCTTCTCATTCTATCTGACAGAAGAGGACACTAAGGCTGAGCCTCAGGTCCGCAGCAATAAAGCCAAGCCTGCCACAGGCAAGAATCCCATCTGTCCCGGGGGCAGAAGCATGGACCACGGGGCTTTGAGTCTCTAGCCCCTGGTATAAGCTCCACCTGGAAACCAGGTCTGGCAGCTTCTGTGGCTCTGGCCCAAGAACCCGCTCAGCAGGGTCTACACTCCTGCACCAGCAGAGTAGAGACAAAAGTGGGAGCACAGGTCCTGCCTGCGATGGGCCCAGAGCAGTCACAGAGACAGTGGAGCTCGGGAGTCTGCAACATGAAGACACCATGCATCAGAGAACAGAACGTGGGTGTCAGGGACTGTCCTCCAAACCCCGGAGCCCGAGCCCCACTGCACACTCACACAAGCGTCAGGACCAGATGCCAGCGCCAGTGAGCCAGGGTGCTGGCCCCTGTCAACTGCTCAGAGAGGTGCAGGATGGGCTTCCACTGATTCTCCCTGGAGGTAAAATGATGGCTCATCTTTCAGCTCTGAGCACCTGGGTGCACAGTGATATCCCCTGGCTTTGGAACTGCCATCAAGAGGACTGTCAACACCCTCAGAGAGCTGGCCTGCATGACCTCCACGACAGGGAGGTGGGCAGTCCCAGCTCATAGGGCTCACACTCCAGTGGAGGCAAAGCCAGAGGTGTGTCCAGGAGCCTGGACCAGACCTGGGCCCTCCAGCATTGGACCTGTGGGAAGAGCCCAGTACTGAAGTGCAGGCCACCAGCAGAGATGCTTTCTGTCACAGGGCAGAGAAGACAAGTGAGACGTCCTGAGCATCGCAGGGGAGAAGGGCTGGAAAGAGCCAGTCCCCAGCCTCAAGAGGAGCCGGTCCCACCCCCACCGCCATCCCCCCAGCCCAGCACCGGGATGGCCGCTCGAAGCCTTCAAATAGCCATTGTGCCTGGACCAGCACAGAAGGGGGACAATGGTGATCTCTACTCCAAATGCCAAACAAATTCAGGAGGATGAAGGGCAAGCCAGCCAAGCCCGAAAGGACACGTGAGCACTCACTACCACCTGACCTCCACGTGCGGAGGGCTCTCCTAGCCAATAGACGATGGAAAACTCAGGAACTGTGAGAATCTGACCATGTGAGTTCACACTCCCTGCTTAAAACAAGTCTGGTGGAAACATTAGCAAAAGTGTCACAACCAGCTGGGTGTGGTGGTGCACACCTGAAACCCCAGTGGCTCAGGAGGCTGAGGCAAGAGGATGATGGGTTCAAAGCCAGCCTCAGCAAAAGCAAGGAGCTAAGCAACTCAGTGAGACCCTGTCTCTAATAAAATACAAAATAGGGCTAGGGGGTGTGGTTCAGTGGTCGAGTGCCCCTGAGTTCAATCCCTGGTACCCTGCCCCTCCAAAAAAGGTGTCACAACTTGCCACATGCACCCAGAACGAGGTGACAGGAAACCCAACTGAGACCAGCACCCACAGGGGACCTGAGGGACTAAGATCAGCACCTGTGGGAGGGGCTGAAGAGCACCACTGACACCAGAGCTGTCCGTTGACCCAGCGTCCAGAGCAAGCCAGACAGCTCTGACAAACACTGAGGCATATGTGGTCCCTGCTGGGGCTAAGGGTGCTGGCACAGGTGGGGAGGACTGAGGCTCAGGAAGGCCATCCTGAGAGAAAAAAGGGTCTTCCAGAGCAGAGAGGCTGGGGACAAAGGGCCAGGAAGAAAGAGGCTTCCACCCATCATGACTTGGGCTCCTCTGACACTTCGGGGCACATGCCGGAGAGAAGGGACGACCCCCAGGGTCCTCGAACAAGGCCCTTCTCTAGCTCAGGACCACAAGCAAGCCCAGACACCAACCCCAACCCAGACCCCGGTGGGGCCTCAGTTAATATGCAGAGAGCCTGCAAGTGGAACAAGCCTCTAGGAGCTCCGTGAAGGCCAGCCTCGACGTGGCCTTGGCAAGACGGCTAAAGGCAGGATTTCGGGGAGATGGGAGGCAGAACTGGATGGATGACTGCACTGCGCTGGCCATGCATGCAGACCAGTGGTACAGGTCAGAACCTTCGAACCCCAGACTCTCGCAAAGACGCGGGCAATCAGCATATGCTGCTGCCACCCAGTCCCGGGAGTTGCCCCCTGTGAAGCCGTCGCCGAGTGGCTGCAGGGACCTCCACAGCAGGCTCCAAGGCCCTGGGCCCACCGGCAAGCACCTGTTTCTGAAAATGGGTAGCAACCAGTCTCAGCCTAAAGCATGGACACTGCGGGTGGCCATGCTTGGTGACTTCATCCTTGGTTAGAAACTCAGAGGCTCTGAGCAGCATGGCCAGGCAGCAGGGTTCTGGGCATACTGCACACCCTGCAGCTCCTGCCAAGACCAAAGGTCATGGGAGGGCGCCATCTCTGCGGACACGCACACCCTTACAGCCACCTCCGCACGAGTAGCCACCGCACAGCCCACCTCGACCTGAGCCCAAAGGAGTTACCAACGAGAGGTCACAGGCCTTTTCACAGCCCGCCAAGAGTTCAATGAGCCACAACCCATACCAAGATGCCAACCAGCCTCAGCGGATGCCAATGTCAGGGGTATGTGCAGACAGTGGTATGGACCACACACCACGTGCAAACACACATACCAAATCCACAGCTCATCCCCAACCACCATGTCCAGATGACAAAATCAGTGTTGCCAGGGCCTTCAAATGCTCTGCAGGGACACCCACAGGTACCCTTGCACGCTCCTGCACCCAGTGGGTACCTGGACTGACCCCATACCGCAGAGAAGAACTGTTAAGAGGCACAGGTAAGAATCAGGAAAAGTACCAGACTTCCTGCAATTCGTCCCTCCATGCCGCAGAGAGACCAGCCAAGAGAGGCAGGCCTCAGACCTGGGGTTCGTCCTTAGCCTCAATCCAAGGAGAAAGCCTTCCTAGGAGAAGGGCAGGCAGCTGGCCCCTCGCCCACCGACATGCCCAGGAGGTGCACCGCCTCCCTGCCTGTGCATGCCTCGGGCTGCCAACCCCAGCTGACCTGCTCTCAGAGTCTGCAGCCCACTTGAGAGCTAAGGGCAGCCCTGGAACCACGTTCCCACCACAGCCTTGCTGCCCTCTGCCCACCGGGTGGCCACACACAGCCCACTGCTCCTTCCACACCACTGTGGGCTGGTGGCACTCCTCCTGGGCCTCACCACAGACATGGTTCTGGGAGGGCTGGCCATAGGGACACCTTGGGGGAGAAGTTCCAAGCAAGCCATGTGGTGGTGTGACCCATATCCTGCGGCATGCTCCAGCCCCTCAGCCTGGGGCTGTCTTGCCATCTGTGGACCCAGAAATCCTGTTATTTTATCTGTAAATATTTTTGTGTGTGTTTGTAAATACTTTTGTGTGTATCTCTTAACCTGTAGTATCATAAGTCATATTTAAAAAGCAATAAACAAAGGCTCTAACGTTGTAAAATACTGTTCAAATTTTTTATTTTAGTTTTTTCATATTGGTCTCAAACTTGGGATCCTGCTGCCTTAGTCTCCTGAGTTGTTGGAATGGCAGATGTGACACTGTGTCCGCTGGTCCTCTAGATGATGATGACTGTCCTTCTGCATGCGTCTGCTGTTCACCTATCCCTAGGTGCAAGGCCAGGCTGTCATGCAGCTGCCACCAGCCTCATGCCAGGCACTGTGCCGACTTTCCAGGTCTGTTGTTTGGTCCTCAGAGTGACCCTGGGAGGTGAGACCTTTGGTTTAGATCTTGAAACAGTGGAGGGCCAAGGCTAGAGTGGCAGGGCCAGCACCATGTCACTACACAGGGTCACTGTGCCAGGCCCTCAGGCTCTGGCAAGAGAGTCTGGCTCACTGTGACTCGGATGCAAGTGACACTGAAGGGACCACCATGGCAAGGGCACCACCACACCTACCAGAGTGGTGTGCACGCTGCGTGGTGGAGCCTCACACACTGACACTCGCTGCGTTGTCAGTACTTGGGACAGCCCACACGGCCCACGATGGAAGCCTCCCAGTGGGTGAGCAATCCGTGGCAGGCCATCAGGTAGAACTAAGGAGACAGTTGCTCCCGAGGCACAAAGTCACAGCAACCCTAACTGCCTGCCATCACGAGGACCAGGCCTGAACAGCCACTGGTGAACACAGCAGGTTCTGGGCTATGCTGCAGGAAAAGCCAGCACTGTGGAGACAATCACAGGCCAGCGGCAGAAGGGACGAGGCGGGTGGGGCAGTGGGGACAGGCAGAGTCTGAAGGCTTCCCGCAGTGAGCCTGGCCCCTACCCACAGGTAAGGAGTAGGACAGGATCCAGCCCAGCACGTTCGTGCAGCCCCAGACACACACTAAATGCACCTAGCGTGAACTACAGCCTCTGCATGACAGCATGATCTGTAGACAGGAGGTCACCCACAAGCAGGGTCCTTCAGCTGTCCCCTGGGCTCTCGGGGCCCAGGATTCTGGGGGTTGCAGGCCCGTGGGTATTTGAAGGTGCAGCTTCAAGAAGAGCAACTTGTACTCAGGGTGCCAGCATGGGCACCAGGCACAGCCTTGGGGGCACCCCACGTGGCACACCTGTCACTTCTCTTCCCAAATGAGACTGAGGCTCAGATGCAAGGGTGCCCGCTAGAGAGGTACCCAGCTGGAAGCCAGGCAGGTAAGACTCCCATGTCCAGCCACCAAGCAGGAGGACCACTGCCTACAGAGGAAGGCTGTGAGGAGCCAGCGCCCCCCAACCCCCCATAGCCCCACTACAGCCAAGGGGTCCTGTCGGCGACCCCGCCTACCTGGCTGCGGGGCCTGTCAGACTGTGCAGAGGGGCCCAAGCTGTGGACAAGAATATGAAGCAAGAGGTCTGCCCACACCCAGAGAGAATCCAAGGGGCATGTTTCCTGCCCAGTGTGCACATAGTAGAGAGCAGGAGGAGCCAGAGAGGGCAGGGCCCGGGCAGAGCAAGTGGGCGTGATGCCCATCCTGACAAGCTGCACCTTCAAATACCCACCTTCACTAATTCACTGAAGAGGAGCTGCCCTCGCCTCACAGATGGCCAAGGTAGAGAATAAGCAGTGAACACCTAGCCAGGAAGGTCATGGGGTCTGGAGCAGTGGAGCAGGGCAGAGAAGCCAGGTGCCCACTGCATCTCGGCTCTGCACAGGCAGGCTGCACACAGCACTGCACCCTGGACTCTCCCTCAGAGACATCCTTCTCACCCCACTACAAAGACACATCTGTCTCATCACTCCACCGTGCTCCTGGTGGCAGCCTCCTCCTCCTCCTGCGCTTCCAGGACAAGCACGCTGTCTATAGCATACTCAGCCACACCTTTCAGTATTCCTCTGTCGGCACCTGCACATGAACTCCAAGGGCACCGCACCACAGAGGGAACCACCTCTAGTAGGGTTTGTGTGTAGGTACAGGAAGGCTTGTAGATGGCATTAAAAAAAGAAAGAAAAAGCCCACAATTATCATCAGGCCCAAGTGCAGTTAGCCTCAATCAGAGAGCACGTTGGGGCAGGTTCAGATGGCCTACTGGAGGTGGGGTGCCTCTGATCCCTGCTCCACCCATCACTCCAGAGTTGCTCCTGCCTGGCCAGCAGCATCTCCCCACAGCCACACACAAAGCTGCATGGAGCCAGCTCGTGGGAGGAGACCCCCACCCACAGCGCCGCTGCAGCCACTCTGCAGCCACCCACGTCTGACCACAGCCAACCAGGCAGGTGATTGGTTTTTCTCCCCAGTCTGAGCCTGAAGATGGAAACCAGCTCAAGGTCACCTTTCCTAGGGACTAAAGGGGTGCTTCAGGAAGGGAAGGCAGGATGCTGAAGCCCGTGGCCAATTTCCCTGGATGGGAAGCCGGGCACTGTCCCCACTGCGCCAGGGTGCCTGGGGATGGAAAGGCACGAAGGTCCTCTGATGTGCAAGCTGAGACACAGAGCGTGACTGAGATCCACAAGGAGACTCCGTCCAGGTTCTGCAATCCAAGGAATGATTACCAAATCATAGAAGGATGCAGCTGGCTCCTCTCTGCAAACAGCTCCTCCTAAGGTTTTCCTGGGCAGCCTTGCTGAGCTGGAAGAAGAGGCACTGGCCTCCAGGTGCAGCCCGATGGGATGGTGAAGCCTGTTCCACAGCGCTGCTCTGAACAGTCTCAGGAAATCACCACCTCCTGGTGTCACTGCTACAACAGGTAAACACGTCACTCCTCCCAGGCCAGGAGAGTTAGGGCACCTTCTCCAAGCTACCTTCTGAGGATGCCCGACTCCTCCTCTGGCCTACCCACTCCCTGCCCCTCAGCAGCTCACTGTCCACCACCAATGCTGTCACTCCCCAGAGTCTGTGTTCTTCAACAACCATGAAAGCCCGGGAGGGATGTAATCTGCTCCCTCCCTCTGATGAATTGCCACACCAAGGCCACGCCTGTCCCAGTAGGCCTGCGTAGCCCCTGGAGGCATAGGCGCAATGTCCATCTACCTTGGCAAACAATAGTCCTTCAAGGACTCCGAGATGGAACCCTGAGGAGTGAGCCTTCCACTGAGAGCTCTCCCAGGAATTAAGCCCAGTGCTAAGGCTGAGAGGCAAAGAATTTCCAATACACAGCTTCACTCCTGAGGCTTAACAGCTGCATTTGTTGGAAGCTGCAGCCTTTTTGGGCAGGCACTCCCTGGGCTGCTCCTCTCCAGCCTAAGAATCCTGGGTAGCCAAGTGGCGCTGGAGACCCCAAAATAATAAGCACGTCCACCTGCCCTCGGGGGCTTCGTCCAGCATCCCCTTTCCCACCTTCAGAAGGGAGAGTCAGCCTGTGTTTCAGGGAAATAGTGCTTCTTTTGAGTCTTCTCAGTCCCTAAAGCCCACTGGCCCAAGATCAGTTCCTCTGTTGGACAGTCTGTCCACATCACCTGCAGAGGGGTTTCGCAATCCTGCTCGCCCCACCTTTAGGAGTGAGCACGACACAGGTGTGTGCATGAGCATGCCTCCCACACTCCCTACACAGGCACACATGTCTGCACACGCGTGTGCACTGGCATGAACACACATGCACACATACACGCTTTGGATGGACGCCCTGCATTCGCAGGATGCTGCTCTAACCTGAGGTCTTTGTGATCCTCTGCTCTTGATGCCTGCTCATCTGCAGCGTTAGCTGAAAGACACCCGTACCTCCAGGACTGCTGAGAGGATGGAGCGCCACCCTGGTGTCCCCACACCCTCAGGGCCAGGTTTGTGGCCAGTGCAGCCACCCATGTCCTTTAAAGCCATTTGAGAAATCCCTAAACATGCCTTCAAATTCAGAAAACAGTGTTTAGGCAAGTTCCCTAGAGTCTCAGAAAACTACCATTGCCACAGGACCTGGCCCTTCGTCACTCACTTATTGGACAACCTGTTGACTCCGGTTTCATGCTGCACACGGCGAGGAGCTGGTAATGCAGTGTGGAGGGGCCAGGACGGTGGCGGACAGGGTGCCAGTAACCAAGTACTCTCCTGGGCAGACCTGACACTAGGCCTCAGGACATCCCACAGGCTGTCATGGGAAGAGGTTGATCCTTCCTGAGGGTTCCAGGCTCAAAGGGGACTGAACCCTCTGGGTTCAGTAGACTGTTGCAGAGAGGGACACTGTCCACAGCAGCTCCTAACATGACTGACAGCATGCTTGGCAGCCATCACCACATGGCAGATGTCCCCCCAGGAACTGAAGTGATCACAGCTAATGCACAGTGGACCTTCTCAGGCAGAACGCTGAGAGGCCAGATCCCAGAAGGACTCTCAGGAACCAACCTAGATGTGCGGAGGGCTCCCCGGAGTGGAGGTCTGCAGGCAGAGCAGCAGGGCTGTGGACACCGGGGCCTGGGGAAGCACTTCACCAGCACACGAAGGTCTCGAGACACTGTAACACAGCATGTGCCAGACTCTGCTGACCCCACTGTGCTCCTGCCATCCCACGCCCTCATGTCAGGGTCTGGAGTCCCAGACCATGGAGGAAGAAGCAGAGTGGCCTGTGCCCATGAGTGGCCACGGGCAAGATGGTGCCCTTGAGGAGGCAGGCCTGTGCAGGCAGATGTGGCACTTCAGCCAGCAGATGCACGGGCAGGGGCTGGAGCCCCAGGGAGGAACAGGAGCTATAGGAGCTGAAGGTCTCTGCTCAGAAGGTGAAAGCCATGGCCAACAAGGCTACTGGCGCTCTGGGCTCCTCCTCTCACACAGGGACTTGAGATCGGGAGCACTTCCACTAGACAGAGTCTGGCCTGCTTGAGTCTATTGGCCCATCAGGTCCACCTCAGATAAACCACCTCGTGTCCAGCACACATCTTGGTGAACCCCGTCAGGCCTCAGCAAGTGTACCCTGGGAACGGACAGACAAACCTACACGCTGCAACTCAGGAGCATATGGCCTGAAAACAATGCTGTCCCTCAAGATGGACCTCTCACTTCACAGGGAGGGGAGCCCAAGGAGGAAGAGGAAGTGTCCAAGGCAGCAGAGTCCATGGCTCCCCTCCTCCACCCAGGCCAGGGAATCTGGCGGCCCCAGGCCAGGCTTTGACCAAAGAGCTACACACAGCCCCATCTAGTTTAATTCTGGCCACGCAGAGTGAGGATAACGTGTCTGAAGCTTCTAGAATCAAACCTGCCAAGTCGCTACTGGAAAACTTATCATCTGGTATGAACACTCAGAACTAACTGGCTACGACTAGAGCATTTGCACTCCTTCCAGAGTGTGCTCCTACACGTTGACTCTCTTAGCTGCTGAAACCGAAGCAGAACCAGCTGTGGCCTGGCAGAGGACAACCTGAAGACTCTGCACCTGGGAGGGGGACAGGGCATGTCCTACAGCGCTCCCCCAGGAGAGGGCACCCTCTTCTCCCTTGGAGGACAAGGTACAGAGCTTTGTTTTAATGTTAAAATGTAAGGAAGAACAGTGCAAGATCCAAGCGCTCACTCCAGGCGCCATCCATGCACACGTCACAGAGGCTCAGCCTCAAGAGGAGGAGCACTCAGGCCCTTGCCACACGAGGATCCTGAGGACCAGCACCAGAGACCCGCATGACTCCAGGTACACAAGCTGAGCACGACAGCAGAGTAGAGGCCTCTGGAGCCGCAGGAATCACTGTGGGGACAGCCAGCCTGGGGGAGGAGAGGGTTCTGGAGTAGGTAAACGGATGCTGCACAGACACACACTCAATGCTCAGACTGCACACTTAGGCACGGTTAAGAAGACAGATTCTATGTTCCCCGTGTTGGGCCACAACTTGGGGATGTTTCTAAAGCTAGCTCCCCTTCAGCTTCAGGGACCAAAATGAGTTAACACATACAAATGCATTTTGCATAAAGGAGAATGAACATTTGTGAATGCCACTACATAACCAGATTGCACACAAAAGAATAGAGGGAAGCCACCAGCCAATCTCAGGGCGGCAAGACAGGTTCTCCTGTGCACAGAGCAGTGGCTCAATAGCTGGACCACATCTGTCCCTAGGGCTCAGCCCTCGGCCTGCCCAGGCCCTCCAGGCCCTGGGCTGGAACTCTGCAAACATGCTCCTTCCTCTCCCACCCATCCACCTCCCCATGAGCTCAGAGACTGCTCACTCCAGGAGCCATTCCCGTGTGCTGGTGTGCTAGCTGGGCGAGTGAACCTCCCACAAATTAAGCCTGAAAAGAAAGTGTGACCCGCAGGTTGCAGGTCTCGGGTCCTCTGATTGTATGAAAGTCAACCACATCAAACCACTGAACTTGTCCTGCCTTTGAGGAGAGATGGATGGAAAGACATCAAGGAGATCCAACGAGGACAGCAGTTCCCACCGGCACACAGCTGCCAAGACTGGGGGGACAGGAAACCCGAACTGATCGCGAAACGAGGAACCAGCCGGGCCAACTGAAAAGGAGCCCCTCCAGGAAGACAGAGCCGTAGAGGTGCTGGCGGGGGTGCTGCAGACACACCAGCCTCAGGCAGAGGTAGCCTCTGCTACTTCCCCCAGGACCCATGCACGTCCAGGTCACCCAGGTGAGGGACAGACATGCACCTGTGCCTCCAGCTCAGTGCTAGAGTCTTCTTAGAAGACAAAAGTTCCTCTCAGGGCTCAACCAACCTGGCAGGTGCTAGAAAGACAGCCCTGGGTTTCAGCCTTCTTGGAACCAAAAACCCCAGGCAAGGCTGGCTGGCCAGTTGGGGGGAAGGATTTGTGGCCCATTCCCATAAACAGGTGGCCAGGCAAGCTGCTTGCCCCACAGCCTGGCCAACAGCACTGGCCACGGGAGTCTCAAGTCTTAAGTTCTCTCCACTCGGAACCCTCAAGGCCACACCATGGAGAGTGCAGGTGTCTGGTCCTGAGGCCCTGGCATTCTGCATGTGGCCTTTCCCTCCGCCATGCTGCCTCCAGGGACCTCCACAGGGCTTCCTTCTCTAGAACAGCCTAGACACCCCACGGCAGGAGAGCTGGGCTCCAGGAGGAAGCAGGGCTGCCAGGCTGGAGGCCCCCAGGCCATGTCTAGAGCAGCTGTTCAGCCCAGACTCACAGGTGGGGACAGCAAGGAGAAATGCAGGACACGGGGGTCACCACCCTCCAGGTCCCTTGAACTCATGCAGGGCGCTGACTCCAAGGTGGTGTGCAGAGTTCCCGAGAGACAGCAGCACAAGTGGGTCTGGCCCCACCCACCACTCTGCTGTGGCCTGAGGCAGTTTCTTCACCTGTAAATGGGGTTACTAAACATGCCTCTTAGGGGCTTTAATACGGTTCACACATTCAAAGTGCCAGATGGGCCACAGGGAGTCCACCTAAGCCCAGAAAGAACAGAGGCACAGACCCATGGTGGCGACCACTGCCCAATTCTGTGCCAGGTCTCACTCACCTAGTGTGTGAAGGATACTAGTCTCTGGCCTCCCTGACTCCTGACCGCAGTCAGTCCAGCTCAGCCGACATGGTTGGGGACGGGTAGCAACGGTGTGAGGCTATGTTCTCTGCCGGACAGAAGGGCCAGCCTGCAACGCCAGGGGCAGCCAAGGCCATGAGCTCTCTGCACCACAGCCCCCCAGCTCTACTGCAGTACCCCTCCTGATCCTGCCACCTGCGAGGAGCCGCCAGCACTCCCGACATGGCAGGTGCAGACCAGAAAGCGTGCCCCGTCTGTGGAGGGGGTGGCACTGGCCCAGCAGATCTGCTTCGAGGTCAGAGCTCACCACCAGCACCTCCACCTGCAGTGCCTGCCTCCCGGGGCTGTCCAGCCCACTGTTCTTCCTTAATCCTCTGCTGAAATAGGCCTTCCAACGTCAGCCACCCAGGTTTGTCAGGCAAACACAAGCATCCAAGTGCAGAGCCACCAAACATCACTGCCAACCTTGAGGCTGAGACATAGGCGGCAGCTTGCCTGAGTTCGCAGGCTGGCAGAGTCCAGGGCAGGCTCACACCCCTCGCCAAGGCCTGCCATCTAGCCCTGCTCTGTGGCCCAGGGAGTGCTAGCCCACAGCCCCTGTGCCTTACACCAACTGCCAGGACTGCAGGGTGCGTACTGCATAAGGTAAGCTCCAGGCAGAGGTTCGAACAGACGCCCTGTGCTGCCCGCTCAGCTGAAGTCATCCACCGTGCAGCCGCCACTGTGTTCCATGACCTTTGAGTTGGCGCCAACAGCCTCTAATCAGCTTGGAGGCTGTGACAATCTCTTCTCAGAAAATGAGAACCGCGGTGACCAACGTGCCCCTTCCTGCTGCTACTCCCAGGGCCCCACTGTGCTCTCCAGAGGAGCCATCTCGGCCAGCGTCAGCTGACATGCGGAAGCAAGTGGGCCTGGACTCCATGGGTTCTTGAGACATGTGGTTGGCTCTCGCACAGGGCGAAGCCCTGAACAGAGTCAGCTGTGAGGCGCCGGCCTCCTCCACCCTGCTTCCCCATCCTGTCCCCTGCCTCACCCCCACTGATGTGGCCCTGCACTGCCAAGCTTTCGTCCGTGGAACTTGGTTCACACTAGGCTGCTTTTTCTAGTGAGCTGTGAGCAGCCTCTGAGAAATGCAGCTCAAACACAGCACCATCCACAGAGGTGTCCCAGAGTCTCCCCAGGCAGGGACAGGGGAGGCCAGAAACCTCAGCCTCTAAAAACAGCCAAAGAACCAACAGCAGTAGCCATGTGCAGGGCCTCCTGGGGAAGGACTCAGCCTTGCTGACACCTTAGGGACGGGGCTGATGAGACTGTCCCAGAGGGAAACCAGGTGGCCCTGGCGGGCGCCTGAGCACACCACCCACAAGCACCAGGGAACAAGAGCCAATTAACCAGAAGGCTGTTTTGCTAACCATGGACTGAGGGCTCCAGAGAGAACTCTGGGACCACAAAGCTCCCATGCTTTCCAAGGAGGGGCTATGACGTATGTGGTTACCTAGTAGCCTCAGTAGCTGGGTAAGGCTTTGGGGAGCAGCAGCTGCAGCAGGCAACTCCCTGTGTAACTGGGGAATAAAAGGAGGAGGCTGGACTCACGGTGCCTCTGCAGCCCAGGGCGTGCCCCAAGGTGGGCACTGCTGGGCTGGTGCTGGCACCTCCAAGGCCACAGGAGGCCAATAGAGGACCAACCCTTCATCCAGAGAGAGGCGCTGCTTCTACATGCACAAACTCCCCAGGCTGCAGAACTGCCGTGGAGCCTCCAGACAGACAGAAGGACATAGCCTACAGAAAAGTCTGCTGAGGACATGCACCAGCAGACAGCCCCTCGGGCATGTTCTCACCCCATCAGACTTCCAGTCTCAGACACCAACATGCAAACCCCAGTTCTGGCTGACAACCCAAGGAGAAGTGATAGCTGAATTTCCAAGCCTATGCATCTGAGACCCCAGACACGGGGCTACCTCTCCAGGCTCAGCCTGAGTGGTGAGATGTCATCTGGCTTGACTGCACGTCTGGTCACACATGGCAGACACACTGGAGAAAGAGCAGGTCTTCTGAGCCCCCACTAGCTCTGCCAGCATGCCACTCGCAGCAGAGAAGAGGGACAGGGACACAGAATTTCAGCTCCCATCTCCTAAGTTCTGGCCTGTTCCCAGCCAAAGAGCATCTTGGGCTGGGAACTTCAGGGCCCTCAGAAGCTCCACATGTATATCCCTGCTCTTCCCACCACCAAGGGTGGCAGGGGCGCAAATGCCAGCTCTGCCAGGGCCTCCCTGCAGGCCCACGTTCTGCACATGGCACGGAAGAGAGGCCACTCAGCATGGGGACCCCCAATGCCAGTGTCCTGGATCACAAGAAGGCTCCTGTTCCTCCACTCAGTGGGGAGGTGCCCCTGAGGAGGACCTAGGAGGTACTCAAACCCACACATCCTGACAACAGACCCCAGCATGCGGGACCAAACCCTCCGAGGAAAATCCAGAGAAAAGCTGGGAAACCATGATGAGCCATGGCTTCGCACTCGCAGGGATGGCTGCCGAGAAACTCAGGCAGCACGAGAGCTGGCAAGGAGGTGGGAGCCAGTCTGCTATGGCAGCCTGTGTGGGGACAGCGGGCGCTCCTTGGGTGGCAGAAACAGGCACCAGGGTCAGCAGCCACTGGCCACAGACCTGAGAATGAAGTGCAGCATCCTGACAGGCTCCACCCACGTTCAACGTGCTGCTCCTGCCATGCCAGGACGCCCATCAGGTGCATTCAGCCTGCAGCACAGAGTCCCATCACAACACGTGCGCAAGCCGCGCAGACACTATGCTGGGAGACACACAGGTCAGGGGTGCTTTGAGCCCATGTCCCCAAGGGACCCGCGTGGTGCCTCCAGAAGGACATAAGCCTACAGAAAAGCCAGCTGGAGCCAGGCAGCTCCAGGCTGCCCGCCTACCTCCCCAGGGCACTCCCAAAGGCACAGGAACACAAGCATGGTGGGGAGGGAGGGACGCCACTGCTTAATGGCTGCAGATCTGCTGGACAGACCAGTTCACCAAACTCTGGCGAGAATACATGGGACTCCAGAACCTCACACCTACGACAATAAGACACAAACTGCTGTGTTTTCCCCACAAAAAGTTAAAGCACCTCTGGCAAAACCACAGAGAGCAGTGAGGTGGAACCACAGCCGACGGCTGAGAGACCCCACCCCGTCCTGCTCCCAAGGGGCAGACAGCATGGCCTTCCTCCACATCGCCTCTGTGTGGCCTCTGTGTGGCCTCCACATGGCCTCCGCACGGTCTTCATGGCAGACAACAGGCCTGGGCCTTCCTCATCAGCCAGGTGGTCAGCAGCAAGCCAGCAGAACCTTGCCAAAGACCCGTCCACGTTTCCCTGAGTGTAAACGCCAACAATGAGTCTCCCAAAACAGAGACGACCCAAGCTGGAGACCAAGGAGATGGCTTGTGCACACTCCCCAGGCCCCACAATCCTGAGCGCTGCTACCCAAAGGTGGAACCTCAACAGTGTCTCCCACCAGCCAGCCCTGCCTTGCAGCCTGCCCTGAACTGGGTAGGGTGGGTCCTGGCTTCTGTAACTGCCCAGCGTTCCTAAGGTGGAACAACAGCAAGCTGCAGCAGAAAGCAAAGGGCAGAGATGTGAAGGCAAGGAAACTAACTCAAAAGGAGAGGCAGGCTAGAGGCAGTAGGAAGGGGCCGCAGGCTTCCCCAGGCCTAAGGGTTAGTTCTAATGCAGTAGCTTCACCCTGAACGTATTTCATTTGTGGAACTTGATAATTAGTACTGGGCACTGGATGAGGCAGCTCCTAAAACATGCACACCTGGCATGTCCCAGCAGGCTGCCTGTTCCCTCAGGGGAGTGCACTGGTCTGGGCAAGCCGGGCGGACGCTGGGCTGGTGCCTGCTGCATGGAGAAGGGGCAGGAGTCAGCTCTGGCAGGGACATCCGTCTCCCCTGCAGACACCTTCCAGGTGAAAGACATCACCCCGGAAGGGAGACCTCACATGCTTACTCAGCACTCTCCCCCTAGGAGTCTGGGTGCACGGCAGGTGCTCACCTGATCCCATGAATCCTCCCAGCAGCTCTACACAGTAACCCCAGATGACCCACATTTTACCAAGGGCACAGCTGAGACCTAGAAGGATACCTGTCCAGGACACACAGCGGGTGGCAGGGCTGACACCTGAGCCAGGCAGCTCCAGGCTGCCCACCTACCTCCCCAGGGTGCTCCCAAAGGCATGGAAGGTAGTCACACTGCTGAGCAGGAGTGCAGGGGCCTGATGCTTTTCCCAAGCCATCAACTGCTCAAGAGACCCCGCCCTGGAGTCAATCTGCACAGACTCCCAACTTCTGCAAAAGGTATGTCCTAAAGAGGTGTACCTAAGAAGTGACGAAGAGCAAAAAGGAAAGTGCTCCTTTCACAGCCGGGCCCACAAGAACCCCAGTAACAGGAAAGCCCCAGTCTCCGACACTGGGTTGGCCCTGCTGCAGCAAATCCTCCCACGGGGCCTGCCTCTGCTTAGGCTCCAGCATCTCCACTGTATACCTCCCTGCCCCGCCAGCTGGCCACAGCATGAACACGGAGCCAGCCCCTCGCAGCCAGGATTGCATGTGTCGCCCACCCTCCCCAGATGCCCTCTCCCCAGGGCTCGTGTGCAGTGGTACTCCCACAAACTCCTTGGGCCACTGAAGACAGGACTGTCTTGGTTCCTCCTCCAGAGTTCTAAGACCATCAAAGCCCAATTCAAGTCCCACTCAAAAACTTCAGCACATCCCCGCACCTCAACATGTGGGCCAGCTGCAACACCTCTGCAGACTGCTGGCACTGCTACCTCTGCAAGCAGGGCCCATTTCTCTCAAGGCAATGATGCAGGGTGACCCCCATGGGCTCCAAGTATGCCTCAATGTCCCCAGCATTCCACAAACAAAGCCCACTTCTGCCCTTTAGGTCTAAGCTAGGAGTCAACAATGTTTCAACAGAGCTCTCTAAACAATGAGCTGAGACTACAGCACTGAAATAACCAGAGAGAACTCCAACAGTCCCCTGGAGCAACAAAGGAATGACCCTCAGACCCAACCCTGCACCCAGTGCACTCCTCGAAGGCAGCCGGACTGGTGCGCATCCAGACTGTATTTCTCTGGAGAGGAGTTGGCAGGAGGAGGGTCCATGGAACACTCAGGAAGAAGAGGGCTGCCAGGAGGGGACTGCCTGAACAGCCTGGTGCCTGGGCCTGGGCCTGGCCCCACCCAGCCCAGCAGCCCTGGGTAATCTCTGCTGCTCAAGGGAAGAGGGACTGCCCCACTGGCAGCAGCTGGGGGACCACCTCAGAGACTCAGTATGTAGAAGCCAAGGTCAAGGTCAGAGTCACCAGCACCCCATAGGGAGGTCCTGGGCAGGCCCCACTCAAGGGTGTGTATACCCCAGACCTGTGGGGGACCCAAGGGCAAGGTGGGCACCCCGCAGCACCCATTCCCAGCTCACTCCAGCCAAGCCACAGTTATCCACAGGCCCACTCTGCCCTGCAGTGCCCAGGAATGTCCACTGGGCTCTGACCCATTAGAGGACCTTAGAAGGAAACCACATGGCCCTCCAGACATACACCTCTCAACTTCTGCTTCAAGAAGGAGGGGGCCTTCCCAGGTCCATGGCGATTCTAGGCAGCCGGAGGGCAGGCAGGGGACAGGGAGGAGGTGGCCCTCCTGGGGCCTCCGCACCTGACTTACATCCTCAGCCCAGAAACTCACACCTGCCCTGTGCACCTCCCCCAGGCCAGTGGAGCCTGGCCTCAGCTGGCCCAAGGCCTCCAGGAAGGGAACCTGAGCATGTGAGCACACAAGTAAAAGGGGCCCTCACCTCCACTCACTGCCTCACACAGGCCCTGCTCGAGCAGGTCCCGGAGCTGCCAAAATGACAGAGGGCCTAGGGATGGCCAGGCCCTGCCTGGAAGCAACATGCTTCCTCAGGACATTTGCCATCACAGGCCAGGTGGCACATCTGTGAGTCTGTAGCAGTTGTAAGCTATCTTAATTGGCAGTATCAGAAACCACTCCAATACCTGACGGTTTCAGAAACCACTCCAACACCTGGCTGGCCCACAGACCTTGTCCTCGGCCCACGCAGGGGGCTCTGTGCACATGTCACCACTGACCTGTTTTCAACTTCTCACTGACAGTTTCAAAAGCAAGCCAGAAACTGAACAACTGAAACTAAAAGAACATTTGCCAATAAAAACCTGGGGGAGAGTTTCAAATAACACACCATGTTCAGATAACAGCTCAAGAGGATGAAAAAAAAAACAAACAATTACCAATCAGTTTAAAAATTAATTACAGTCAGCCGTGGTGGCCACACCTGCAATCCCCGCAGATTCAGGGGGCTAAGGCAGGAGGATCGAAAGTTCAAAGCCAGCATCTGTAATGGAGAGGTAGGTGCTAGCAGCTAAATGAGACCTTGTCTCTAATAAAATACAAAATAGGGCTGGGGATGTGGCTCAGTGGTCAAGTGCCTCCGAGTTCAAACCCCAGTGCCAAAATATATATATAAAAATTACATAGCCACATATCTAAAACCCACATCCTGGTATAATTTTTCCAAGAAAGCTACAAGCAATGAAGAGGTGCAACTGGGAAATGATTTGTAACCCAGCATGGAGTGGGAAAGGCTTGGGCCTGCGGCTCCAGACAGGGTCTTCTGGGCCATATAGCTGCCCAGGACCCTGACCAGCCTCCCAACTCTGGGCTCAGTTTCCTCACCTACAGGAGGAGTGAGGGCTTCAGAAGTCCCTTCCCCAGCTCCTTCCCAAACAACCCCTCGCATGGGACGGGAGAGGACGAAAGGGGACTGGCAGCTGGCTCCACAGGGCTCGAGGCCTGCAGGGTGCCATCAGCCCCCCACCTCGTCACACAACTGTCAACACCAAGCTCCTAGCATGCATGCAGGGCCTCCCTGAGCCTCTATAGAGGCAGAAAGGTGAAGCACAGCATGAGGGCTTAGAGCTGCCTGAGGCCAAGGGCTCCAGAGAGCCAGAACTCTGACTTCTCTGCCAAGTCTCACCAGGCCAGTGAGACACCGAGGCCAGCCGATTACCAGGGGCTCCGTACCTGTTTGCTCTGGGCGCTTGATATCAGAAACAGGCACAGCTGGTTCCAAATCCTGTGATGGCTTCAGGGAGCGACCTGACCTCGGACACTAGGCCTTCCCCCAAGGTACCAGGACTTGGCATCCAAGTGGGCAGAGTGACGCTGTTAAAGAGCTGCAGCCGTGGATCTCAGGGCCTGACCATTCAGTCTCTGCCCAAAAAAGCAGCCCCAGGCCACCTACTCTTCGGGGACCAGGCTTTGCTTCCAACAGCTATGGTGCACCTGGCAGCAATGCGGGCATTTTCTAATGCTGAGCAGAAAAATAGGCTGATAAGATAACCAGAGACACTGCTTCAGGGCCAGCTGGGCACACGATGCCACGAGCTCTCGATCACCAGTTATGGAGGAAAATCCTTTAAAGTAGAACTCAGCAACATCAGGTGAGTCATGCAATGCACATGGGCCAAGCCTATAACCCAGCAACTGGGGAGACTGGGGCAGGAGGACCACAAGTTCAAGGTCAGCCTAGGCAACTTAGCAAGGCCCTAAGCAACTTAGTGAGGCCCTGTCTCTAAATTTAAAAAAAAAAAAGGCTGGAAATGCAGCAGCTCCATGGTAAAATGCCCCGGGTTCCATCCCCAGTGCCAAAAAAAAAAACTTAAGATTCAACCCAAGCACAGAACACCTAATTCATGTTTCCCCTGGCAAATGCCTGGTGGCCTGCATTTCTCTTTGATGCACACTGATATGTAAATTCCTAAGCCACCAAGCACAAATGAACGCATGTCCCCTCTACACAGGGACACTCCCCCAGAGCCCGACCTGCCCACAAGCCTGTCAGTGAGGCCTGGGTGGCTACTAGACACTCAGCCTGGAGCTCAGACCACCCACGGACCCAGACTACCCCTCCTGGCTCCAGGCTTCTGGCTTCTCCACATCAGCGGTTTCTAGAAGGTTGGGCAGGTGATCACTGGCCTCTAATCAGCACCTTCCAGTCTGCAGCTGCGCTCTGCACCACAGGAGGGGAACCTGTGCTCTGCACCTAGATGGTTCAGGGACATGGCCCCAAGACCAGGACAGCCACCACTGGTGCTGGCCAAAGTCACTGTCAGGCAGCCTGGACCAACACAACTCCACCCAGCTTTGCTACTGTGTCACCTGGGGGCTGGCAAGGCGGGGGGGGGGGGGGGGGGGGGGGGGGGGGGTTGTGTCTGTCAGAAACTGCACTGTGAAGACAGACAAAATGAGACCCTCAACCCTCGGGGCTCCCTCCCAGGCTTGCAGAGAGGCACAACAACCATAGCCTCCAGGCGTTGCAGGGACAAGGCTCAGAAGCTTCCCTTACAGAAAACACACACCACCAGGTACTGCAAAAGCCTCTCGTTGACAATGCAGCGTGGAGCAAGGGCTCCCAGGTAATCCTGCACGTCCTGCTGGGGAACAAAAAGAGAACAGCACGTGCTTACTAAACGTGTTCCACCTGAGCCTCCCAAGGGGCAGTCGGAACAAGCAAGCAAAGCCACCTAGGACACAGGAAACCTGGGGTGCCGAAGGACACGTACCTGACCAGCGAGAAGGCACTGAGAAGGCACCCTCAGGGTGCTGGGAAGCCACCAGCCCGGGAGAGCAGGAGAGCAAGCATTTCTGGGCAGCAAGCAGTCCCTGAGGTATCAGGGACCACAGGGCCACCTCACCTCCCCATAGCCTCTGGGCACTCAACAGGGGGATGATTTCCAAAGCAGAGAGTCCTCCCCAAAGGAACAATGGAAACCACAAGGAAGGTTTCCCTGTAGGGTCCTGCATGTCCTCCAAGGTCCCTGAATGAAACTCACCCGAGCTCCAGGAGGTCGAGCAGCAGACCCAACACCAGCCCAGCAGCCACGCCCGATGTTCTTGCCAACCGAGGCCACACACTA
This sequence comes from Marmota flaviventris, assembly GCF_047511675.1. Classification (NCBI taxonomy): domain Eukaryota; kingdom Metazoa; phylum Chordata; class Mammalia; order Rodentia; family Sciuridae; genus Marmota; species Marmota flaviventris. The sequence goes on along the minus strand of NC_092509.1, from coordinate 10,275,942 downwards.
CCAGGAACATCACCTCCAATTTTTTGAGTGAAATTTTCAAAAATACACAAAAAATGAAATATAATGAACACCACACCCAGCGGTCGACATCCATAACACATCTGGCTAATCTAATTGTCCCAAAATTTCCCCCAGGTAGGCTACCACTGTGTCCACAAACTGGATTTGACTCTCCAAAAGATACGGATGTATAAAAACTCTTAATTCCAAAGCTGCTGCCCCTGAACACATGACAGCCAGGCCTGGACCCCAGTGCCACACTGCCCCTGGACACTCCGCAGCCAGGCCTAGACCCCAGATCTGCTGCCACTGGATGCACTGCAGCCAGGCTGGACTTTATCTGCTCTTCGGTCATTACCCAACCCACCCTCTGTTTCTCAAACAGTGGGGTCATCGTAATGACTGTGACCCTCTGAAGGAAGGCAGGACTCTGCTGGTCCACAAGACCTGTAGGTCCACATGATTTCTCAGTGGGTAGGTGCTTGCCAGCTGCTCTCAGAAATGAAAAGCAGAAGTGTTTCTGTCTGTATGCTGGGAGCGGGAGTGGACGGAGGCAGAGGTGCAGTCAGACAGGGCCCAGCTTCCTCCATCAGAACACACGGCAGCCAAGTTCTCCTGAGGGCAAGCAAAAGACATGCCAGACGCACTCCCCAGCTCAGCACCTGAAGCCGGGACTCCTATCCCCACGGTGACATCTGGAGATACCGTGGACCAAGCAGGGATCAAGTCACATCATTACCAGCTCAAACCTCAAAACTGGTGAAGAACATGTTGACATCATAGAAGGAAACCTAGGACCAGTGTTCCTAGGAGCCATGTCAAGGTGGGGCAGAGATGGACAGGAGGCTGGAGTCCAGCAAGGTTCCCCAAAGAGCGAAGTCTGGCCAACCCTGCACAACTGCCGTAAGGGCCTCAGGCCCAAAGCGGGGGCACTCAGTGCTTCAGGGGGCTCTCTGGGAAAAGGCCCACATCCTTGGTGGCACAGCAGGTGACCAACAGAGGTGGTTGGATCCAAATTTGGGAACACCATTCCCAACCCCTCCCCCTCACATTTCCCTGTGTCCAGGTGCACGAGCCATACCTGGGAGACTGGTTTCTAATGAAGTCAGACAGGCTCTTTCAATAAGTAGGAAATAAAAACCTTGGCTAACAGGAAGCTCCGAGACCCCGCTCAGCGGGCAGTTTTTCTTTCCCAGGGTTACATAAGGTAACAGTATTTTACAAATAACAGCATCTCAGAGGTGGCGAAAAGGGAACATTCTAGACCAGAGAAACCAGTGGTGACCAAAAAAGGACCAGGGGACAAGCACTGGCACAGGGGACAGGCCAGGCGAGAATGGGGTGAGGCTACCCTGGGAAGTCCCAGAGCAACAGGAAGCAGGGAGCAGGAGGCATCCAAGGCGGCCACACCGTGCCCTGACACTCACCTGCACTTACTGATAACAGTGCATTTCTGGGCAGCTCCAAAATCAGGCCTTCAATCTGCATCAGCTCCTCAGGCTGCCATAGGGTCGTTTAACTGAGAAAGAGCCCCTTCATCCAAAGTGTGTCCATTTTACAGAGCAGCACCTTAAAGGAGCTGGCCTTGGAGGCAGAGGCAGGGACCCTCCCAGTGCCCTCAGCCACCTCCTCCAGGAGGACACTACCCCACAAAGCCCACGATGACTCCTGGAACAAGCAGACAGCCTCTGGGAACAGCAGCTGGATACGCCACCCGAGGCCCACGCCCTAAGTGGCCATAGGCAACGTATTCTCCACAATACCATAGATCACAGGACCTTGATGTCACTCACACTGTCACAGTCTCCCCAAAGCTGGGGACACTGGGCAGGGCTGCCTCTGGATTCCTGGTATCATGCATGGGTGACCCCACCCACACGACTCTGGCCACACCCAGCAACTACGTGGCAGTGGAGACCCTGGGCTACAGCTCATGAGGCTGATGTGTGGAGTCTGCAAACGTGCCCTGTCCTTGCACCCTGAGTCACAACCCATCTCACCTGGCCCCGTGTAGAGGTCAGCTCAGAACTCAAGAAGCTCAAAGCATAGGCCACAAAGGCCTGCACAGGTCCAGCAGGGCCATGGCGGGCAGTGAGCAGCCACGTGTGCCGAGAGCCAGCGGAGCAAAAGCAGAATTCCCCACACCACACAGTGGAGGAGACATGACCCTTGGGAACTAGCTCTTTTAGTGAGCACAAGAAGCCAAGGAACAAAGACCCCAGAAAGAGGCTGGGCACAGCTGAGAGACCAGGGCCACCTGTCCGTGAACCCACACACGCAGGGACGGGCCCCACTGACACCCAGGCCTCTCACACTACTCTGTGCCCACTGCACCTAGTGTGTCCACAGGGAAGGTGACCTGGTTGTACTGTCCCCCAGCACTCCAAGCACAGGGGCCCTGCACCCACTATGCTCCTCGCAGATCCTCAGCACTAAGCCATGCCTGCACACAATAGGCTTCCAAAGATTCTCAATAAGAGAATAAAAGGGATGGAGCCTGTGGTCACCCCAGGCCCTGCCCAGGCACTGAGGGCACACAGACTTGGTGGAGTAAAAAACTAATGAAGAAAAGGCCAAGGGGCCGACACTGCCTTCTGAGCACTGTGGGAGGCGTGGCCCAGGAGGCACTCAGCAGGCACAGATGCACAAGTGCACCAGGATGGGCACTGCCAAAGCCAGGAAGGGAGGAAGGGCCTGGGAGCCCAGGAGCCCCCACCAGCCCTGAGATCTCGGGAAAGCCTCTGCCCTCTCCCCACTCTAAGTCTTCATCAGCACGAAGGGAGACGCCCGACAGCTGTTCTGAGGAGAGCTCAATGCATGAAACCCGTAGAATGCACTGCGCACAGGGGTGCCGACCAAGTGTGTCTACGTGTCCTCCTGGCAGGGGTGCAGCCCAGACCCCCAGCAGACTCCCTGGAAGGTCCAAGCACAAGGCACAGGGAGAGAGGCCACCAACATCCACAACTATAGCCACCTCTGCCTCTGAACACATGCACGCCTGGCACCGACAGCCACTCTGCCCTTGGACACTGTATGCCTGGCACCAACGACCACTTCTGTCCCTGGACACATACATGCCTGGCACCAGCAGCCACAGCCAGTAGGGAGGAGGCTCCGGCACAATGTGGGTAGAGGCTGGGATGCTGCCGATGTCTTACAACAGAGGGCAGCCCCCACTCAAAGCACCCTCCAGCCCAACACCAACCATACCACGGTGAGAACCCTGAACCAGGGCGGTCACTGCCCCCTGGTCCCAACCAAAACATGTGTCCCAGTTTGGACTTTAGAAGCCCAAGGACTCTACCCCATCCTTCCTGACTATTCTGCCTCCCTGAGAGTTAGGGACAGGAAACTGCTGCCTTGGACAGGGACAGGTTGCCAGCAGGAGGGCCTGCGCACACAGCCTGTTCTGCAGAGCACTCCTGGGAGCAGAAGAGGAAGGGGCAGTTCACAAGGGCAAGCAGCCTGCAGGGCCAGGAGTGACCAACCACTGCCCAGCCCCAGGCAGGGCCAGCCTGCATGCATAGGGGCTCCCAGGGCTGCCGGCTGGGTGCTCTTCCATTGCATGCCCAGGAGCAAGGCCCCTGCAGCAGGGTTGGTTTTCTAGATCCGGCCCTGATGAATCACTGCTTGCTGTCTGCGCTTTGGCATGCTAAGAAACCCATCTGTACAAATGACATACGCTTCCCAGGCCCACTGTGGACGTGGGAAAGTGCAAAGCCAGTGTCTCAGTCACCCTGAGCCACAGGAGGAGGGAGCCAGACAGGCGCAGTGGCTGAGGGGCGGGCCCACGGGAAGGACTGCTCAGCGCCAAGGCCTCGTCTGTATCCCTGTAGACAGGGAGAAAGCGGGAGAGACTTTCTTGGCCAAGTTACACATGGCTGGCACCTGCACACTGAGTTAACCCTGAAGTCACCTGCAGGGCCAGAGGTCAGCAAGTCTTGGCACCGTAGAGAAGAAGAAAGTCTGTCCTAGTGAGCCACACCCACATGTGCCGAGGAAATGCCCAGGCCCATCCCATCCCAGAACCACTCAAAAGCCCAAGACCACCAGCCGTAACACAGGAGGGAAGACAACCCTGAGGTCAAGAGCAGGCCTGTGTGGACAGGCCTCAGCCTGCCATCATCTCGGGCACCAGGGTACAGCAGCTCTCCCTCATCATGGCAGAAGTCACTCAATTGCTGAAGAGGGAAGGCAGCCTGCTGGGTAACACATTTACACCACACAGAAGGACCTCGTAGTCACAGTCTGTGTGGCCTAACTGAACGGATTTCCATCTGACCTGCATTTCTCGGGTCACCTTGCACACAGAGCTCCCCAAACAGGTTTCCCCAGGAAGGACCACAGCCACAGGGGAGTGGGTCTGGCCAAATCCATGCGTTCTACATGCAGGCTACTGGTCCATCAGGAGCCTCCAGGGCTCTTCTCAGAACATCCTGCCACTGCTCACACCTCAGCCAGCAGCTCCTAATGCTGCCCAGGCAGCCTCAGTACCTACCACCTCGCTTCTGGGCAAGCAGAGCAGCAGCCTCACCACTTGATCACAGAATTGGAACCTTCCTCAAGCGACTCTTGTGCCAGAAGGCCTGAGACCAGCAGCAGTGAGGAAGGCACACACTGCCCACTATTCTGAACACTTCCCGGTCACTCTTCCCAATGCAGAGTGCAGAGGAGCCCACCCAGCAAAAGCAGGCTCCAGAGCCTGACAGCAACCCGCAACCTGAGCAAGCTGACCCCTCTGAGCACTCCCCTTGATTGAGGGCCCAGCGCAGGGCTCAGAATCTCCACAGTCTTTATCAGTCACGATCTGTTTCCACTGTGCTTGAACACAGAGCCGAGGGAGCCACAACTCCATACCTAGGAGCCTTACTCTCCTTAGGAAGTTCATCTTACAGTGCCCTCTGCAGACTGCCCCACGGAGCTTTCCCTGCCGTCCTCCCAACTGCAACTCTGTTGAATGGCCTCTGAACTGCAAACTGAGGGGAGGCAGCAGGGAGTGTGGGCCCCAACATCTACCCACAGGCTCACCAGGGACCTGCAAACACCTACAAAACTGCGGGCCTCATGTCAGCTGCAAACCAAGCATGCTTCTGTGCCCAATGTCACTCCCAACAGGAGGACAGGGCAGGAGCCTGGGGGAGCCTGGCCAGCCCCCTGCACAGGACTTACTACTCGGGGAACATCCACCAGTCTCCCACTACAGAAGCAAGCCCCAAGGCAAGCTACACCTGGGCCCACGTTCTTGATGGCTGCCCACCAATGGGAACCCTCTGTGATACCACACTGGGTGGAGAGCTGGCATTGGCAGATGACTTCCCAGAGTCCATCATTAATGCAGTCAAGAAACCAAACAGATTGGTCCCAGAGACACAGACAAGGGATAAAGAGACCCAGTTATACAGACGACACTTAGGACCCTGGCTACACCATTTCCAGAGGTTTTGAAGGTTTCCTTTTTCTAGTCTCTTTTTTTAGATATCAGTTATTCAGCATTCACTATTTACCAGAAACCACAAATAGCATGCACTCCTCAAAAAAGGCCACAGGATATGAATGCTATCCCTAATGCAAAGACGAGGAAACTGAGGGTCAGAGAGCTTCAGTAAATTAGTGAAGGTCACTAAGTAGAAAGAGGAAGAAAGTAAGTCTCACTCAGTGCCAACAAGTGAACTGTGTCCTTTCCCTTCACATGGGTGTCTACTAGCCTCTCAAAAAAGTTGCTGGCTCCCTAAATCAGCCAAGTCAAGAACCAACAAGTTTGAAGCCCTCCACAACTTAACCCTGAATTCCTTCCCCAAATGCACACCTAAGGTTCCTCTAATTAGTAGAAGAACTCTATTCCAGTCCTCCAGCCAGGGACCCCCAGAGCAAAGGCTTAGCTCCCACACTAGCTCCCAGGAAGAGTGATGCTGCAGGCCCTGGGCCCCCCAAGGATGGGAGCAAGAGGCCAAGGCACATGCCCGGTCCTCTCCCAGCAGAGCACATGGTCTCCCACTGGAAGTCCTGTCCTTTCTACCAAGGCAGTCACACTTCACCCAGAGGCCACTTCACTTAAACAGAAATGCATTCCTCTCTTCTGCAGCTCTACCCACTGCCAAACAACCCAGAACCCCGGGGAGATTTAACATGATTAAAATTTTAAAGCATTTGAGATGGTCAAAGGAGTGGCCTCATGACTGCAAATCATCAGTGTAGGGAGAAGAACAAAATATGGGGCAGGGGAGGCCACCACAAACATATGTGAAATGTTAAGTGAAATTGCACATAGATTGCTTTAACACACATCCTGAGCCTCAGCACAGAGTCCTGAGTTTCACAGTAAGTGCAAGGCGGTTGGTTCTCAGCTCTCATTCCTGCTTGGTTTGTTAAGTCTGCAATCCGAATGAGCTGACTTTTTGAGTTTTCCGAATGCAGAATAACAGTTCTGTGCTTAGTTATTTAACAGGCAGGGTACACAGTGAAGAGCCCAGGCCATGCTGCTGAAACAGCAGAAACCCTATACATGTCCCTCAGACAAGCCCCGAGGTCTAATCCTGAAGCCTGGTGCCCCATGAAAAACCTCAGGATGTGGAGAAATTGGATGAATGTGGAATCAGATCCCAGAAATGAACAGCAGAAAACAAAGAAAAAATATAAACCCAATTATCTCTTTTTTTAAAAAAAAAGTATAGTATTTAAATTCTGCTATTACATGAATACGCCACTATCTTATTTATGTCCACAAGCTGAAAAAAACACATATTTCCTTTCATCATGAAGAGACGTCCAGTGTTTAAACCCAGGGAAACAATCCACAGGACACAGTTCTCCTGTAGGTCAGGAATCCAAGACAGCAGGGTCCTGTTGGGCCTCCAGAAACCAGCTTTGGTCCTCCCTTCTTTATGTCAGGATCCACCCAATTGGGCCAATGAGTCTTCTGCATTTGCAAAAGCTCTGGCATTTATTTACTTCCTCCCCCCTCTGAGGGATAGGATTTAATTTTCTGGTTGGTAGAACAGCATCCCAAAGCACCCCAATCCACATGAAAGTCACCTCCCTACTCTTCTCCCTGGTCTTCATCTGGCCATAAGGATTCCTTGGACTCTCTTCTGAGCTAAAAATCACAGGTGAGGGGTGTCTCAAGGCTTGGACAAGAAGACCCTGCCCACCAGCTACAGCCCCTGGCTGAGGAAGCAGCCCTGGGAAGCTGACCCCACACACCTGCCCTGCTAGTCCCCTGTACTATGGCAGTGGCAAGGCCAAGGGGTCTCACCAGCAGGCCAAGCTATATCACTGGCCAGAGCAGTTCACTGGGAAGCCAAGCTTGTAAAAATCATTCCAGATTAGCACTATATGGTTTTCAAAGGACCAAACTGCTTCCAAAGCTGCCTGCTCTGGATTTAAGAATCAGCAGAGATTCAGCTTAAAGGCAGGGCTGAGAGCCCAGGTCAGCTCCTGAAAGCCTGACCACCATGGAGACATCCGCCCCACACTGCCCCTATGAATAAAGCTATCCATCAGATTCACCAAGAGCTAAACCAAACACTTCCACCTGCCTCAGTCGAGAACTGCAGCTGGGAATGAATGAACAGGGGCAAGCTAGAAGGGATGGCTAGAGACCACCAAGTCCTGTGTGAACATGGTGGCTCAGATTTCCCCAGATGTCTGCTCAAGCCACATTAGTCCCCATGGGATGGCTGGCTACAAGTTCATTTCCTCACTCTTACCCAGAGGAATTCCACCTCTATCAACTCTGACTTTCTGGGTTCCTGGTGTCACTAATGAGGTTTACAGGACTTTGGAAAAGATAAGATTGCTTTCAAAGCCGGTAGTAAAACCCCAGAAACCCCTCCAGCAAGTAGGGCAGCTCAGCAGCACAGAGGCTGGCCAGGCACAGGATGGCCTTAACGCTTTGGCGCTTTGAGTCCGCGGATATCAAAACCCCACTGGCCGCGCGGCGAGACCACACAGTGGCCCCCGTATTCCCCATAGCTTCATGGCTTGGCCCTTGGCGCTCAGAAAACACCCATCCAGATGGACGGGGAGTGGGGCTGGGAAACACAAACGCAGGAGACGGAATCGCCGTGGGAGGCCAGGGGCCACGCTAGGCAGAGAGAACCAGGGCCCGCACAGCGGAGGCCAGCCGGGGCGGGGCGGTTGCATGTGTGGCTCCGGGTGTCTGTGCCCAGCGCGCCAAAGGGCAGATGGGTGCCAGACAAGCGACCACAGCCTGCAGGGTGGCCAGAGGCAGGCACGAGGGTTTGCTGCCGCCTGTACCAAGGAGTCGAGAAGAAACTTGGACTCCTGACTCCTAATGTCCACGCCGCGCAAGAAGGACGGCCTCTCCTTCTGCTCGCTGCGCACCCCTTTGTGCTCCCAGCACCCTCCCCTACACTCCGTGCAGCGCAAGCTGAGCGGGGACAGGACTCCAGTCAGGTGGGCACGGGTGTGTGTGGGGGGGGTCAGGTGGAAAGGGGCCTGTGGGGGAACCAAATGGACAGAGGTCGGGTGGTGCATAAGACCAGAGGCCCGGAGAGACCAGGTGAACAGGAGCCAGATGAGACACAAAGTGGGCGGGAGCGGGGGGGGGGGGAGCCAGGTGGACAGAGGCGGGGAGGGGTGGGGACCAGGTGGACAGAGGCAGGGTAGGGGAACCAGGTGTACAGAGGCCGGGGAGGGGGACCAGGTGGACAGAGGCCAGGGGTGGGGACCAAGCAGACTGGGGCCGGAGATGGGGACCAGGTAGGCAGGGGCCGGGCATCCGCGGACCTCCGGGGCCACTCACCTTTCTGCCCGCGCCGCCCGCGGCCAGCGCGGAGCCGCCCCCCGAGTACATGTAGTAGGCGATGCCCAGCACCCACAGCAGGGCGAAGCACAGCAGCATCCGCGAGCGCCGCCGCATCCTCCCACTCGGCGCGGCGCCGACTGCAGCCTGGCCGGCGGCGGCGGAGGGCGCGGGCGGACCGGGGCGGGACCGGGCGCGGGGCGGGACCCGGCGCGAGGGACGCGGGGACGCGGGGACGCGAGCGGGCGGCGCTCGGCGCCCGGCAGGAAGCGCGGCCCGGCGGCGAGGTCAGGGAGCAAAGGGCAACCAATCGGCGCGGGGAGGCGGAGCCGGGGCGGGGCCGTATCTCCGGGGCTGCGGCGCCCCGCCCCCGAGCGCCGCGCGGCGTGAATGGCAGGTGGCTACGGGCGGAGGCGGAGCGCGAGGCCCGGCCCTGGGCCAGACCAAGCGGTCGGCTTGCTGCAGCTTCCGTTCTCAGCTTGCAGCAAAACGCCCCCATCCCCAGTGTCAGGTTCACTTTTTTGTTTACTCAGAGGTGGGGCGTTAAGGTAGAGCCTGGGAAGGTGGTTTTCAAAGGCACGCGTTTCTGGGTGGAACCGTCTTAATAGCTAGGAGGTGGTCGTGTTAAGCAAACATGAAATTGAAAGGAAGGAAGGCAGAATTTCTTAACTCTTTTCTTTTCCATGGGGTGTTTTCTTGAAAGAAGAGCGCAGTCTGCAGGAAGCATCTCCAAACGCGCAAGAAACAGCTCTGTCCTAACAGCGTCAGTGTAACCTTGGCATGCCCTCGTAGGGCCAACGTTTCCAGTGTTCCTGAGAAAGGAAGAAATGTTACCAGCACTTGACACATTACCAGTTTTTCAAGAGCATCAGAGTCCCAGGATAATGGCAGCTGCTGATGGTGTCTACCCACATCCTCCACAAAAGCAGGAAGATTTAGATTACGGAAGAAGGAAGAAAAGACAAATCCCAACAGAGCTCCTCCACTATAGCCAAGGACTTAGGGGAAACACCACAGGTCCATACTTTATTGATCAGGGGAAGAGAGTTTGCAGGAGAAAAAAAGGAGGGGGGGGGGAGACAAGAAGTGGCAACTGTGAGAAAACCTTGCTTCTTGCGGGAGTCATAGGAAAAGGTGAGGCCCTTTGGATGCCTGGGGGTGAATGAGAAGAAGGAAGTGAGAAGACCCTGCAGAAATAAGACAGCCTGCCCCTCTCCAGCTTCCGGCATCATGTGTGAAATCTGCACTTCAGTAGCAGGTGGGAGAGAACACTCCCCACCTGGGAACCCTGCCCCCAAATGCCCAGGAACAGGAAAACTCAAGTCAAGGGCAAGAAGCTACTCAAGAAGAAAACAGAAAATTAATTCTGTTCCTAATGATGACAAAAGGAACCATGATGGTTGGCCTGATAAAAATCCCCCCCCCACACACAAGAACCATGAAGTGGAAGCAATGGTAGTTCCACCCACCAAACTGAACAAGGTGCCAGATGGCTGTGTGCACACAGCTTGGAACAAGAGCTTCAAACCAGGGACAGACTGGACAAACACTAGGAAGAAACCATGAGAGTTGACCAAATTCAGAAAAGAAATTGGAAATAAAGACAAAATCTGTCCCAGGAAGAAAGAATAACTACCAGCTACCTAAGGAAAAATATATTTAAATGAAAATAATTAAAAGGATTTTGAAGAATGGCAAGAAAATCAAGAAATTGAAAATAAGACAAAGAAGTAAAAAGACTCAGAGGGAAGTTGTTGAAATGAAAGTCAGAAAAGAAGGACCAAAGTACACATAACTGAAGTCTCTAAAATGGGCACACAAGGCTGAGAGAGAGTGGGTACTGGAACCATTAACTGGGGAAATCATGCAGGAACAGGGGAAAATTTAAATCTATAAACCCAAAGTGCTTTCCATAGATCGTGGGAAAACGGTTGGGAATAATCAACTTCAAAACATATCTTAGTGAAACTTTTAAACTTTACAAGAAAGATCATGAAGATAAGAAATTAGGCTGGCATCAGATTTCCTGAGAGCAATGTGGAAATGAGGCTACGGTGCATTAGGATGGCACAGCGGCAGGGCTCCAGCCAAGGTTGCTGTCCCATAGCACTGAGGCCACAGACCAATAGGTGAGAACCAGTACAGGATTCAGAGGGTGCCACACACGGGCTTTCCAAGGATTCCTAAGGAGCCACTGGACAGTACCAGCCGAGCGTGGTGCGGAGCGGCCCCTGTGCTCACCGACTATGGCCCAGTGGCAGCTCCTCACAATCAAAGGTAGAATTGCCACGACTTGCAGCAACTCCACTACTGAGCAGGGAGCTGAAGGAATTGGAAACAGGAAACCAGATACCTGGTAGTATTGTTCGCCTCTCAGACAGGTGGGTAAACAGCACAACCCTGTTCTCCAGGTGAGTGCCACTGCCCTGGAAAGGAAGGACGTGTACAGATGCTGCATCGCACATGCACCCCCTTAGCGCCTGTGTCACACCTAGGGACGCACGCCACCATGTCCCTGATGTGAGGTGCCTGGGCAGCCACTTCACGGGCAGAAAGCAGAGTGGGTGCTGGAGGCTGGGAGGGGGAATCCATGTGTGATGGGGACAGTTTCAGGTGGAAGAGGACAAGGCTCTGGAGGTGGACAGCGGTGGCGGCTGTAGAACGAAGGGACTGCTGTGAGGAATAGGAAGTCTAGTGGTCCATCTTCAGAATTCAGTATTCAGCCTTAATTGGATCCATTGTAGATGAAAAGATAGTGATTACCTGCCCCCGCTGCCCCCCCAAAATAGGCAAAAAGCCAAAGTCTTGGCCAGCACTGTGGGTGAGAGTGTGAAGACCAGGCCGGCTCTGTGAGCAGTGTGAAGTGTTCCAGGGCATGCTCTGAGAGTTAAAAAACACACAAGTTATGAAAGCAAAGTGCTGTGGCAGGTATCAAAAGCTATTTCTTATATCAGAAAGACACTATGCACACGTGGTCTGTATGCTGGGTGGGGTTTGCTTGTTTGGGCAAAAACACAGAACCACACAAAATACTGATGAACCAGAAAACAATACAACTGGTGACCAGCAGAGGCGGGGAGAGGGATAGGAAAAGGAGAAGGAACCTTTTTTTCTAGATTTGGGTTTTGCAAAGATGGTAATGTTCTACATATTCAAAAAGCAAAATAAAAATAACAGATGGGGGAGGGGAATAAGACAAATCCAAACAGAAATACCTGAACCCAACCATGTTGCAAATGAATAACATAAGAAAGTAGTGCTTGTAACTTTCAATCAAAGTACTTCAGCCATTCATCCCCAGAGTTTTTGAATTCTCCCCCCACATAAATATATATATATATATATAATGTTTTGGATATAGCAAAATCTAAACTACATTAAACTACTCAATGGGTCCTGAGCACTTGAGCAGAGGAGCAAGGTGTTGGGGAACTGGAATTTCCACCATGGAAGGAGGCAGATACAGCACGAACTGGAGAAAGGCCAACAAGATCCCTACCTGGACCTGAGGCTGGAGAGGACAGTCAGAACTCATTTCACACACACACACGCATGCTCACATGCTTGTGCACACATGGCTCAGGGGCCAGACCACATGTGCGCATTTCCTAGATCTGTCCACGGTGGGGCCCATGTGGTGACATCAGGCAGCTGGGAGCCCACTTGCGTCCAGAGCCTGCTTGCTGAAGACCACTCCGTATCCATCATAAGAACGTTTCCTGAAGACTTGATTGATTCCATAACTGGAGCCTGGGAGGTACTAGGTGAGCCCACAGCGTCTTACAATAGAAAGTAAAGAAGGACAGAAGAAAGAGTGAGCCTGTGCAGCTCTAGAGTGACAGCAGCTGCATGAAGCGCACCCCCGACCTGCAAAACCTTGGACAACGTGCACCTCAAAACAAACCGAATCCAGTAGGAACCTATGAGTCCACTCTGAACACAGGTGGGGGAGCACAGGTACCAGGTGGGGGGCAGCAGTCTTTCTTCCCATGGGTGCCAGCTGGTAGCGGTGTGGGTTGCCATTGCCAAAAGCTACAGCAGAGGCTGGAGACTCCACGTCAGTGACACTAGGGGAGGGCTGGATTGGCAATCTTTAAGGGCCTTTCAACAGGATCTTTATGAAAGGCAGGGAGGTTTGTAACTGGTGGGGAAATGACCACAGGTTGGCCAGATGTCTAAAGCCAACATTGCTGATGAGGAGTGATGGACATCTTGCATCTGCAGAGACCCCAGAAGGACGTGACATCATGACTTGGTGTCAGCCTGAATCTAATCATGAATATGTATGGGAGAAAAAAAGCCAGGAATGTTTTGTGGGGTAACTGGTGTGTATTCTTCAAAAGTGTGGTGAAAGACGTGGAAGAGCTGTCTCAGACGAGTGACCTCAAGAGGCACCTGACCGAATGCAGTGCAAGCTCCCATACCAGGTGTACAAATGTCATGGAGGACATGAGCAGGGCAGGGGCGGGGGAAAACTGTAAAATCAGGTGACCGTGTGCTGTTGTCATGATTCAGTGAGTCCCCCAAACCTGTGCTGAAACTCGACTTGCAGTTGCCCAGCACTGGGATGTGAGCCCAACAAGACCTGCTTGGGTCACAAGGGCTCTGCCAGCAGAGGGGTTGGCACTGCCCCGAGGGTTTGCAAATCAGCTCTCCCTTCACCCTCCTGTATGCGTGGACACAGCCTCCTCCCCTCAGTGGGATGCAGCCTTCGAGGCGCCACCTTGGACTGGGGCCTTGGGCGTCCAGCTTGTGCTCTGTGATATACCCTGTCTGCAGTACTCTCACAGCAGCGTGAATCAGGAATGCAAGACTCTCCAGTGTGCTGACCTACATAGGACCATGTTGTTCTCAAGAAACATGAGCTTGAGTGTCCACAGTCCCAGGATAACCAGCTGATAACCAGCCTCTCCTGAAAGATTCAGAGAGAATATAGGCAGGATGATAAAATGGGTGTGGCAAAACATTAAAAATTGGTGGACCGGGGTGAAAGGTGTGAATTCTCTGTTTTGTTCATTACAAATTTCCCGAAGTTCGATGGTGTGTATTTAAGAGGTGATGTTACTTGCAGTGTGGTAGGCTCTTAGTGTTTAGTTTCAGTTTGTAAAATAGAAAAGAGGCAGGAGCTGAATCATCTCTTCACACTGCACAGCCCCGGCCTCTGGGCTCGTCCTGCTTCCCCAGCAGCTGGCGGGAACCCAGCTCTCCCTCTGCACGTCTCTTGCCTCTGTTTACTTCCTGACACAGCCACACACGCCTGCAGCTTGTGCATGGTCCCCATGGTTTTCAGAGGTAGGGGCGGAATACTCTCTGAGCCTCGTCACCTTGCCCTGTGTCAGCACAGGGTACTGCACAGCACTGTGGCTGTCATCTGTCAATGTCATGTTGTTGTGTCAGGAACCCTGCTTGTAGCAACACATGAATCAGCCTCAGAGGTGGCGGAGATGGCAGAGGACCTGTGCAGTCCGATGACAACGTGTCCTTACAGAAGAGCCTTTTCACAGCCCCATTGTCTGAGTTTCCTTTTCCTAAAATATTTTAGTGAGGGAAAGTTCCCAGTCAGGATAGAAAAATAACAAAGTTACAACTGCTTAAATAGGGCCAGATAGTCAACACCAGATTTCGGATCATCAGAACTCTTCCCCGAACTCTAACCACTTCTGTACAAAGGACTTTACAAAAAGGAGATTTGGAAAGTCCTGCCCAGGTTCTGCCATTCTTGGGACTTGCTGTGGGCTGCTCTCCTGGGAGGGGACACTTTGACATACAACAGCAAGCAGCTGTTAGTGGCATCAGCTCAAAACTTCAGTGGCAGTGGATAGTGCTGACCCCCACCACAGCCTTCCCAGGGACATCTTGATGTGAGGTGTGACTGGGAAATGGTTGGCAGTGGGACCCGCGGGAAAAGACTCGGCCACCCTGCATGTGGCAACCTTGCTTCATCAGCACGCCATCCACCAGGCACCCATCGCAGGATTCCTCTGCCATGATCCATGAGAGCTTCACAACAGTCAGATGGAGTGAACGCCATTCTGGTTTTATGGTAAGGCACAGGACACAGAGTCCCTTGCCAAGGCAGCTCCATGGACAGAAGAGCTAGGGAGTGTGAGCTGTCTGTGAACTCTAGGCCCCCTGCAGTGTGTCCTTGGAGGGGCTGCGGTGACGAGGCTCAGAGCCAGGCTGTGTGGCTGGGGGGACATTCTGCCGCTGGAACTGGTGCTGGGTGTGCACGTGGGCTGTTGGAGAAGAGGCTCCATGTGCTCTGCGGTTGGGCCGCACTCACTTTCCATGTGCAGGTCTCCTTGGTGACACCCAGAAGGTTGTCATGCCCTTTTACTTTAAGGCTTCCAGAAAAGTCCCCCGCGTTCATCTGTGGGAACCTGCCACTGCAGCAGCAGTGCCTCCCGTCCCCTGCTGTGTGTGCCCCAAGGCCAGCTGCCCTGTGGCTGGAACCAGATGGCCAGGAATGTCCTCGCTGGCAAGGTCCCTGCAACCTTTGGGTGTGTGGAAGCAGCCACTGCCTCATTCAAGGGGCATGTTGGGCTATCAGGGTGACCAGAAGGCTTTTGTCCCCTGGTCACTCTGCCTGTGGCCTTTCTGGAGTCTCCCTGGGTCAGAGCTGATAGGAGGCTCTGTGGGAGCTAGACATGCCATCCCTGGTTCTCTCAGCAGAGTTGTTTTCCACTGCAACCCCATGCCACGGGCCACATAGGCCTAGTAGGAGGCGAAAA